>NC_046664.1:50283088-50307894 GCF_010883055.1 Belonocnema kinseyi
ATATATAAGTATAAATAAGTATAATATATTAAATCTTGAATGTCTTCTCAACAGGATTATTCTAGGTAGAGTACATTAAGCACATAGAGGACAAGATAGTTAGAAATAAAATTACAATCTTTAGAAACATCACAGAAAGATGTAGCTAGTTTATTATTTAATTCACTTCGTCACAGTTGTACACTTTGTTATAATCAATGAACATAAATAAAACGAAAGATTAAAAAATAATTACTTTTAAAGAACTTTTTCTGTAATGTTTCTAAAGATTGTAATCTTATTTCTAATTATCTTGAATAAAAAAAAATTAAAAATATTAATATTATATTTTTCATTGAGATTTTATCTATTTTAGTTAAAAATTTTTTTATTTTTTTAAAATTCAAATATTTTGGTAGAAAGTTTTACTAGTTTCTTGACAAATAACGAAAACTTTGGTTGAAAAGTGTTGTTTTTGTTTTGAAAATTTATGTCTTTCGGTTAAAAAATTTTAATAAAGGATTAATTTATTTTTTGGTAAAAAATTATCTTTCTTGGTTGAAAATGAATTTTTGGTTGAGAATTTCTCTTTTGGGTATTAAATACCAAACCTTTTTATAAACATCACTTTAAAATTACTTGTTCAGAAACTTTTTCTGTGATGTTTCTAAAGATTGTAATTTTATTGCTAACTATCTTGAATAAAAAAGCTATGAAAAAAGACACAATATTCTTTTGTACTTTTACCTACTTATTTTAATCATAAGATAATTTTTTATTTAAGATTTCCATACTAACACACTTTGCGTCACATAACTACATAATTTAAATTGCAAATGGCTTAACATTTCTAATATCTAATCTACTGGGTCGGCTAGTGGGCTACGATATATATGCATTGATTGCGTCTGGTGCTTGGAAACATTTTAATTAAAATTCCTTTCCATATTTAAATTCCAATGCCCTGAATTTTGAGTTGATAAATCGTAAAGCTTGACTTTGACCACATAATTTTTCAGTACCTAAAGTTTCCAATATTCAATTCGACAAATTAAAAATGATAAATTAATGTACGAAGTTATCTTAAATGATCTAATACACATTAAATATTTATTGTATCGTTAATTTTTCTAACGATATTTTCTTGATCCAACAATAATTTTTTCTTCTCACGATGAATATTCTAGTTTTTTTAATGGCATATAAACTACGACGTAGACGAAGTTATATATTGTTTGAATGAAATCATTTTTGTCGATCAAACGTTATCACTGCTGATTCTTGTATTAATTACACGCCTTAATTAACACAGCTTAATGTGGTCGTTAAAATATTACTTATGGGACCGTTCAAAAAATACGTAAACTATGGGGGGGGGGGGGGGGTGTTTCCCACAAGCGGTACACTGATGTCAAAGATACATTCACTAGCTATTAAAAAAGATTTACAATGGCAGAGATGGGTCGCAATTTCCAATGAATAGCACTGCGCAGGTATATATAGAGTTCCGAAATCTTGTTAAGAATATTCATTTGATAGGATATTCACGAAGAAGTAGTATTCAGCATAATGAAAATCCTTTTTGGAATTTTAGCCTTCGTACTGGCGGTTTTCGTGAATTCTGTTGGTAATTATACAATATTGTAACTTAAGTCTTCATAATTTTCTTCATTTTCTTTGATAATTACATTTCATTATGATCATATTTCAGTCAAATGATTATTTCAAGAGGTAAGGAATATAATCATCAAAAGAAGTTTCAATATTTTAGAGTTAACTCAAAGGGTTGCTTCAAACTTAATCATCCCAAAAACTGACGAAAGCTTCTTTTACAAGAGTATGGAACGTTTTCAAATATGTAATAATTTTTTAGTATAACATTATAATTCGTATAATGTATATAATTGTATTATTATTTATAGTATTATAGTATGTGTATTATCAATTAATTATAATATTAGATTACGTTTAGTGATTTACGCGATTTGAAATGGATCTGAGGTTTAAATTTCTTTGATACAAGCAGATTTAATTATATCTCACTATTTGATACCTCTAATTCAATATTTTTTGAGTGATAAAACCTCAAACTCATCCATTCACATTTCTTATTGCAGAGTTAGGTACACCGCTGGGAACAGGTTTTCCCTCAAGACCGGGTTCTGCCCCAAAACCAGTTTCCATTCCAGGTCCATCCGGAAGAAGGCAGCCCGGTAGAGGCGGACGACGTGGAGGAATGCAAAGCGGAAGAATTACCCAACTAGCAGGTCCATCAGCACCAGCAGCAGCAGAACCCAGTTCTGGATCTACTAACCAAAAAGCACTTTTAGAAAATACTTACATCGAAGACCCTCAGCATGGCTTTATTAGTATCAAAGATGCACACGCACGAGGTCTAACAATACAAATATTACAATACCGTAATTTACTGATTGGAAGAATTGAGGGTGAAGACATACTTCCAATATTTAATGAAGATCGCAACATAATCAGAATAGACCGTCAACAGAATAACCTGGCAATTCCTATGGGTAAGACTGTAGCTCGAAATTGGGGTGTGTTTGGAACATACGCTGATTTCTGTAAGAAATACCCACCTGTACTCATTATTTAAAATGATTTTTGTTAATACATAATGAACAAACCATATGGGTAATAAAACCAATACTGAAACTAAAATTACTGATTTGGTTTCTTCATTACTGAACCTCAAGTATGGAGCTGTATGTTTAAAAAATTAGGGCTGAAACCAAAAGTCCAACAAACGTATGCAGATCATCACATATGCAAAATTGCGAATACTATAAGCTCCAAAATATAAGTATTACATTATGAGTCCCAGAAGACCTAGTCCCAAAGTAGATGCACCAAAAACTTATAATAAAAAAGATGACTGATCAAATTTCAAATTCAAAAATGTAATTTCATATCGACTAATGATATCGATCAATAATTTGAAAAATGTTGAGTGCGGCAAGAAAATCTGAATTATATCGCGCACGCGAAATTACGAAACTCTTTTCGCCGTTCTGATAATTGTTGCACGCAGCTGAAACCGTTGACAGATAGGTTAAAATTATCTTGTTGCACTCGAAATCTTTGAAAACATTGATCGATTTTATTAGTTATCCTCATTTTCATTTTCGGGTATTGAAGCAGATTTGCTCTGAAATATTTATGGAATTGGAATGGAAGCTTATCATGTGTCCCCTGAAGGTTTACATTTTTTTGCACCTTCTTCCCTATTCCCTTACACACATCCCACACACACACACTTGATGGTGGGAGGAAAATCTACAGTTTAAGGTGGATTCCGAACCACCAACAGCAACAGCTATGAGTACTTAGAGAAAACCTTTTTCTCTAGAAAGAAAAACCGCATGGGCCACCGAGGCTCTTTCAGAGTGCGAGGCCTACGCTTTAAGCCTCACGACCGTCGTCCCACTTCTAAAATATTTATGTCCCTTACGATTCATCCAACTGTTCTCTACCCCGTATGTAAGATAGATTTAGAGAAAGTATGGAGGGGGTAGAAGGAACAGTGCGCATGGAGTTTGGGGGGCTGGTCGTGGGGAGAGGAGGTAGGAAGTTGGTTTACACTCGCGGGGTATGTGAAAGGACTATGATGGTAAGGAACGCGACTGTGTGGTTGCAGCCGTGATCGAGCGCTAATCGGGCGATGGACAAGCGTGATCTAGTTTCGCCTAGTTTGTGGAACGGCGTCCTTAGCTTTCTTCTGTTCTGCCAAATAGAGCTCGAGTTAGCGCATGCCCGGCAGTACGTGTTATTGGCTTATTGGTGGGAGCAGCTGAACCCTCTTAATACTATATTTCATTAGCTTTTGCCATTCTGTGAGACCGTCAACTCCTGGGAGGCGCAGCGGCGCTGGCAAGGAAGGTCTAAGTGGAACTACCAATCTGGAAGGGAGCGGATTTATGGACGGCCACCGACGACCTCTTTTTTTAGAAATCAGAAACTAAAAAAAAAGCATCAGTGGAATCTAAGATTTCTACGGGGCGGGGGAGCATATCGTAAAGGGGGCGGTGAAGAAAAGAGCGGCGGCGAGAAGATCTCAGGCGTTCGATCCGCCTCTAGTAGTAAAACGTTGGCGTCCGAACTATCTTCGGTGTGCACGTGGTCCCAGCGAGGCGTAACGTGGCCGTGACGTGGCTCTGGTAGGGCTGATGATATGGCCTGAGCTTGCCCGGCGACGCGGGATGACCCTGAAGACACTAGGAGCTGGGCCTCGAGGATTCTGCTGGGAGATGGCAGCGGTGAAGAAGGTGGCACTCTAATAGCTCACGGTCGTGAGGGTGAATTCCCACAGTTCACCACAATTGAATCAATTCTACTTGACGGCCCTGCGTCGATGTACATCTGGGTAATCGAGGCCGATGGGAATTCGTAGCGTCCCTCTGTGCGAAAGGCTGGCAGACGAAGCTTTAAGGGGACCTCTCGTGACGTCGCGGCGTGCATAAAATAGCACATATAATGAAAAACTTTTTTTAAATAGCATTCTATACTCGAATGATTCCACTGATTAAACTGATTTACTGATTGATAGAAGTATTCCACTGACTAACATTGAAATTTCACAGTTAACTTATAGTTTTCAAATATTCCTGATATATTTTTTCTCTTTCTAATTATTTGTTTAAAATATACTAATTGAAAGTTTTTTCGCTAAAAACTTTCGAATTCCCAAATATCATTTTCCAGTCTCTTGAAAGCCCTTAAAATATATTAAAATCATATGAAATTTCTTGAAAGTCATACAAATTTCTCGAAATTCCTTAAGATCGCTAAATCTCTTAAAATCGTTTGAAATCCCGCATAATCATCATCTCGTAAAAAGTCCGTTAAGGTTTTATAAAATTATTTAAATCTTTTGAAAATTTTCGAATTCTATAAAATATTTTCAAACACCCACAAATCTTTTAAAATTTTATAAAATTCCCTGAAATCCTTCAAAAGTCGTAAACATATTTCTTAATGTCTTAAAATCGATTATAAACTCTTTAAAATCTCTCACAATCGATTCAAGTCCTTGTAATTGAATGAAATTTCATTTATTTTTAACCTGATACTTTTTAACAGAAAATTCAACTGCGTAGATAAGTGTTAAAGTAATTCATCATTTTTTTCTTTTTGCATCAAGGTGAATAAAACAAATGCATTCTAAGCGCTGAATGTAATAGTTGATATTTGAATCAAGAAAGATTTTAGCTTAAATTGAAAACTATTATATTCAAGAAAAGAATTTTCAAAGAAAATAAGTGAAACTCTGCTATAGCGCCAATTCTTGGTGCTAACTAAGTGTAGGAACAAACTTATTATAGCCCGCTCTGCTTTTCTTTGTTCACGCATGAGTGCTCACCTGATTGACAGCTGTAGATACCGCACACTCTGCGCAGCTAATGTTACACCTGCATGCAGACCAGCGTCAATGCTCGGAAGAGGTATGGAAAGGAGGGTTATTGAAGGGTTGCACTGTACTTTAATTTTAAAATTAAAGTTGACAATTTAATTTTTCATCTACAAATATCAATTTAGAAGTGAAAGAAACAATTTTACAAGAAATCAAAAAGATTAATTTTTCACCACGAAGATTAATTTACTGTAAAAAAAGACAAATTTTCAAAAAATATATACGTGTATTTTCAACCGAATAGAATTTTGTTTTTACGAGATAAATTTAGTATCCAAAGAAAGTAAGTGAAATTTTCAATTACGAGGAATAAACTTCTAACCAAAAATATTTGAATATTTCGATTGGGGTTTTTAAATTTAATTTATATTTAAGCAAAAAAAAAAACGGGAAATAGGGAAAAATTGAAGTTTCTTTAAAACAGGGAAAAAAATAAATTTGATACAAAAGGGAAACAAATCTTGAGAAAAAATGAAACAAAAAAATAAGCATACTGTGTTGTGCGACAATCCATCCTCCCCCCTCGTTTAAAAGGACGATTAATATATCATGTCAATCTTATAATCATAAATCTCTTTAATCTATCTGCACACAACACCTTACATATAAGTATCGGTGGATGTAAATGAAAAATAAAACGAGGAACACTTGGCCACAATTTCAGGCGTTGAAATTGTTGGTATCTGTAGGCAAGGGTTCTAGTTTTGTTACGTTTTGTTTCAAGGTATTTTTGGCCGTTTTCATGTTGACAGTTCATATGATTCCATCCAATCCAGGAAATGTTTCAATGACAAGCCACATTGGCCACTGCATGGTGGAATGTTGTCTTCCTTAAAGATAATGATGGATCCCACCTTTATTTGGTGTTCTCTGATTTTTTACTTATGCCGAATGTTTTACTCGTTGAGATACTCCTGGTGCCACCTTTTTCAGAAGTGCTAATGCATTTTTTGTACGTGTAGCCATCTTGCTGATGCAGGGGGAGATGCTGAAGTGAGATTTCGATGGCAAACGTATTAAGTTTTTCTAAGGTAAAAAGGACATCACCTATGAAACGTTTTGAAATGATGTTTAAATATCTTAACCGCAGCTTCCCATATTCCTCTAAAGTGAGGCGATAAAGGGGAAATGGATATCCTTTCAATCCCTTGGTCACTAAGGACGTGAGAGACCCTTTCAGTGTGCATATCAGATTGTAAGAGACATTTAATATTGCTTAGCTCATTATTTTCACCTATGAAATTGTAGCCATTGTCGAAAAATATGATATTGGGACTTCCACGTCGAGCTGTCAATCTACATAGAGCACCTTGGAAACCTTCGGTGATCATATTATTAAAAACTTCGAGAGGTACTGCCTTAACGGCGAGATAGATAAAAATTTCGACGCAAACCTGGACTCGTGATCCATTGCAGTTTTTTTTCTTTTGCGTAAAATGGATCACAATAATTGACTTCAACCTTACTAAATGGATGTCTACAAGTTATTCTAATGCTTGGCAAGTTTCCCATTAAGTACGCAGCTGTTGACGGATTTACACGGCAGCATCTGATACATTTACGAATGACTTTTTGTACTTGACTTCGGCCATCGAGGGACCAAAATCTTCCACGTATGGCATACAACGTTGTCTGTATCCCGGCTTGTTTGTTTTCCAAATGCTTGTTGAGAATTATTAGCCCAGTAATATGACTTGATCGTGGCAAGTCCATGGGATGCTGTTGAGATTGAGGCATGGATGAGTTTTCAATCGGCTTCCCACCCTGATGATTCCATCTCGATCAATAAATGGATCGAGTGATGTTAATTTGCTCCTTTTGTGAACTTTTTTTCCCTTTTTCAAATCGTTCATTTCTTCGGAAAAATGAGTGATTTGAGTTAAACGAATTATAGCCTTTTCCGCATTGCTTAATTTTGATGGTCGCAAAACTCCCTCTTGAGAATTTTTTAACTGTAATCGAATGTAAATGATGAATGTAAATGATGAGAAGACTTATTTATCCAAAATTAGCCGATGGTTGAAGCGGTCCAAAAGACAGTTCTTTTGTGGAAACATTAATTGCTTTGTGTAGTGTTAAAGTACAATTTTGTAAGCAGTTGCGCGCCGCAGAGCTCCAAGTATGTGTGTGTTAATAGTTTTTAAAGCGGCTACTCTAAATTTGGCACAAATTAATTTCGTTTCAGAGTGACCTTGGCTATTGTTCCATATAATGTATATGCAAGCTTCGCAACCCTTTCGCTCGCATCACAAAATCCATTCAGTTGATCGCCAATCGCTCCATTCACAATTTACTTCCTTTCAAAACGTAAGGTACTAAGCACTGTTACTTCCGAATAAAATTCCATCCACGTTTTGTGTATGTTATTCGGTAACGACTCACCCCAATCTACTTTTAACTCCCAGAGTTTCTGTATGATTAGTTCTGCGAATAAAATGTTTGGGCCTAGTAAAACTAGAGGATCTCAAAGTTTGGCATTCTGAGAGAGTACCATTCATTGAGTGATTTTGGATTTTAGTACAAGAGAGTTCATCCAGTCAATTATGCTGTCATTACTGGATTACCATGAAACACCAAGGGTTTTTAAAGTTTTAACAACATTAAATTGGATTTTTTGAATGATGCTAGTATATGGAATTCCTCGTAAGAGATTTATGTCATTCGAGGCCTACTGAAGCATATTTAAACAACTAAGATTAAGCAATTTTATTACACCATCACGTATTTGAACTTCTTCAATTGTTTCTGCTCCTGTGACGAGATCATCCACATATAGATAGGGGAAGAACTAATTCCAAATGTGATTGTATTTAATTGAAGAGAATCAAGATTCATTCCATTGCGTCGCCACAGAATTTTTTGGAACCTTTTGTCCTCGTCTCAAATCTCAAATTGTCGATACATTTGTTCAATATCGCTTGTCAGTAAATGTTTGTAAAATCTGAATCGAAGTATGTGCGAGAGTATGTCACCTTGTAATGTGGGTTTCACCATTATTCTATCGCTTAACACAAAACCAGATTCGGATTTTTCTGAACCATCAAATACTACTCCATTCCTTTTTGTTGAGCTATCTTCTTTAAATACCGCATGATGTGGTAAACAAAAACCAAATTCCCCTTGATCTTGAATTGGCGACATGTGACCGAGTGTTAAATACTTTTCAATGATATCCGAATATTGACTTCGCAGTTCAAGTTGATGTTTAAATCTTCGTTCGAGACTATTAAGGCGTTTTAAGGCTACGGATCGTGATTCTCCTAACCTCTCATAATTTTATCAGAAAGATAATGCTACTACGTATCGACCTAAAGCATTTCGAGCCGTGTGAATTTGAAAATGTTTTTCGCATGCAATCTCTCCAGGAGAAAGATGAATTTAACTAAAACCCTGTTTCAATTCTTAAAATTTAGAAATCTCAGATCGAAGCTCCGCAAAATTTCATTTTACCACGTGTGATTTCGTGAGAGATGTGGAAATAACATTGCCGCCTACGATCCATTCTAGTTCAGTATTTTTGTAAATTTAAGTCGCTAACCTGATCAGACAATATGATTTGACTCTCACAACAAATGGATAACGATGGTCCAGATCCAAGAAGCATGTCCACTTTTTATGTCAAATAAAATTTTGGATCAGCGAGTTATATATTCAAAGGTATTTTGATCGCATCCCGAGAAATTACTTTATTAGTTACTAATTCAGCTATCTGTAGAATTGTGAGGAAGCTAAGTGTTCTTTGATAACTGCTAGTTGAGAAAGAATTGTTATTTTGACTAAAGCCTTAGCGACTGTTCTTAGGTTATTCAAGGCACCCGCAGGAACAAAACATCTCTTCTTTGGAATTTGTAGTGCCGTAGCTAAGTTCTCCGTCATGAAGTTAGCAGATGAATAGGTGGCAGGAATTGCTCGACATCGTATCGGTCGCCTACCTTTATCCAATGAATAAATCACTGCGCTTGCTATTAATAGATTCATTGGAACTTTTGTCGTGAAGGAGATGTATCGTTCACTATTTCACATTGAATTTCTTATATCGAAAGAGGGAGTGAGTCTTGCATCTACAAGCAGGACATGGTTTCATAGTCGATGTAGGAAAGCTTTTTTGGCGTTCCCAATGTTTTCCAGAACTGCCTGGTGTACTGCTTGTGTCTTTACTGATATTTTTATTCTGAGATTCGCGCTGAGATAAACGAGTGGCTGTTCTGTATAAGAATCCCCACATATCGTCAAGTTTCGGAAATTCGTCTCGTTTTAGGGTTTCGTCCCATTAATCTAATGCTGTTTTATGATATTTTCCTTCAATGTTTTAAACAAGAATTTCTCCGGATAGAGGGTCCCTGTAACAGGGGTTTCTGCTGAATATGGTTACAAAAATAAATAGGCAGTCGCGGAAAATTGTCCAGCGGTGGTCCCAAAGGAATTAACCCCCAAGCGGAGGTGTGAAAACCATGCCGAAAGTGCGATTCAAAACAACAGAACGCGCAGGGCTCCCGACAATGGGTCGGCCAATAATGGCGACCAATCTAGAGATAAGGGAGCCAATGAAAACGGATTCAATGCGATCGATCGGCGGGCTCTCGCGACCTTTGGGTTGACGGAGCGACTGAATCACGACTTGCTAGTGCTACGATGCAAGTGTGGTCCCTGAACGGGGTTACATGGCACGGCTGCATACTCTGTGGTGCGAAAAACACCCGGAGCTATCACACTTTTCGCAGCAACGTCTGCAAAACCATGCTGAACTACTCCGAAAAAGGGGCTATGTAAGCGGAACGCCTACTCTACCACAGCTAGAACCATAAAGATAGGTTGAACAAGACAGTACGCATCCCGCATTTAGTGTGTGATTGACTCGATCATATCTGGCAGGAATTTTACCGCCAAGGTTCGAAAGTTCGCGCGCGAACTCTGGACCCTTTATCACACACTTAACAAGTCAAAGCTGCTGACCATCAGGCAGCATATTGCTGAGAGAATACGGATACTATCTAACGCTAAGAGAAGTCTAGAGCGAAGGGAGAGGTGGGTCAGAGAAAACCAACAGTTTCTCTCTGACCCATCTCGACTCTTCCAAGGCCCTTCAGTTACTGTCGAACATCCACTCAAATCAGAGGAGGTCGAAGTATTTTGAAGAGAAGTCTACGAAGTGCAGCATAGACTGGACGAAGACTCAGAAAATATAAATAGCTTCAAGGAGTTATGTGGTGCCCTCATAACACCTGATAAAGAATGCCCACCCATCACTACTGAGGAGGTGAAAAAGTATTAAGAGGGATGAAGAACTTTTCCGCACCGGGACCAGATTGTATCAAAACCTTCTGGTGGAAAAAGTTTTCTTAAACCCATCAGCATTTGGCCCGTATTTTCACCTAATATTTGAAGTCGGAACAGCCGATTCCGGAGTGTTTGGTGGAAGGGCGCACAATACTCCTGCCGAAAATAGGCAACTTAGCTGACCCGAAGAATTACAGGCCAACAACTTGTCTGAACATACTTTATAAGATATTCACAGCTATCCTAAATGATAGGATTGTTCGGGCAATTGAACCTGTGTGGCAAGAAATATATGAACAACGAGGCACAAAGAAAGGCGTAGTCGGATGTCGGGAGAACCTGCTCATCGATAGATGTGTCTGCAAAGATGCAGCATTCTACCAGCGTGACCTATCGATCGACTGGATTGATTATCGGAAAGCTTTCGATTCAACCTCCCGTAGACTCATCATCTGTATTTGGAAATCTTAAATGTTCATCCGCAAATAGTAATGTGCATAGAGAGATTGATGCCGCTTCGGAAAACCAGATTTACTATCTCATCTGGAAAGAATCGTGTGAAAACTAACAAGGTCACCTTTCAGAGAGGTGTCTTTCAGGGCGACACTATTAGCCAGCTACTCTTTTGCCTTACATTATTGCCACTATCTCTAACACTTCGCCATTCCGACGGGTACTTGTGCGGTTAACCTGCAGATCGAAAGTACAAGGTCACTCATGTATTTTACATGGACGATATTAAGATCTATGCTAAAAACAAAGATCAACTACATCTAGCTCTAGGGATTGTCGAACGATATACTAAGGAAATTGGAATGGAAGTTGGGTGACATCTATAAAGTATACTCTCTGAAGCAGATTCAAACGCGTTATGCAAAAGAATTGGTCTTCCGAACTGTCGGCGAGGAACAAAGTATCTGCAAGGAATATGCTTGCCGTCCCGGTACTACTCTATTCATTTGGAGTAGATCCATGGACGAAGAACGAGCTCAGATTCCTTGATATCGGGACAAGAAAGGTTACGCACATGAACAAAAGCATGCATCTTAAGTCTTCCGTTCCGCGACTGTACATCTCACGCCGTCAAGGGGGTGGCGGAATATTGAGTCTTGAATGTCTTCACAACAGGATTATTCTGTGTTCAGCACATAGAGTTGCAAATGGAAGAGACATTCTTCTTAAAATGGTCAGGAATCACGAAGAAGTGGGCAGCGGAGGAGGCGGCTGAAGCACTCGGACTTGACTTCAGTATTAGGGGTGAGCAAAGTGCATCAAATCTAATCCATCTCGGGTACTCACTCCTGAAAGCCCGGATTAAGAAAGCACAAGAGAGAAACTTTCGTGAACAGCTCCTCGATAAGAGGATGCACGGTATCTTCCATAGAAATGTGAAGGATCAGTCAATGTCTTGTGAGCTAACGTTTGCTTTCCTTAAATCGTCCGGATTGAAGTCTGGTACGGAGGGTTTCATTTTTGCATGCCAAGATGGTGTCATTTTCACCTTAACACACCGTCGCCACATTTTGAGCCAAGACATTCCTGATGAAAGCTGCAGGGCGTGTCATGTACACCCCGAGCATTTAGCTCACATACTATCTAGTTGTCCAACTCACGCGCGAACGACCTACATTCAAAGGCACAATGCGGCACTAAGAGTACTTTATTACCATCTCTGTCACTCCTACGGTATTAACCTTAATATCGCTCCTCTAAATGCTCCTAGGGAAATTGAGTTAATTGTCGAGAATTGGAAGTGCCGTATATACTGGAACTTTATTTTCTTGACAATTGTTTCTATTGCTCACTCGAGGCCTGACATGGTTCTTCTTGACTTCGAAAAGCGAACTATGTTCGTTATCGAATTTTCGGCACCAGCTGACAAAAAACATCATAACCAAGGAGAATGAAAAGAAAGAGAGGTATCGAGACCTTATAAGGGAGTTGCAAGGATTGTACCCGGAATATTCTGTTAAACTAATCGTCCTTATCATCCGCTCTCTTGGAGGTGCCAAGCTTTTACTTGCTAATGGCCTAAGAAGCATCCCTGCGTGTCAGCAATTTGCTAAAACACTTGTGGGAAAAATGCAGAAGTCGGTAGTCCTTGGGTCGCTCCCGGCAACCTTTGTAGATTCGAGGACCATCCCAACAAGTATATCAATCAATACATTTTGTGCGACAATCAACATGCTAACCAAGACAAACGGTACTACTTTTTTTGAGAACTTCCCATGTATGTGACTAAATAAAGTATTCTTATTCATCGGAATAAAGTATTCTTATTCATCTGAATAAATATAATTATTTATCAACAGCCTGCGTGGAAAAGGTTCAATGGCTACAACATAGCTCAACAATGGCATAGCGTAGGTCAACGGTGAGTTGAGCGTGGGTTAACCATGGGTTGAGCGAAGGTAAACCGTGGGGTAAGCGTGGCGTAAGCATGGCTCAATATCAGGTCAATGTTAACCGACGGTCGTCCCACGGTTGGTCCATGATTATGAACAATGGGTCAAACATGGCTAATAGCTCCTCTGCTATGCTTCGCCCACGGTCGAACGTGATTTCGTTTAAATTGAACTGTGGCAAAATTTTCGAAGAGGGACACAATGACTAAATTTTCCTCACTTTTTAGAAAGGGTGGTGGATACCAAAATAACTCAAAAATGTCAGTCGATGATCCGGGTGCGATGAATTGAGCATCAGGTAGTTTAATACCAATTAAACCAGAATGACTTGAAAATAAAAATTCTTTGCATAACGAAAACAAATTCAAATGGTGAGTTGACGATCTGGATGTACCCGGTCGCGTGCTGGGTAGCTTAGCATGTTTCTTATGAGAACTTCTTGTAAATTCAAATTATTCCAACAGCAAAAATAACTAAAAATTTTGAGTTGACGATCCGGGTGCAGAGGATTGAGCAACAGGTACTTTTCTACGTATTCAACGAGAATTTCTTAAAAATTAAAATTTTTTGAATAACGCAAACAATTCCAAATGGAGCACCGGGTCGCGTACCAGGTTTTTTAGCACGTATTTTACAAGACCTTTTGAGAATTTTAATTTTGCCAACTACCAAAATAAGTACCAATGATGAGCCGAGGATCCAGGTGAAGAGGATCGAGAACCAGATAGTTTGATACGTATCCTACGAGAACTTGAAAAAATTTCTATATCAAATACAATTCCAAATGACGACTTGACGACCAGGATGCCCCAGGCCGCCACCTAGATAGCTTAACACGTATTGGATAGGAACTGTTTCAAAATATAAATTGTTCTAACAGTCAAAATCACTAAAAATTGTGAGTCGTCGATCCGGATGCACCAGATCGAGCGCCAGGTAGTTTAATACGTATTCTACGAGAAGCTTATACCTGGTGCTAAATCCACTGCACCCGGATCGGCGGCTCTTCCGTGGTAGTTATTTTGAAAAATAACACAATTTAAATTCTTAAAAATTTCTTCTAGAATACGTACTAAACTACGCGAGGCGCCACCTGGTGCGCCCGGATAGTCAACTCACTATTTGTAATTGTTTCTGTTTTTAACAAAATTTAAGTTTGTTAAAAGTTCTCGTAGAATACGTATTTAACTACATGGTGCTCCATCCGGTACGACCAAATCGTACACTTACAATTGGTAGTCATTTTGGCAGTTGGAAAAATTTAAATTCTTAAAAAGTTCTTGTAGAATACGTATTAAACTACCTGGTGCTCCATTAGGTGCACTTGGAGCGTCTACTCGTAATTTTTATTTATTTTGGCTGTTGGAACAATTTCAATTTTGAAAAAGTACTTGCAGAATACGTGCTAAGCTGCCTGGTTCACAAGTGGGTTTACCCGGAACTTCGGCTCATCGTTGGTAGTTCTTTTGGTAATTGACACAATTTAAATTCTTAAAAAGTTCCCGTAGAATACTCGGTAAACTACCTGGTGCACAACCCAGTGCACACGGATTGTAGATTTATCATTGGTAGTGATTTTGGAAGTTGGCACAATTTAAATTTTTAAAAAGTTCTTGTAGGATACGTGCTATAAGCTACTTGGTGCGCGATGCGGTTCAACCTGATCGTCGGCTTATCAGTGGTAGTTATTTTGCCCCCACCACCCACGCAAATTTAACTTTTTTTGGCCAAATATTTAGTGCAGAATTTATTTAAATTTGTACAAACAAAATTAGAATTTTTACATGACCGGAAGTACCTTATTTCTCAGAAAAACAAGGGTGGGGCCAGCGAAACGTTTCGCTGGCCCCAACATCATCAAAAATCCACTTTATATGGGTGCATTATTTTGGTTTCAATTTGTTCAAATTTGTGCAACCCTTTTTAACCCCTAAAAATTACCCCCTGTGAGAAAAACACCATAGCCGGGACAGCGAAACGATTCGCTGGCTCCGAAATTATCCGAAATAAACTTTATATGGTTGCTTTAGTTTACTCTTGATTTGTTCAATTTTTTGCAACCAACTTCAATTCCTAGAAACTACCCCCTGTTGAGCAAACGTCATATCATATCCAGCGCAACATACCGCTGGTCACCACATTATCTAAAATCAACTTTGTGTGGGTGCATTATTTTCGTCTTAATTTGTTCAAAATTGTGCAACTAACTTCAACGCCTAAAAACTCCCCCTGTGAGGAAAATACCATTGCGTGGCCAGGAAAACATTTCGCTGGCCCTAGAATTATCCAAAAACAACCTTATAGGGTGCAGTAATTTCGTTTTAATTTGTTCAAATTTGTTCAATGACATTCAACGCCTAAAAACTACCCCCTGTGCGGAAAACACTATGGCGGGGCCAGAGAAACATTTTGCTGGAACCGACAGTATCCAAAATTAACTTTGAATGGATGTATTATTTTCGTCTTAATTTGCTTAAATTTTTGCAACAAACTTCAACCCCTTTGAAACAACCCTCTGTTCTGGAAACGTCTTATCGGATCCAGCGCAACGTAGCGCTAGTCCCGATATTATCCAAAATCAACTTTATATGGGTGCATTATTTTCGTTTCAATTTGTTTAAATTTGCGTAGTTTTTAGCGTTTGAAGTTGGTTGTCCAAATTTGGACAAATTAAGACGAAAATAATGCACCCATATAAAGTTGATTTTGGATAATGTCGGGACTAGCGGTACCTTGCGCTGGATCCGATATGACGTTTCCTCAACAGAGGGTTGTTTTTTAAGCGGCTGAAGTTTGTTGCACAAATTTGAACAAATTAGGACCAAAATAATACATCCATTTAAAGTTAATTTTGGATAATGTCGGGTCCATCGAAACGTTTCGCTGGCCCCGCCAGTGTTTTTTTGAGACAAAAGTTTCTTCCGGTGATGCACAAATTATAATTTTGGTTGTACAAATTTGAACAAATTCTGCACTAAATATTTGGCCGAAAAAAGTTAAATTTGCTTGGGTGGTGAGAACAACGAAATGGTCCTATTTTCAGATCATTCTTGCTTGAAAGAAACCCCATCATTCCAATATCTCTTTGAGCGCCGGAATTTGTATCTCGTCTCTTTATATTTCTCGAAAGCTCCAAAAATTTATTTTTATGACTTTTTTGTGAAAAGGAAATAATCAGAGTCATAGCATTTTCAAAATTCAAGAAAACAAAATAACACGAACATTTTTGGCCAAACAACGCATGATATAAAAAAGTCATGAGAAGAAACACTTGTATTTTTGATCTCCTCACGAGATTATCAGAACAGCTTTTTAAATTTAGTCGGAAAGTTCAAAATTCAGATTTTGATCATACAAAAAATGATGAAAAGTAAAAAATTTTATTTAGCGGTCGAACTGTGCAAAATACGAAAAAAAGGGAATTCGTTAAAATTGCGCGCCGTATAAATATCTAGAAAGTTGTCCTGAATCAATTTTACAAAGGACGCGTAGTTTTTGTTTATAGTCGCAAAAACAACAATAAACTTCTACCAAATAATTTGATCTACTTCTTTGATCAATAGAGTTAAAAATGCCACACGATTGCGTCGCTTTATTAACCTTTTACATTTTCCACGTTTTCCATCCTGATAACATTTTTTTAAATTACTGTATGCAGTCATGAATCATTTTTCATGACCAAATAATTAGTTTTTCTACATTTGAATTAAGTTATAATCGAATATGTTCAATTGCACTTGTAATTACTCAAACTTTGTCATTGTTGATTCAGAAAGTGAACACTTTAAAAACTGAAATATGGTTACTTTTTTAAGTTACCACAGGAATACTTATCCCCCTTGTGCCTCATTAAGACAATAGATGAAAATGTGTTTGATGTATCTGTGGTACAAAAGAAAAGTTTTGGCAATTGTGACTTTTTCACGTATAGCCAACGATCATTTATTAGCTGCCTTATGAAAAATATATTTTTTATAAATTTCCGCTCCCCTAGAAGCGAATTTTGTACACTTTTGAAACCCGAAATATCTCTTCTTATCAAATTTTTTCATATTTTACAAACTTCTATTTGATGTGCTATGTGCTCATGTTGGGGTTGAGTTCTAAGGCTAAGTCAAAATACATATAAAGAGATACTTTCATTTAACACTTAATAAAAGACCATTTTTTTAGTAAAAACATTTGGCTGCAGCAATAGGGACGTTATTTACAGGGATCTTAAAATTTCTGAGGTCCGTACAGATTTTAATTCTCTTTTTCCTCAGGTTTATCATAAACTATACAAATAAGGCGTTTCCCTTTTTCATGGGACAAATAATGTATTTAAAAACTAGACTTTAGTACTACTAATTTATATGCGATTACACTGTATGCAACTAGAAACATAAAATTAAAAACAAAATTTTAAAAACGTCTTTAATGCTACTTTTACTATAAACCTTAAAGCGACATTTTTAAATTGAAATACGTTTTCGTACGACAACGTAGAACCATAATTAACTCTCAAATCGCTGCAAAGATTACATTCTTTTTTCATAAAGTTTCAGGAAGTATCCTCGATACATAGAAAGTCAGCTCAGGGAACATTTTGACTTGTTATTGCCTTACGTAGTCACAGTCATAAGTCATAACACGTCGCATGTGAGCACAAATGTTATTTAATATTGACGCAAAAACTGGAGCACGTGGAACGAATGCGACGTTGCCATATATTCATGTTGCTGACGTCAGTCATACATTTATCGTATGAATAATTTTTTTTATCCTTATAGGCTCTGAATGATACTTTTCAAAGTAGATATGGATTTCACAAAATATTTTATATATGTAAAAATTATTCATGAATTTTGCAATTTTTCAATCTTTTTATATACTAAAAAAATCACACATTCTCAGAAGACCACATGAATTAAGAGTGACGTTTATTATATGTGGAAAAAAGATCGTAAGGGGGAAAACAGACAAAATTTAATTATTAAAGTTATGAAATAATAGTAATAAAGGAGAGTGAGAAGGGGTAGAGGGGTCGAACAATGAAACTCGGTGTAAGACTTATTTCATGACGAAGTCTTTTGGCATCGCGTGCTTGCGAAGCGGAACAAAATCATATTTCCCGAGAGAGGAGATATGTTTAAAAGGTGATAATGATGCTGATTCATAGAATTTAGTGGCGGTTTCTTTGATATACTCTGAAATATTAGTTAATTAAAATTTTCTGTGAAGGACGGAGTGTTTTTGTATGTGATAATGTAGGGTGTTTTTATGCCTCTATTTAAACAGGCTTTCTGTCTGAGAAAAGAATTAATTCAGACTTTGCTACCTTCATTTTTATTCTCTAAAGCTTAGCCCGTGTCTCGCTGATTGAGACAGCTTTGTTAAGCAATTTAAATATTTTCGGGACTGACTAAGAGGAAGTAAATAGTGCGGGGTTGTCTGCATAAAATCTAATTGTAACTTGTGGGACTTAAGGGATGTCGCTCACGAAATATAAGAGTTAATAAATAGAAAGAGTGTCCTTGGATAATTGTAATTTATTCGTTTTCTGATTAGTCCTACATGCCAGGCACTATCAAAAGCTTTTAATACATCAAGGAAAACAGCTTAAGTGTGTTTTCCCCGATTGAAATTTAAGCTAATGGCTTCGGTAAGCTTGATCATCATGTGTTGCGTAGAGTGACCTTTTTTAAAACCGAATTGTTGTGGTTTAAAGATGCTAATTTCCTCGAGATGATAGTTTACGCGAGTGAGTATTATTTTTTCAAAGATTTTGCTCATTGTATTGAGAAGACTAATGGGCCTGTAGCTGGTAGGATGATATGGATCCTTGCTTTTTTTGGGAAAACTAAAATGTGAGCTATTTTCCATGAGTAAGGAAAGCAGCTTAGTTTAATACAGGCATTGAAGATTTTAGCGAGGAGAGTGAGACACAAAATATAAATTTTTAAGGATTCAGTTGGAAATTGAATCAAGACCGGGAGCTTTGTAATTTTCAGCAGGTGTAATTTGTTTTGTTAATTTCATATGTGTTATTTTCTTGAAATTATCGGTGCTTGGGATTCTAAGAAAATCGGAGAACATTTGTTCACATCCCGCAATGTGCTAAGGGTCGGATGGCTCGTTATAAGGAGCGAAGTTACTTTTATAATTTGCCGCTAGGAGATTTGATTTATCGCTGAGAGAGAGCGGAAACGTTTGATCTGGACTCTTGAGAGGGGAAATATCAGATCGCGGATTCGTTAGGGGTTCATTAATACGATAAATAGAGTTATCTTTAATTCCAAGTTTACCGAATTATGTATCCCAATTTTTGCATCTGTGTTCTCGAGATTTAATTGCTATAGTCTTCAGAAGATAATTAATGTTGTTTTTAAGGATACAGTTTTTATTTTTCTGATGTGTTCGGCAGAGTTTATTGCGAGTGTGGATAAGGTCTTTAATCTCTGGACTGAGAGATGGATCGTATTTGTTAATATAAGTATAGAGAACTGAAATGTGAACGGCTGTTTTTATGTTAGAGGTGAGACTGATTATAGCCTCGTCAATGTGGCAAGTTTTTGTTATTGAAGGTTTAAAGTCAGCATGTGTTTCTAGTATCAATTTAAATGCTTGCCAATTTGCTTTTCAAAAATTATAGCGAGACGCGACAGGGGCTTTTTCACAATTAGTGGCAAGATTTAGAAGTTCTGGATGATGATTTGAGTCTAACTCATGAATGGGGATAGTGTCATGATTGTAGAAAATATTTTTGAAAATTGCAAAGTCAATAAGGTCATATTAATGTTTGGCGTTGTGAGGGAAATTGTATGCGAGCCTGGCGCTGAGAATAACAGATTATTATGATTTATAAATTTAAATAATTGTTTGCCAATTTTGTTAGTTGTTCTGCTAGTTCAGGATAAGTGTTTAGCATTTAGGTTACCTGCGGCAATTACCGAGCGCGTAAGCTTGAATAATTGTCTGTAATAATTTTTTAGAAATTCAGGAAAGGAGAATTTTTATTTATATGGCAGTAGCTTCGAGGGCTTCAAGTTCAAGAATGATTAGATCGTGGTGATCAATATTTTTATGAATTAAGATCGCGTTCCCTGCTATTTTTCAGTTCCCTGGTATTATATTTCAGCAGTTCCCTGGTATTGTTATTTTTATCGTGATATGTGGCTAATTCATGTATTTCTTTAAGGATACCCTGAACTTTCCCAAAAATTATTTTTAAAGTGTTATCATTCAAGGTGGCTATTTTTGATAGCAATTGATAATATATCACTTATAATCTTAGCGGTTCAATTTGCAGCTTTGGTAATGTTAATTTTCCTACCATGATATCAGTGGTTAAGGTTGTATTGCTTTTTAGTAGTTTTACAATATTTTATTTGATATACTGAGAGGGACTATTTTTACGGGAACAATAATTTGAGTTATTTTATCTTTTTGGCCTGGAATTTTCTCGGAAATAGGTGGTTTAGCGAGTGTGCTAGTAATTTTTGGAGTTTTGGATGGTTGTAGTTACAGTTTAAGGTTTGATAGTATGTCCTTCTGAAGTAGAGGCGACTACAGTGCTGTAAAGTAGTAATATTGTCTGTGGATGGGCACTGACTTGTGAAGTGTATTCACGTACATAATTATCTTTTTGAGCGGTCTAAACGGATGGTTTATTAGGTACCGTTTCTTCACGCGTATTATTAGTCAATCCTTTTATATAGGTAATATTGAAAGCCATGCTGATCTATAATAGTGATAAGTTTTCTATGCTCTTCAAAATATGAAACTCGAATAGAATAGATGTCTGACCCGAGATTGCATGCTTTTGGGTTAAATTTGGTGGAATCTTTCAACAGCTTATGCAGAACTGTATAGCGGTGGTTACCCTCGTCCACAATAACAATAATTGTAGGTCTTTTACCGGCCCTGTAGTTTTGTTCGGATTAGGTTCTTCAGTATTAGGGACTGCATTTGAGTCTGGCAAATCCATAGTCACTATGGCCGTTATAGACGTCCTAATGCTTCCTCTGATTGATGTGAGAGAATATCGGCTACGGCTGGCGCTATTCGAAGCGTTGCCGGACGATTTCGCCAGCTTTCACTTTTTTCTTTTCGAGGTGACGATGGAGAAGTTGTCTTCTCTATCCACCTTGGTTAACGCCACGTTGGTAGCACTGCTACTTCCTGCTGGGCAGAAAGTTATGTTTAAGCTTTGTGGCAATGGTATTACAGAGCGCACAAGCTTTTGTTCAATCGACTTGATGCGTCTGACGGACCAGAATCTATCAATCTATCATAAGCATAAGTCGATCTATCAAATGCTATTTTAATCAGAGATCTCACGAGAAACATTGACGAAGTCAAATGATCATAATTCAATCAAGAAAACGCACAAGATGTCTTCTCGAATAAATTCGATGCGCCTGAATGTGAATTTAATTCAGAATAATCTGATTCTCAAGTACTCGGTACAAGATATCGTCTTTTATATTCGAGTCGGCGCACTTGGTACCACCCTTTTTCACGTGTTCTTCCAGAAGGTTCTACTCCACCAATAAGGTCCACGTGGGATTGAGCGGGTGCAATTATTTTAACCTTTTTTTACGTGTAGGCTTTAGAAATTTTTACTTCTGAGAAGAAAGGGCGCACCATTTGTTGTCCAGACATAATTGAACGTTCTTAACTTAATCGTAAATAATAAGGGGATGTTCATTATCCCAAGATTGCCACATGACAATGGTCCATACAGCAAGTCCTTCCTTTTCTCCACTAATGGATACTTTTGAAACTCCACCATGTGTATCAGTTCCATCTTTTCTTTAATAATTTCCTCAGCAAAGAAAAAGGGGCTTGAAACGTATTCTTCATCTATTCCTCTTCTGTATATTTGTTACAGGCAAAGTCCGATGTCCCGTCACACCGTAGTCTGCCTAGTACCTCCACGAATTGACTGAGCGGTGTTAGGCAAAGTCCGAAATAGCATTTTCACTTTGGTCTCTGCCTAGTCAAATCGCGAAGTGCCCGACAGGCTCAGACAAACTCCAGAGTAAAAAGAAAACCTACGGGGTTTACTTTTCCCGCTGCACAGTAGGCTGGCTCGAGTATTTACAATTCAAAATAGTCTACAGATCGCAATTGTGATTAGATTTGAAAGATTTTATTTTAGAAATGATCAGCATGAAAATTTTTAAATAACTTATTGAGTATATTTATCCATTTTTTTATTGCCTCACTCCTTCCCTACCACCGCCCTTTTATTTAGGGACTGACGTACCTACTTAGTTATCCTCAAAACAACAATAGTTTAATTTAGTTACTAACATGGTCGTCGAAGTTTGGAAGATTGTTGAATAGACGTTCTTGTACTAATGTTGGAAGTATTATAAAATTATCTTATGGTTTGAGTATCAGTGTATACCTCCGAATAAGTTGTTTTAATCGCTTCAGAATAATATTTATAAATCCACAGTGTTTTTGAATATTCTTAACAATGGCTGACGAAGCGGAAAATCAACTGATGGAAATTAAATTCGACGCGGGACTAGGCAGACTGCGGTGTGACGGGACATCGGACTTTGCCTGTAACATATCTATATCTCTTATCCTAAATCGATACAAATGGGGGCCGGGATACAAGAACCGGGCGAGCGCTCGAAACGGGTTAAAGCTATTGTCCACGTGAAGAAAGTGGAGATGAAAAATTTTGTTTCGAATTTTAATTTTTCAAACATATATTTTAATAGGATATTTATTTGCGCATCTTTTTTCTTATGAAAAAAGTTGTTGAAATGTTCACATTGAAAAAAGTTACTAATTTTTTTCCGTCACGTCATAAAAATAGGACATTGATACTTTCCAGTGCTTGGGGAGTCGAGCAAATTTTGAGCTAGAAAGAAGTTCCAGCGACAAAGTTGTTCAGTTAGGGATAAAGAAGTTCTTTGGTAAATATTACTTCGATTAATTCAACTTTACTCTTTAGGCTTATTGAAAAATGATGATAGAAATTCTTTCAAAGCAAATTTAACATATAAGAAACTGTAATCATTGAAGCCTACCTTTAATAGTGAATTCTGCTACGGTGAGAAAACAATGTAACAAAAATGGTCATTCCTGCTTCATTCTTTGAATAATGCCAGCATAGTTTTGAAAAAATTTCTATTATCATTTTTCGATAAGCCTAAAGAGTAAAGTATAATATCTCGATAAGAAAATATTATTTCTAATACTTATTTAATTTTCATTGTATACTTTCAAGGAGCTGTCGTTCGAATTAGATTATTCGAGTCGAAAAGCGTGAGGCGCTCTTGACTACGCTGCAACTTCTTTCTAGTTCAAAATTCGCTCCACTCCCCAAGCGCTGGAAAGTATCAATGTCCAATTTTTATGACGTGACAGAAAAAAATTCTTAACTTTTTTAATGTGAATATTTCTACTTCTAACCACCACAGTTACTCTAAGAACAGTACAAAGCGTAATCTCTTTAAATTTTATTTCGAAATTTCTAAAATTGAGTGACTGAGCACGAGTTGAAGCCAAAATATAAATTAAATTTGTTTTTAGTGACAAAATCGACTTTCTATTTATTTTGAAAACTATAAAAGCTACAACATTTTTCGTGAGGAAAAATGATGCGCAATTAAAATTTCCATTAAAATATATCTTTGAAAAAATGAAATTCGAAACAAAATGTTCGACCTCCACTTTCTTAACGAGGACAATAGTTTTACCCGTTTCGAGCGTTCGCCCGGTTCTTGCATCCCGGCCCTCAATTTATAGCCTTTGGGCAGAACCGATATTATACATAGTGACATTGTCAAATCCCTTTGAGTTCAAAAGGTTTCAAATTGAACCGAACCGAATGGTGCATCGGCCGGGAATAATATATAATATATATATATATATATTTCGGTTCGGTTTTGATTCCTCTAGAACCAAACCGAAGGGCCTATGACAAAGCCACCGAACGCGTCCTTGGGTTGCGGATAGAGGGTCCCTGTACCAAGGGTTTCTGTTGAATATGGTTACAAAAATAAATAGGCAGTCGCGTACAATTGTCCAGGGGTGGTCCCGAAGGAATTAACCCCCAAGTGGAGGTGTGAAAACCGTGCCGAAAGCTGAATGGCACCTGGGTGAGGTGTCTAGAACGGTGACTCTGGAATACCAGGCGACCTCTCAGAGTAAGCAGCCTCATCCTTGCATGCGGGGCTGTACAAGGATGGACGAACCCCTTTCCCTAGCTTCTCGTGGGAACAACAATGACAACACCAAACATAGTTGTGGTAAGTGCGGTTCAAAACAACAGAACGCGCAGGGCTCCTGACAATGGGTCGGCCAACAATGCCGACCAATCTAGAGCTGGGGAAGCCAATGAAAATGGATTCAATGCGATGGATCGGCGGGATCTCGTGACCTTTGGGTGGACGGAGCGACTGAATCACGACTTGCTAGACTGCTACGATGCGAGTGTGGCTTGCGAACGGGGTTACATGGCACGGCTGGATGCTCTGTGGTGCGAGAAACACCCGGAGCTATCGCACTTTTCGCAGCAACGTCTGCGAAACCATGCTGAATTACTCCGTAAAAGGGGCTCTGTAAGCGGAACGCTTACTCTACCACAGCTAGAACAAGCCGTTAAAAAAGAAAGAGAGGCGACACTAAGACCAACCGCGGGCAGGCATCCAATAGATGAAGAGCGATGCTTTACGACCCGGAGAAACATCAACACCAAGGTTTCTTTT
>NC_046664.1:50307994-50309536 GCF_010883055.1 Belonocnema kinseyi
GAAGACTTAAGATGCATGCTTTTGTTCATGTGCATAACCTTTCTTGTCCCGATATCAAGAGATCTGAGCTCGTTCTTCGTCCATGGAACTACGCCAAATGAAGAGAGTAGTACTGGGACGGCAAGGATGTTCGTTGCAGATACTTTGCTCCTCGCCAACAGTTCGGAAGACCAAATCTGTCGGATGAGACGTTTGTATCTGCTTCGGAGAGTATCCTTTATAGATGTCACATCCAGAATGCGGCTCTGTGGCACGCCCAGGTATGTATAATTCTCTCCAGCGCAAATGTGTCGTATGGCGCTTCTATCAACGAGCTCAGGATCTTCAGGGATGCCATTCAGTTTTCCTCGCTTCAAATAAACCTTGGCGCATTTGTCTAACCCAAATGCCATTCCAATTTCCTTAGTATATCGTTCGAAAATCCCCAGAGCTAGATGCAGTTGTTCTCTGTTTTTAGCATAGTTCTTAAGATCGTCCATGTAAAATACATGAGTGACCTTGTACTTTCGATCTGCAAGTTTGCCGCACAAGTACCCGTCGGAATGGCGTAGTGCTAGGGATAGTGGCAATAATGTAAGGCAAAAGAGGAGCGGGCCCATGGTGTCGCCCTGAAAGACACCTCTCTGAAACGTGATCTTGTTAGTTGTCACACGATTTTTTCCAGATGATATAGTAAATCTGGTTTTCCAAAGCGGCATCAATCTCTCTATGCACCCAACTATTTGCGGATGAACCTTTAAGATTTCCAAAAGACAGATGATAGGTCTATAGGATGTAGAATCGAAAGCTTTCTGATAATCAATCCAGGCCATCGATAGGTCACGCTGGTAGAATGCTGCATCTTTGCAGACACATCTATCGATGAGCAGGTTCTCCCGACATCCGGCTACGCCTTTCTTTGAGCCTCGTTGTTCATACATTTCTTGCCACACAGGTTCAATTGCCCGAACAATCCTATCATTTAGGATAGCTGTGAATATCTTATAAAGCGTGTTCAGACAAGTTATTGACCTGTAGTTCTTCGTCTCAGCTAAGTTGCCTATTTTCGCCAGGAGTATTGTGCGCCCTTCCACCAACCACTCTGGAATCGGCTCTTCCGACTTCAAATATGAGGTGTAAATACGGGCCAAATGCTGATGGGTTGAAGAAAACTTCTTCCACCAGAAGGTTTTGATACAATCTGGTCCCGGTGCGGAATAGTTCTTCATCCCTCTTAATACTTTTTTCACCTCCTCGGTAGTGATGGGTGGGCATTCTTTATCAGGTGTTATGAGGGCAACACATATCTCCTTGAAGCTATTCATATTTTCTGAGTCTTCGTCCAGTCGATGCTGAACTTCGTAGACTTCTCTCCAAAATACTTCAACCTTTTTGGTTTGGGTGGGTGTTCGACAGTAACTGGAGGGTCTTGGAAGATTCGAGATGGGTCAGAGAGGAACAGTTGATTTTCTCTGACCCATCTCTCCCTCCGCTCTAGACTTCTCTTAGCGTCAGATAGTATCCGTATTCTCTCAACAATATGCTGTCTGATGGTCAGCAGCT
>NC_046664.1:50309636-50310909 GCF_010883055.1 Belonocnema kinseyi
TAGCTCACATACTATCTAGTTGTCCAACACACGCGGGAACGACCTACATTCAAAGGCACAATGCTGCACTAAGAGTGCTTTATTACCATCTCTGTCACTCCTTCGGCATTCACTTTAATATCGCTCCTCTAAATGCTCCTAGGGAAATTGAGTCAATTGTCGAGAATGGGAAGTGCTGTATATACTGGAACTTGATATTCTCGACAATTGTTTCTGTTGCTCACTAGAGGCCTGACATGGTTCTTCTTCACTTCGAGAAGCGAACCATGTTCGTTATCGAATTTTCGGCACCAGCTGACAAAAACATCATAGCCGAGGAGAATGAAAAGAAAGAGAGGTATCGAGACCTTATAAGGGAGTTGCAATGATTGTACCCAGAATATTCTGTTAAACTGATCGTCTTTATCATCGGCGCTCTTGAAGGTGCCAAGCTTTCACTTGCTAATAGCCTAAAAAGCATCCCTGCGTGTCAACAATATGCTAGAACACTTGCGGAAAAAATGCAGAAGGCGGTTGTCCTTGGGTCGCTCCGTGTTCTTAGGGTGCACGAGGCTTTTGCTGGGTCGCCGTATTGATTCCTTTACAGACTGTAATCACCTATCTCACGGTTGTGAGACGAGGTTGTGGCTGAAATTTTACCGCGTAAAATTTCAGGGTGGAGGTTGGAGTGGAGGCATTTTGTTGGGATTTTTTAAAAAAAGTGGGGGGGTGGTGGTCCTGAATTTATGCACATAATTTTTAAAAAATTCGCTGATAAAATAAATAACATGTAATGATAATTGTATAGAAAGTAATTCTCACTTTAACTTTATGCGCCAAAGAATCTTTTTAACGAAAGAGCGCAACCACCCAACTAAAGTTTTTTTTTTGAATTCTGGGAATCTTATTGATCAGGGAAGAGACAGGCATTTGAAAAAAAAGTTTGCGAATGATCTTTGAAAGTTAATAGTCAGGAAAAATTAGAGAATTTTGCAAATCAAGATTTGCGGTAACCCTGATATCAACTTCTATTTTTTGAAAATTCGTTTTTATTAATTTGAATATTTATCTAATTAAGTGGCACTTTCATCTTTCTCATATAAAAATGCAACTGTATTAAACATTAATCTTCTTTCCTTCAGGATTCGACTATTTTGTTTTAAAATGTCGGCTAAAGGACTTTTTTGTAGAATTTTTCAATTAAAGATTAAACTGCGTATATATATATATATATATATATGTGTGTGTGTGTGTGTGTGTGTGTGTCAATGTACTTCATGAAATTTTTATTTTT
>NC_046664.1:50311009-50314739 GCF_010883055.1 Belonocnema kinseyi
GTCATATGAAAATTGAAATGTTTGGTATTGGATATTGTTGACAGATGACAATACGCCAATTAGCACAAATGGTAAGTTCCGCCAGTGCCTACAAGTGTGCCTGCTGGCCGCTAGATGGCAATACCGGTTTCATATGTATACACCTGGTATTCTTATTTATTTTACTAAATATAATTATTAAGTAATTGTCTATTGGCAGAAAACTAATTTTTGTGAAAATATTTGAATATATTCGAGGCTGTAAATATTACTAAAATTTCAAAAAGCCATACAAAAAAAAGTATAAGAAAACTTCATGTTAAAAAAATAACTAGATTGCTTAACAGATTTAACTTCGTTGAAAACAATGAGGTTTTAATTTCTTCAAACTTGAAAACAGGCTAAAAACAGGCACAAAAATTGAGTTTTCTCTGTGCATATAAGAGAGGTAAAATGCATATTCAGCTTCCTTGTGTTCTTACTTCCTAATATCAAGAGCGTAAATGACTAAAAATTGAGAACAATACATTTTTTAATAAAAAGAATATATGAGAACTTTAAAACGATTTTTAAGAATTAATAAATCATTACATCTGACAGATATAAATATGTAAAAGAAAACATATCTTCTTTTATTTATTTTCTCGGTGAACGGACATGGGTAGTAATGGTGTCACTATGCAGAGTTTTTGAAATAATATTTTAGGATTTGAAAAAATGTAACGTGAAAGTATAGCCGCCTGTACAGAATTATCTAACGAAGAATTTTATCTATAAGGCATATGGGTTTGAAATACCTAAGAAACCCCCAAGAGTTCCTGAAAACTACCTTTAAAACAAAAAATTTACATTCTTCATGAAATCGACCTTTTGAGCACTGTATTCTGGTCTTTTTTACTTTAAACTATTAATTTTGGTCTAGTGGAATATTTATTATCATTGGTTAATTAATTTTTAATTATTCAAACAAATGGAATTTGTGTAAATAATTAATTTTTCACATTTGTTTCCCCCTAAAAATTATAACTATTAGTCTAGAGGAATATTTATTAACATTTGTTTATTAATTTTGTGTTATTTAAACCAATGGAATTTGTTTAGACAATTTTTTTTAAATTCGTTTTTTTTTAATTTTTACTATAGGTCTAATGGAATATTCATAACATAAGTCCATTAATTTTCAATATTTTAAAAGAATAGAACTTGCATACAGAATTTTTGTATTAGAATTATTGATAATTCTTCAGTGGAATATTGATCAACATTGTTTGATTAATGTTTTTTTTTTAAATTCTTTTAAATAAAAATTATTACTCAAATATTACTGTTAAATTGTTTATCATTAAATTAATTATTAATCATTGGTTAATTATTACTGATAAATATTCCACTACCACTCTACATTTAACATGTGGAGTTAAATGTGTAGAGTTTAACGTGAAGAGTTTTTTCGTGTAGACTTTAACGTTCGAGGTTTTCTACTTTCAAGGTTAGTGTGCAGAGTCTAATATGTAGGTTTTTAGCGTGTACATTTTAATGTTTAAAGTTAATGTGTAGAGTCTTAAAAAACTCATTTATAAAAAGTTGTAGAGTTAAGCGTGGAGACTTGCATGTGTAGACTTAAATGTGTAGACTTAACGTTTATGCGTAATGTGCAGAGTTCATATCACGTGTAGATCAAAATTTTATATTTTTTCACATAAATTGTTTAT
Source organism: Belonocnema kinseyi (assembly GCF_010883055.1). Taxonomy (NCBI): domain Eukaryota; kingdom Metazoa; phylum Arthropoda; class Insecta; order Hymenoptera; family Cynipidae; genus Belonocnema; species Belonocnema kinseyi. The sequence continues at coordinate 50,312,701 of NC_046664.1, forward strand.
TGCAAGCAAAAATGTTAAGTGTCAACAATATTTTGCAATATAATAATTTTAGTAAACTATTGCAATACAAATCAGACAATGTATTTTTTGTTAGAAATCTATTTTTAGTTTTTATATTCAAATATATATTTTTGTGTAACAAGATTTTACAACAAATTTGTAAATCCTTTTTGGATGAACAACTTTTCTCTATTCATTTTATTTTGTAACGTGTGTCGTGCTTTAACTAATTTCATTTTTTATTTTCGACTTGATTTTTTACAGTTTAAACACAAACTACTGATTCCGTGAAAAAATTATTAATACAAATCTTCTAGCTCTTTTTTGGGTTTTGCTAAATTTGTTTTCTTGGCTTGTGTTCCGCGTCAAAAAATTAATTTTTTGTATTTCTGATGTTGTTTTATACGAATTGTGTTAAACTATAAAAAAATTATCAACTGAAAATTTAACAATTCTATATTTTGTTAAACAATTACCCTTTTCAGTTGAAAATTCTACTGTTTTTTTGAAAATTTTTGTATTAAAAAAATTAATCTTCTTAATTACTAGTTTATATATTTAGCAAAAAATATGACAAATGTAGTTGAAATATGTTTTTTTGTTGTTGTAAAAAATTACTTCTTTCACCAAAAATATAGCTCTTTGATTTTTGAAAAAGTAGTGCAGAAAATGTACACTTTGATTAAAATTCATTGGTATGTTAATTTCGAAGTCAACTGAAATCTTTTTTGCATGAATACTTAACTATTTTAATAAAAATTTTCCCATTTAGTAAGAAAATTTAACTATTTTAATATAAACTACTCTTTCTTTGAATTGAAATGCAATTTCTTCGTTGAATATTCAACGATTTTGTTGAAAAAGTATCCTTTTCGGTCAAAAATTCAACTATTTTGCAGAAAATTTACTTTTCGTTAAAAACTTATATTTTGATGTTTTCAAAAGTCAAACTTAAATATTTTTTTATAAATATTCATTTTTTTGTAATTTAAGTTGAAAAGACATCTCTTTGGTTATGAGTTAAACTATTCGATTTAAAATTGATGTTTTTTATTGACAATTTAACTGCGTGTATGAGAGTGAAACTAATTCTGGAATTTATTAAATTACGTTTTATCTCTTTGGTTAAGTATTTGTTGTATCTACAATACAAGCGTAAGGTAAAATTGCAACTATGATATTGGAATGACGAAATTGCAATATATTTATTGTAACTGTTGCTAATCATAAAGTCATCGTCTATTATTCCAATACATGTACGAGGGTAGTTCAATAAGTCCTTAGAATGGCCAACAGATGGCGCGCGAATCGCTCCAAATGATCTGTTTTCAATCAGCGCCACTCCCGACTAGATATATGGTGCAGTCACAGTCCACATCTTCTGAGTTTACGTGTTTTTACAACCAATTGAAAAAAAAAATTGTTCGTTAAGAAAAATGGAAAAAACGAGTTCAGGGCGGTAATCAAACATTTTCATTTAAAGGGTTTAACTCCATATGAGATAAAAAATGAATTGGACTCAGTTCATGGCACATCTGCCCCTGCCTTAGCAACGGTTTATAACTGGGTAAATGAATTTAAGCATGGTCGTACATCAATAAGTGACGAACCACGTTCAGGAAGGCCCACAGAAGCAAGTACTCCCGAAATCATCAATAAAATCCACGATGTGGTGTTGAAGGATAGAAGATTAAACGTGCGTGAGTTAACTGAGGCCACAAGGATATCTATAGGTGCAGTTGTTTCAATTCTACATGAAAAATCAGGCATGAAAAAGCTATCGGCAAGATGGGTGCCGCGTTTGCTCTCAGCTGAGAATAAACGCAATAGAGTAGTCGCCTCTGAGGCTCTTTTGGCACGCATAAGTCGGAATCGTGAGGAATTTTTTCGTCGATTTGTGACTGTGGATGAAACATGGATACACCATTCCACTCCTTAGACAAAGGAACAATCCAAACAGCGGATTTCCACAGGCGAACCAGCTCCAAAGAAGGCAAAGACCGTAAAGTCAGCTGGTAAGGTTATGGCTACAGTTTTTT
>NC_046664.1:50314839-50316349 GCF_010883055.1 Belonocnema kinseyi
ATTCGGCGACCCCGAAAACCATAGTAAACCCGAGCTAACCTCAGAATACATGTTTAAGAGCGTCAAATCTCTCGAAAATACAGTTGGTGGGTAGTGGTGTTTTCTATATTTGTAGGGGAGGTGGGGGTGGCTGGAAGGTGGAGGGTAGTCCGTTTAGCGTGCAATCGACTCGGGATACTTATAAGATACTACCATGATTTTTTCAGATTTTTTGGTCCAAAAATAAATTAGGCCAAAAACCGGCCTTACCGACCCTCCCCCTTTCTGTTGGAAACTTCCACTACATGTTTTGGAAGTTTATTTCCGAAACTTAATGTAACGCTGCAATACACAATGTTGTAGTTATCGCGACGCCTGTTGAAGAGAAAAATTAGAACAACAAATGTAAATCATTTCTGAAAATACTTGTTCCTAACAAACAAATATCTGCCCGCGTGAAAAAGTTTGCATGGCTCAAGCATTGCAAGACACTTGAAAATATCTGGCTAAAGCATAGTTCACATGCTTAGGAGACGCTAAAAACGAATGAATATTCTTACGAACATGTAGGTGTGAGAGAAAATTAGCCTGTGTTAAAATGAAAATATAAGGTTTGTCAATAGACGACACGTCTGTAAATGGTAAGTTCGCTACCCGGGTGCACCGGTTCGCGCACCAGGTGGTGTAACACATATTCTAAGAGAACTTTTTAAGAATTTAAATTGTGCCAATTGCCAAAATAACTACCATTAGTGAGTCGAAGATCCGCGGGAATGTAATCGTGCGCTAGGCAGCTTAGCACGTATTCTATGAGAATTTTTTCAAAATTTAGATTGTTTGAACAGCCTAAATCACTAAAAATTTTGTATCGACAATCAGGGTGTTCCAGCTCGAACACAAGGTAGTTTAAAACGTCTTCTCAGAGAACTTTGAAAAAATTTAAATTTCGTCAACAATAAAAAGAATTCCAAATGGTGATTCGATAACCCGGGTGCACCAGGCCGCGCCCCAGGTAGCTAAGTACGTATTCTACGAGCATTTTTTTAAAATCTACATTGTTTTAACCGATAAAATTACTAAAAATTGTGAGTCAACGATCCGGATGCACCAGATCGAGCACCAGGTAGTATAATACGTATTCTACAAGAACTTTTTAAAAATTTAAATTTGGTGAATGATGAAAATAATTTCAAATGATGAGTCGGCAACACGGGTGAACTAGGTTGCTCTTCAGGTAGTTTAGCACGTATTCTACGAGAAGTTCTTAAACATTTAAATTATTCCAAAAGCCAAAAATACTAGAAATTAGAGTCCACCTGGGGCGCGACATGGTGCACCGGGTTCGTTGACTCACCATTTAAAGTAATTTTGACTGTAAGTAGTATCCTTGCACACAATTTTCGTCTCACAAACGCTCTAATGCGAGGGCAGTTCAATAAGTCCTTAGAATGAAGTATAAAAACAATTTTTTTTGGGTAAATTTTTTTTTTATTTTTCAACATAATCTCCTTGGAGCTCTATACACTTGGTC
>NC_046664.1:50316449-50325714 GCF_010883055.1 Belonocnema kinseyi
TCGACTCGGGATACTTATAAGATACTACCATGATTTTTTCAGATTTTTTGGTCCAAAAATAAATTAGGCCAAAAACCGGCCTTACCGACCCTACCCCTTTTTAACAGTGTTGTTATTTCAATAGTCATTAGAGAAGTTCTACAAATTTTAATTCAGAGAGGCTATAAAGTACCTTTTGCGTAAGAAAAAAAGCGTTAGGATAAAATTAAAACTTCTGAATACACTCAGTTTCATCTTTATTTGAAGCAGATAATTTGTAAGAAGTTCGCTAGATATTTTCAGTTTTTTAATAAACAATCAGAATAATTTACAGCGAAAACAAATTTGAAAATAGAAATCGGAACATTCTTGAGATGTGGCTGTTAGGGACCACATTGTTTATCTTTAGTTTCAAAGCCACTCGTATTTTAGATTGTAAAACAGTGCTCACTTTTCTTAACTTTCTGCAAACAATCAGGTGGAATGTTTTCAAACTGGAGATAGACTATTTCACGTATACAATTTGACGATACTCATTTTCCATACTCATGACTTTTATCCAATCACTATTTGGAGACATAATTAATTTTTTGTTACAAAATCATTAGTTTTCGACATTAAAATTAGGTTATAATCGAATATGTTTAATTGCACTATTAATTACTCAAATTTTATCATTTCTGATTCAAACAGTGAAAACCTTAAAAACTGAAATATTGTTTGATCTATATTTGGCACAAAATAAAACTTTTCACAATTGTGAGATTTTTTCGTATAGCCAGCGCTTATTTTGTTAACAACCTTATAAACAATACATTTTTTATCAATTTCCGCTGCATATAAGTCACAATTTCAGTGATATAAGAAAATGTACTATGGCAATGATACTCTGGTTAAAAAAAATATTTAACTCACTGCTTATTTCAGTCAAACTTATGAACTCTGAAAATTACATATCACGTTGAGTGGATCAGCGATAATAAATTAAAGATAATAGATTTTATGAACAGAACTATAATCAAAGACGTGCGTACATACATACATACGTACATACATACATACACACATACATACATACATACATACATACATATATGCATACATACATACATACATATATGCATACATACATACATACATACATCATAGTTTGGCTTTCGACTCTTCAGGACCTCAAAATCTACTCGTTACGACATTAGGAAGCAAAATGGTACTACACTACCAAAGAATAGATCTTAGGAGGAAGAACTGAGGAGCGATTAAAATCGAGTGCTTTCATTTAAATTATAGAAATAAAATAATATATCTTTAGTTCGAAACTTTGAAGGTGCTTTCTCACTTTTCTGAACTCTAGGGATCTCGAATTTTTGAATTTATACTGGAGAGTTCCTCGCTCATCCTTGCGCGACCAATTCTTTTGGGAACCTCCATCGAACTAACTTTGCTACTAGTTTTAATAAAGAAAGCTGCGATCCTAAGGAATTGAAGAAATTCCCAAAATGGACGCATGACTTTCTAATTAAAAACTCAAGCATCTTAAAAGGTAGCTTTTTTTGATAGCCTGAACAAATGAGGGGCAACTAAATACTAAAGGCAGTTCTATTTTCACAAAAATTAATATTTGTGAGGTAAGCGAAACTGACTTCTGTGGGCAAACATTGCACATAAAATTTGCACAGAAGGAAGTTTCACTTTTTAAATTCTACTTAAAAGAAGTTCCTCAGTGCTTCAAAAAGGGGAAAACGATGTAGAACGTAGGTCGATTTTAGGTACATAAAAACGCTACGAAATTATCTAAAAGAAAAATATAAAAAAAGATAATTGGGCAAGTAATAAGATATTTTCGTTCCCGCTTCTGTGATCGCATTTGCCTTACGTCCATTCGAGATAAAATAAATTTGATGACATTTTGTAAAAATAAATTAAAATAATATAAGAACTGAGCTGATAGATGCTCAAGTGGATACTAGATTTAGAGACAATTATACCCCAAGGGAACTTAGAATTGAAAATTACTTCAATATTAAGGGGCTCAAAGTAGAGAAAACAGAGTTAAATTTTAACGTAAATTGGGAACCCCAAGTTATTGACAGAGTTTCTTTCCTTTGGCTTATTAATCATAAAGTATTACGTTTCAGGTTTGTCGTCCTTCCAGGATTGGTACCCCTGGTGGGACACAGAAGTTCTTCAAAGAGAATGAAATTACGAGTCATCGAAAATTAAAATCGTGTAAATTAAAATGCGATAATTGGAAAGCATACATTCCTCAATATAAACATTGCGTAACCCGTCGCGTAGTATCTATTACAGGATTATTGTATTCGAATATAGACAGGTCGTAAACTAATGATGAGAAATTAATTAAATTTCAAACTGATATTATTGCCTAGTGATGAAAACAAATTGACTTCTGTCAAATCAAATACATTAGCAAGCCTAATTGAGGATATAAATACACGTGCAAAAATCAATTAACTTTATAGTGAGTATTGTAAATCATCAAAACTGAATTTAAACACTATCGCTGGATCAAATCCAAATAAAATTTAAAATTCACTTTTAAAATCAATGGCGAAAATAAGATTTTAAGACATTCAGATAATCAAATTAAGATCTATCTTTTTGGGAAATTAAAATCGAATTTTAAAGAAGAGACTTAATATTGAAATTAAATTTTCTTTTTAAATGAAATCATTTTCTAAAAGTGGCAGATAAGGAAGCTATTAAGAATAGCCCTAAACGGAAAATTAAAAAGAGGATTAAATTATCAAAGTCAGTTTTGGAAAATGAACAAATAGTACTTGATGTACTTGATGTCAATATTAAGGGGCTTAAAGTAGAGAAGACATAGTTAAATTTTAACGTACATTGGGAATCCCAAGTTATTGACAGAGTTACTTTCCTTTTGCTTATTAATCATAAACTATTACGTTTCAGGTTTGTCGTCCTTCCAGGATTGGTACCAACGTGTATACTTGGTGCCAACTGCCTGACGAGGATAAATTCAAAATCGAGCGATAAAAATTTTCATGAGTTAATCTCATCAACAAAAGAAAAAGAACTCGAAACAATTTTATTGAAGTCTAAAAAGTAAAAATTCAGGGCCTAAAAACTTAAACTGCCTTTAAATCCAGGAGTAATAAGAGGGATAATTTAATTGCTCAGTTAAATATAATAAGAATAACGTAACAATACACACATGCATACATATATATATTGTAAAGATTTTACGGAATTTTTAAACATTAATTATTGAGGAAATTTTAAACATCTTTTAAAAGTTTCAAGATTGCAGTTTATTATGCCCACAGTCGCATAAACATAACGAGCAACCAAAAATTACATTAATGTTTTATTTCAGCCAAATATTAACTAAAAATAGCTAAAAATAAACAGAATATAAAGTTCCGAGTTTCCTTATCAGAATATAATATTATTGTATTATGATCTAAGTGCTAGTATATATGCTATTAATTCTCTGGAGAAATCAGTCGCACATATAAAAAATAAGTCAACAACAGTTGCAGAGCAATTACAAAGCAAATTCAAGTGATTACACATTACGCGTATTGCAGAATTTAACCCTACAGAGGAATTCGGGAGAGACAGATAAAAAGGTTCATAGAATCTAGCTTCATCACGTGGCACCTTAAAAGGAAGTTGGCTTAATGAATATGAGCTATCAATATTTTCATGTAGCATTTTGTATAAAAACATCACGCAGGCATATATTCTCCTTTCATCTAGGGTTAAAAATCATCCTCAGAACATAATTGAGGGTAATCTGATCCACAAGGTGGATAACTGCCCGTCCTTCTGAGACCTAAAGATTTAATGAACCTTTTCTGCACTGCTTCAAGTTCTTTTTGGTATTTTTTGTACATTGTGCCCCACACAGTGGAAGCATATTCAAGTTTTGAGCGGACAAATGCATTAAACAATATTCTGAGGGTAGACTCTTGCTTGAAGTTTTTATTAGATCGAAGTACAAAGCCTAGTGCCTTAACTGCTGATGCAGCTACTTCTCGTACATGATCGTACATATAGATAATAAATAGAATTGGTCCAATTATGGACCCCCGAGGAACACCCGAGCTTGGAGTAAAGATTTGAGAGGAGTGACCACCATACTGTACAATATGTGTTGTATTAGACAAATAGTCTGTTATAAGATTGACAAGGATTCCTTGGTAAATCTGAAACTACAAATTTTTCGATTACAATATGCTAATACTACTAAAAGCCTTCACCAGGTCCAAGTAGATAACATCAACTTGTTTTCCTACCTAAAGAGCTGAATTTACAAATTGAGTTATTGTGATTAAATTAATTATCGTCGATCTCTTAGGTGTAAAGCCGTGTTGAAATTCGGACAATTGCGGTGCAAAGGCCCGCTGTAGAGTTCTAAGATTAGATAATTCAAAAACTTTGGCAAAGTTACAAATAATATCCACAAGCCTATAGGATTTTATATTCGATTTATTCTATTTATGTCCACCTTTAAAGACGGGGAATATTCCCGTTGCTTTCCATTTCGAGGGAAGAGACCCGGTTTGCAATGCTAAATTAAAGACCCTACATAGTGGCTCTGCTAGATGATCAGCAAGGTTTTGAACCAAAAAAGCAGGAATCCCTTCTACCCCGAACGTGGAGGAATTCTTTAGAGCGAGACAAGCCCTTTAACTTGGTGTACATTCAGTTGAAACAAATTGTCAATATAACCTGTTAAAGGCAACTGATCAGACAAAAAATTAATCTAGTTTCTGTCCATCTAAAAACATCGTACCTGGGAGACGAGTCAGGCCTAATGATTTGTTGGCGAATTTCCAGAAAACGGTTGGATTCTCTTCATTGTCATTTTCTGTCCTCTCTGTATAGTTTTTAAAATCAGATCTAATTCTTGCTTTCACACTACGTTTTTATCATTTCGCAGGTTAAGAAAGCGCGGAATGTATAATTTAGAAGTGTGATTCAAGACCTGACAAAAGAAATCACCAGAATGCTTGGCTGAAATAAGATTGAATAATTCGTACCAATCATTGTTACACAGATGAATGTATAAACCAGCCAAATTAGCTTTCTGAAAATTAAATCTTCTACTTGTCTCATTTAAAATAAAGTTGTTAGAGGAGTCATATGAGTTTATCTTTAGAAGTGAGAAAATTGTTATTGCTGGGTGATGTGAATCTTCGTTCACAAACGGGATGGATGCATGTTATACATCTCAATGTATATCAGTAAAAGCCAGATCCAGGCAACAGCTAATGTTATTTCTCATATTATTATACTGCTTGAGACCGAGAGTAATCATATAATTATCAATCATCAATGCCGGACTGTCCCTGGAGCTTCCATTTTGCTAATCTGCAAAATAGGGTGAATTAAAATTCCCAAAATCAGTAGATTCGGGTCATAAAGAGCAACTACTTCCATTAGAGCTTCTAAAAATACAAAACATTGATCATTATTGAAATTTGGAGAAAAGTAGATCACAACTATACCTAAGCACCATCTATTGGAGACGACTTTTATACTAATTATATCTGTATATAAAATTCAGTCCATAATGTTGGAAAGGTTCATCTGCAACACTCTATAATCAGAATAAATTGCAATTAATACCCCCCCCCCTCTTGCCTTCCCGATGATCCCGCAGAACCGCAAAGCTATCTCTAGAGAAAATTTCGTTATTTAATACTGCAGAGTGCAGCCATGTTTCTGTTAAAACTAAAATATCCTAAGACGTGAAATCCGGGAAACAAGCCGCTAGTAGTACCAAACTAACCACGTTTTCCTAGAGTGCGAAACTTCACATGAAACGTGTAAAAATTTCACATCGATTAGACCACAAACAGCAGAGTTATCGAGGTTAGAGAAAAGTCACTTTGTAATTTGTTTGAAAAATGGAACAAAGCGAGTTTCGCGTGTTGATTAAACATTGTTTTTTAATGGGTAAAAGACCGTAGAAGCCCAGCAGTGGCTTGAAAAACGTTACCAGGACTCCTCTCCATCCAAGTCAATAATTTGTCGTTGGTATGCTGAGTTTAAACTGAGTCGTACGCACACAAACGATGCGGAACGTTCGGGTAGGCCATTGGAAGCCGTTACACCGGAAAATGTGAGTGAAGTTTTAAAAATCGTAATGAAAAATCGCAAAGTAAAGGTCCGTGAGATTGTAGAAATGACACAGATATCATCTGGAAGCGTATTTACAATCCTTCATAAAAATTGTGCATGGAAAAGGTTTTTTCCAAGTGGGTGCCGCGATTGCTTTCAATGGACCATGTCACAAGCCCATGAAAACAATGGAAAAAATCAACGAGTTGGGCTTTGATTTGCTTCCCCACCCCCCATATTCGCCAGATTTAGCCCCTAGCGACTACTGGCTCTTTGCTGATCTCAAAAAAATGCTCCAGGGAAAAAAATTTGGCTCGAATGAGGAGGTCATTGCCGAAACTGATGCCTATTTTGAAGCAAAGGATAAATCTTTCTATAAACATGGTATAGAAATGTTGAAAAGATTGTATCACTCTAAAAAAAGATTATGTTGATAAACAAAAATGATTTTTGAAAAAAAATGTTGTTTTCGTTGTTAGTCTCGGGATTTATTGAACGATGTGTTATACTCTTTCTGCTGTTGAAGAGTTCTGTCTGACGTAACACGTGCTACTTTGTAAATCGGACGCGATTTGAAAGTCTCCTTGATAGCCTTCGCCAACTTGATGAACAAAGTTGACATATCCGCTGTCTTGAATTTGACTTTGATTAGTCTTGGATTTAGTAGTGCCTATAAAAAGCGACTCAAACGTTGAATAAACGTGTTCTGTGTATCAAACTCGGGAACTACAGTTTTTAAAAACTCAAATATTGCAGTTTTATCCATATCAGAATCAAAGTTCAACTCAGATTTTAAAGATTCTTTAAGTCCAAAAATCGTTATATTATTATTTCTTGTACGTCTTTCTTCCTATTCATAAATGCAGGACTCCATCAAATCACCCTCAATGTTGACCATTTTGGTAGCTAGATTCGATGCTCCAGCTTCGATCTCAGTTATACGAACGTCGAGATTCGTAACGTGATCTTTAACTTCATCCACAATTGATTGCACTTGAGTAAATTTTATTCCCATTTTATTTACCTGGGCGTGAACTTTATGAACTTTGTTTGAGATCGCATCCACTTTATAATTTACATCCTCTATCGACACCTGAACTTTGGAGAGGTCAGAACGCAGTTAATTATGATTAGCAGATAGCGATTCAGTAATGCGTTGCTTAATCATATCTCGTAGTATATTCTGATCCACGTTTTCATCCCGAGGAGAGCCTGAATACGAGCCACAGCACCTAGAAAATCTATCATCTGAAGAACATCTCAACTTCTTCGCACATTCGAGATCATAAGCAGCATCACAGCCTGTGCACCTTTTTACAGCATCCTCGATAGGCTTTCTACACTTCCCGTGACTACATATATTATCATTTTGAGAGTTAACTTGCAACAGTCTGGCATTAGGAATGTTCATCGCTCCAAATGCCATGTTTAGAAACATACAAACCAATCAGTCTGCTACTGGCAACAGCTGTTCATCCCACCACAGAAGTCAAAATAAATCTTAACCCACACTGTACTATAAAAGTGAAGTTATATCACATCAAGGATATGATGTTCAAATTATATTCACTTAGAATATATGAGACTTTTTATCAGCCTAACACAACAACACTAACAGCAAAGTTTCCACTTTTCACACAACCAAAGTTCACAGAATCCGGGCCCACATTAGACAATTAGAAAATCCAGAAGATAATAATAATAATTTATAATAATTACACAGTTTTTTTAAAGCCTTAAGACTGTATAATGCTTTAAAATATAACATGTAATTGTTGTTCGATTTTCAAAATTTAATTGGTTTTGAAATATTTTTCAAGTATTCACTTCATCTTTTTAAAAATGCAAGTAATTATAACGAGCTCTAAAATAATAACTGAAGATTAAAGTGTTTAAAACGATTAAAGATTACTGAAGAATGATCAAGTTATTTAAAAAAAAATTCAAGCAATTTGAATTTTTCTAGAAGTAAGTAAGGAATTGTAGTCTGCATAAAACCTAAGGCTGCATTCGGATTTTCTACTTTCTCGTATAGTCTAGGAAAAAAGAGAAGCTCTATAGAGACGTTTTAAAGCTACGCTTGTACTAGGCGTCCCGAGTTACATGAATAAATTATATTGACGTACAAACATAGATCAACCTTAGTGTATATGAACATACTCTGTGTAAAACTGTAAGCTTTCCTCAAATTTTTACCTATTTTCTTAGCCGGGGGAAATACGGCGCCCTGTAGAATAATTTTGAGGTAAAATTTGAATTTAACTTCTCGATAAACTTAAAGGTTCCTAAAACCTTGCCATTGTACACATATGACATAAGTAGGTCCCAGAATTTCCTTGATTATAAGTTTATCTCCTAGGCTAGAGAACGAATCTGATGCCTAGGGGAATTTCCAGAGTTGGATTTGGTTTCAGCGACGCAAAATACATAAAAATGCAATTATTAAGTGCAATTAAGTTCAAACCACAGATATTCTGCTTTTATATTTATCACCTTTGCAGATTCCAGCATTTCCTAGATACAATGCAGACACCTTTTTTGTGGGCCTGTGTAAGTCGTTTAAACAAGTACTTTTGACAAATATAATTTATTAAATTAAGTCATTCTCAATCAAAAAAAGACAAAAAGTTGGAAATTTCCAAAAAATCCTTAACAACCTACCATTTAGCTAAGAGGCTATTTTTAACAATAATAATAAATTCCTTACAAAAATGATTTCTGTTAACTTGAATTATTTATTACTTCACTCCAATTGAAAATCGATCAAAAAGCCAGAAATTAAGAAAACCGCATCTTTCTATCATTATTCAAATGGAATATTATTTACAATAATAAAGCGTTTGAATAATTAACTTTCTTCACTTTACTTAATTCTTTATCTTATTTCAATTGAAAATTGGACAGAAAGTGGAACATTTTGAAGTAAAACCGTAGAAGAAGAACCAGCTAAAGAATTATAATTAGTGCGAAAATGTCACAAGACCCATTTCTTCATTTATAGGGTTTTTTGAACCTTATAAAACAGACTTATGTGGATGATATTTAAAAATTGATATTTTATTCACATTCTATAACTAATTGTGGAAAAAAGGTTGAGTTTTATCTTAATTTAGCTAATATTGAGTATTTTGAGTAAAACGTACAAAAACGCCTTTTGGGGGGGGGGGGG
>NC_046664.1:50325814-50334533 GCF_010883055.1 Belonocnema kinseyi
CAATTAGCACAAATGGTAAGTTCCGACAGTGCCTACAAGTGTGCCTACTGGCCGCTAAATGGCAATACCGGTTTCATATGTATACACCTGGTATATATTTTTTTTTAAACAACAAAAATGCATTTATTTTTGTGTGGAATTTAACAAATTTCCGGCTGGTATTTATTCATAAAAATTCAAAAGAAATAAAATGCTTGCACGATCATAACGAATATTCTTAAAAAATGCAAGTCTTGGAAAACATTAGCAATTATCCTTGGAGAAATGTCTACAAAAATAAAGCTTTATGATTTTTAATCTCAATTCGTTTCCTTAAAAAAAAACCTAGTTTTTCGATGTCGCTATGAATATCTTCTTTTTATGAATTGTTATTCACTATATAATTATTTTCAGTAGAAAAGTAAAAACAACAAATCTTCCGACAATTTAAGTAATAATATTTATGTTATAATTTTACATTTAGTTTAAAGCATGTAAAAGCGGAAAACGACACTAGCAAAGATATTGTTCATTACAAAAAAAATATTTAAAAACTCAAAGGTATACAATAAAATTAATGACTCTTAGTGCTCGAATTTTTGGGCTTAAGTCATTTCAGCGAAACCGTGTATATTTTTGTAAAATGAAAAACAGAAATAATTAAGTCTGAGGGTGATTGTGAATACCTGGAATTTAAAACGATGGTAAATTTTATTTAGAATGTTATTCTCTAATAATAGACATCATAGCCACACATAAATTTCTTAAATTTAAAGAGACTAAACAGAAACCTTTAATTTAACATTTAAAAAATAAAATTGAAGTGGCACCTCTTAGAATAGGAAAGAAGATTCTTACCTCGCAATAAATACGATTGCTCTTGTTGGGTCCCAAGATAGCAAAGCTTTTGCAACCTTGCCCCATTCTCCACACAATATGAATTAGAATTTTCGCCTTGTGTCTGAAACCTGCGGCCTTCGAGTTCTGGACCCGTGCCTACCTCTCTCGAAGTTAGAATCTTCTCATAAATTTTCTCCTGAATAACTAATTGCACGGTCCGGCGTAGCCGGGTCAATAAATTAACATCTCAAGGTGCTTTGAATATTTGCCTATTTAATTTTTCTTTAGTGCAGTGTAAAGAACAGAACGTATGCTTTGCACCGCTAGTTGAGAAATTAAATTTCAACTATATATTTTTAAAGCTAATATAATAATGAAATACTATATGATAATAATGTACTTTAAATAAAATATTGTTCAGCTAACATAATAAATAAAAAGATTTAGCATTTATCCGAATTCTTATTTGATAAATACGTTCTTGAAATTTCTCCTATGTCTAAACAGGGTTATTTTATTGCTCGCACACAGCACACTACAATAACAAGTTTTAACTTCTATATCCATAAGCTCCTAAATTTGCATTCCCAATTGCATTCTTCTTTGTCCTTCAATCTATATATGTACGCATGGATTTAGGAAAATTAGTGTTTTTGCTAAAAACGTAAGGAATAAGCTAAATGTGGGAGCTTAAGGAAAGCTTCCAACAAGGGGCCATTTACTCTAAAATCAGATGAATCTTTGCCGACGATTGCATTTGATTTCATATGAGGTAATTTCGGATTGAATAGGTTTTTCGACAATTGCTTATTTCTTGTATGCTAAATGTGATTTCAATAGCGACATATCAATCATTTCAATGAACATTCTGAAAGACCATTGACTGCTGTTGACTCCCATCTAGACCTGTAGACTCGCACTGATTGCTCTCGACTCCGTCTTACTCCATCTGATATCACGCTGACTCACAGTGCAGTGAATTCGAAAATTGTAGTTCAAAATGATCCGAAGCCTACAATTTTAATCCGATTTCATCTTGTTTTTAAATAAAAGCTAATTAAATTCTGAAGAGGTCTGTTGACGGTGATTTTGCTAAAAAGGCTCTGTTTGTTATTCAAGTTGCAAAATGCCAAACACCAAAATGTTTCATATTTGAGCTGCCTATTCTGTAGAATTCATTGATTTTAGCTTAAAAAGATGAAAGACTGATAGACTTACAGTTGATTAACAAATCCTAATAACTTAGATAAAGTTCTTGCAATCTGTTTAATTGTTACAAACAATAATAAATTTCATACAAAATTTTAATAAATAAGCGCCTCTGTATATATAAATTTTATTTTTCTGAGTAATCATCAAGTTTGCCTTGAAAAATGAAAATTCCATGACAGAAATTGATCATAAAAATATTTACCATTGTTAAAAACAATACTGATAACCAATGCATTAAACGGTCACTCTTTGATAGAAAAAATCGTTTTTTTAAATATAATTGTTTATTTTATCCCCAATTTCATATTCTGATGGAGGAAAGTGGTGTTTGACAATATTTTTTATTTTTATTAACAATTCTGCTCAGCAAATTCATTTAATAGACGTTTTCGAACGAGAAAAATGTGGGAACCGGAACAAGTAAAAAACATTATTTACGACTCTTGAAACCAAATAGAGAGCATCATTTCTCATAAAGTGCAAATTTGTGAATACTTTGTTTTTGTGTTCTTCTTGTAGTACTATAAAGTTTTATCAGTTGGAGTTTGTTCCGGGAGCAGACCTTCATATGATTATTCCGACTCTGAAATACAGAGTGCATTCCTGAGATTTTTGCGATCTTCTGGTAAAACTAAAATCGCTAATGACATGATTAAATTTTGCCAAATGATGATAATGAACACGATGAATTGCCTGACGAACTAGCATATTCAGAAGTAGATGGAATTGCACGCTACAATGATGATGAGGCATTAGCATTGATTAAGGACGCAAAATTAAGTGAAAACCAGTATAAAGTTATTCGTATGCAAGCGAAAGCTAAAAATGCTGATATCTAGCCACCTTACAGAAGCCTAGCAGATTCCAAAAAAGGTTCTACCCCCAGAATCTCATATTATCATAACGGAGAGGGTGTGAGTATTACCACGTACCTGATCCTAGTAAATCTGATGAAAAGCATCTTCATTCTTTCGATGGTAACGCTAGCATTGGAGATGATAGACACGAAAACTCGTAGATGTTTAGCGATTTGGAAAAATCCACATACTGGCTTATCAAGACTTTGTAGAAACATGCGACTTCGCTACGTCAAGGTAACAAAGGAGACTGCCATCTATGAGGTAAAGCAGATTCAGGAAGAAATCGATGCACTCAAACCAACAACAATTAATTTCGGTCAAAGTCGGAATTGTTGCAAAGTCCCGCATAGAATGATAATGTCCATGGTTGACGAAAAGGTTTGCCAAGCGCTTACTGAAACCCCATCATCATCGTCATGTTATATATACTCCGCAAAGCAATCCATGATAAACAATTTGGAAAAAATCTCACTCTTCTCCGTGAAGATCGAAAAATTCTCTTATGGTCTCTCCATACTACATGCTTGGATACGCTTCATAGAATGTATCCTTCGCATTGCGTATCGCATAGAATTTTGTAAATGGGTAGCGAAATTAGCCGATCAAATGCAGAAATGAGCGATGCGAAGGAGAGAATTCAAAAAGAATTTTTGGAGGAAACTGTCCTGATCGTGGACATTCCATAACATGGGACTGTAACATCTAATAATGGAAATACTTCTCGACGATTCTTCGAAGATCCTGAATTGACTTCGAGTAACACCGGGGGCGACAAAGTATTAATTGAGAAATTTAGCGTTATTTAAAAATATACGGCATCAGGAAAAATAATAGACATTATCAAATTCGGAGAATATTGCCAGCAAACTGCAAAACTTTACGTCAGCTATTATGGTTGGTTCTATATACCTGTGAGAGTCCACAAGATTCTCATATATAGCGCTAAGGTCATGGAAAATGCCCCATTGACTATCGGTCAATTGACAGAAGAGTCCCAAGAGGCGAATAACAAAATTTTCCAGAGCATAAGTGAATTCAACACCCGTAGAATCAGTCAAATTGCAACCAATGAAGATTTTTGTCACAGGTTGTTGATCATGACTGATCCCTACATAAGCAACTTGAAAACCCATAAAAAGAGGCTCCCTCGGCCAATCGATACACAAGTTCAGGATCTGCTGATAGCAGATGATTGAGAACAGAATGGGCAACGCTGCTGAACACAAAGAACAGATTTCTTCTATACGAAACAATTAATTTTCAGAATTCATTGATCATGATTCTTTATAACAATTGTAAATGTTGTCGGATGTCAGTATATTTCGTAGGAGTTTCATTTTTTATGGTATAATCAACATTTCAGCAAGAGAGAGATTTTTCTTATATGTAAGCATCTATTAAATGCGTTTGTTGATCAAAATTATTAATAAAAATGAAAAATATTGTCTAACGTCAGTTTTCTTTATCCGAATATTTATTTAGGCATAAAATGAACAATTATGAACACAAAAATGGATTTTTTTATCAAAGAGTGACTGTTTAATGCATTTGTTAATCAGTATTGTTTGTAAAAATTGTAAATATTTTGATTGTCCATTTCTATCATGGAATTTTCATTTTTGAAGGCAAAGCTAATAATTGCTCAGAAAAATGAATTTTATACATACAGATGCGCTTACTTATTAAATTTGTTTTTGAGATTTGTTTATAAAAATTACAAAAATTATACTTTAGTATTTGATTGATTGCAGTGAATCATGTTTTTGGAATTTTTCCAAGTTGCATATTGAGTCTGTCAAACAAATTCATTTTAAATCATGCAGGCACTTTTTGCTAAGTCCCATGATTATTCCTGGCTAAAATTTGTTGGTTTTTAAGGGTGAAAGACGATACGGATCTAACCTATTTCCCAACAACAAAATTGTGACAATGTTATAAGTATTTAAATTTAAAAAATCAAATCCGCTGAATTTCGAAGTTTATTGGCAAATTTTTAAAAAGTTTAAAAGAGACAAAATGGTGGCAACAAAAACTTGTACTGCTAGGGAAAAAAAACATTTAAGGATTTTTTTACAGATTTTCGGAAGACTTTGAAAAATAACGCTAGATACGAAAAAATTTCAAGTGATATTTTTCAAAAATTTTATAATTGATTGAGGACAAGGTATTGTACGAGTTTTAGTCTTAAACACTTAGGATATATTTTAACGGACAGGGTTAAACAAAAAAATAGTGTTATATGAAAAACGGGCAGTCTCAAACATCGATTTTGAGCAGTATTGCATTGTGTAACGAAAACATAAAATAATGAATAATAAAATATTTAATGAATAATACAGTATTAAATGAATACTAAGATCGCACTCTCTGTGATTATGGAATTTTCTGTAAGTTTAACCCCTTTTCCAGGTCGCTCAGGGCTAACGTTATAGAATTTTCCGTAATTCTAACCCTGTTTCCAGCTTGTGCAGGGCAAACGTAACGGAAAATTCCATACATATATAATATACAAAATTTATATAAATATAAATAATATAATTAAAAATTTGTCATAAGGACAACCGCAGCATTTCGCCGGAAGCGGGTGCTAATCTGAAAAATTGCACCCGCTTCCAGCGAAATCGCGGTAAAATTTCAGCCACAACCACGTCTCACAACCGTGAGATAGGTGGTTACAGTCTGTAAAGGAATCAAAACGACGATCCAGCAAAAGCATCGTGCACCCTAAGAACACGAAGCGACCCAAGGACAACCGCCTTCTGCATTTTTCCCGCAAGTGTTCTAGAATATTGTTGACCCGCAGGGATGCTTTTTAGGCCATTAGCAAGTGCAATCTTGGCACCTCCAAGAGCGCCGATGATAAGGACGATCAGTTTAACAGAATATTCTGGGTACAATCATTGCAACTCCCTTATAAGGTCCCGATACCTCTCTTTCTTTTCATTCTCCTTGGCTATGATGTTTTTGTCAGCTGGTGCCGAAAATTCTATAACGAACATGGTTCGCTTCTCGAAGTCAAGAAGAACCATGTCAGGCCTCGAGTGAGCAACATAAACAATTGTCGAGAATATAAAGTTCCGGTATATGCGGCACTTCCCATTCTCGACAATTCACTCAATTTCCCTAGGAGCATTTAGAGGAGCGATATTAAGGTGAATGCCATAGAAGTGACAGAGATGGTAATAAAGCACTCTTAGTGCCGCATTGTGCCTTTGAATGTAGGTCGTTCCCACGTGAGTTGGACAATTAGATAATATGTGAGCTAAATGCTCGGGGTGTGCATGGCAGGCCCTGCATCTATCGTCGGGAATGTCTTGGCTCAAAATGTGGCGACGGTATGTTAAGGTGGAAATGACATCGTCTTGGCATGCAAAAATGAAACCCTCTGTACCAGACTTCAATCCGTGCGATTTAAGGAAAGCAAACGCTAGCTCACAATACATTGACTGATCTTTCACATTTCTGTGGAAGATACCGTGCATCCTCTTATCGAGGAGCTGTTCACGAAAGTTTTTCTCTTGTGCTTTCTGAATCCGGGCTTTCAGGAGTGAGTACTCGAGATAGATAAGATTTTATGCATTTTGCTCACCCCTAGTACTGAAAACAAGTCCGAGTGTTTCAGCAGCCTCCTCCGCTGCTTTGTACAGAAATGCTGCTTTGCCCACTTCTTCGTGATTCCTGACCATTTTAAGAAGAGGGTCTCTTCCATTTGCAACTCTATGTGCTGTACCCAGAATAATCCTGTTATGAAGAAATTCAAGACACAATATTCCGCGACCCCCTTGACGGCGTAAGATGTACAGTTTTCCGCACAAGTACCCGTCGGAATGGCGCAGTGCTAGAGATAGTGGCAATAATGTAAGGGAAAAGAGGAGTGGGCTCATGGTGTCGCCCTGAAAGAGACCTCTCTGAAACATGAACTTGTTAGTTGTCACACGATTTTTTCCAGATGAGATAGTAAATGGTAGAATTCTGCATCTTTGCAGACACATCTATCGATGAGCTGGTTCTCCCGACATCCGGCTACGCCTTTCTTTGAGCCTTGTTGCTCATACATTTCTTGCCACACAGGTTCAATTGCCCGAACGAGCCTATCATTTAGGATAGCTGTGAATATTTTATAAAGCGTGTTCAGACAAGTTATTGGCCTGTAGTTCTTCGGGTCAGCTAAGTTGCCTATTTTCGGCAGGAGTACTGTGCACCCTTCCACCAACCACTCTGGAATCGGCTCTTCCGACTTCAAATATGAGGTGAAAATACGGGCCAAAAGCTGATGGGTTGAAGAAAACTTCTTCCACCAGAAGGTTTTGATACAATCTGGTCCCGGTGCGGAATAGTTCTTCATCCCTCTCAATACTTTTTTCATTTCCTCGGTAGTGATGGGTGGGCATTCTTTATCAGGTGTTATGAGGGCAACACATAACTCCTTGAAGCTATTTATATTTTCTGAGTCTTCGTCCAGTCTATGCTGAACTTCGTAGACTTCCCTCCAAAATACTTCGACCTCCTCTGGTTTGGGTTGATGTTCGACAGTAACTGGAGGGTCTTGGAAGAGTCGAGATGGGTCAGAGAGAAACTGTTGATTTTCTCTGATCCACCTCTCCCTCCGCTCTAGACTTATCTTAGCTTCAGATAGTATACGTATTCTCTCAACAATATGCTGCCTGATGGTCAGCAGCTTTGACTTGTTAAGTGTGTGATAACGGGTCCGGAGTTCGCGCGCGAACTTTCGAACCTTGGCGGTAAAATTCCGGCCAGATGTGATGTAGTCAATCACACATTGAATGCGGGACGCGTACTGTCTTGCCCAGCCTATCTTTATAGCAAATTGATGCATTCGTCTTTTGGTCTTATGATCAGCTGTTTTTTTTTTATTGTTCGCATCGGCCAAAGCTCTCGCTGCATTATACACACAATAATTGATAGCCCAGAGGTCGCATTCACCGAAAAGATGTCTACGAAGCTCGTCATCCATTTCAGCCAGATCTTTAGGCTTGAGAGAAACCTTAGTGTTGATGTTTCTCCGGGTCGTAAAGCATCGCTCTTCATCTATTGGATGCCTGCCCACGGTTGGCCTTAGTGTCGCCTCTCTTTCTTTGTTGCCGGCTTGTTCTAGCTGTGGTAGAGTAGGCGTTTCGCTTACATAGCCCCTTTTACGGAGTAGTTCAGCATTGTTTCGCAGACGTTGCTGCGAAAAGTGCGATAGCTCCGGGTGTTTCTCGCATTACAGAGCATGCAACCGTGCCATGTAACCCCGTTCATGGGCCACACTCGCATCGTAGCACTCTAGCAAGTCGTGATTCAGTCGCTCCAACCACACAAAGGTCGCGAGATCCTGCCGATCCATCGCATTGAATCCATTTTTATTGGCTCGTCCAGCTCTAGATTGGTCGGCATTTTTGGCCAACCCATTGTCGGGAGCCCTGCGCGTTCTGTTGTTTTGAACCGCACTTACTACAACTATGTTTGGTGTTGTCATTGTTGTTCCCACGAGAAGCTAGGGAAAGGGGTTCGTCCATCCTTGTAGAGCTTCGCATGCAAGGATAAGGCTGCGTACTCTGAGAGGTCGCCCGGTATCCCAGAGTCACCGTTCTAGACACCTTACCCAGGTGCCATTCAGCTTTCGGCACGGTTTTCACACCTCCGCTTGGGGGTTAATTCCTTCCGGACCACCCCTGGACAATTGTCCGCGACTGTCTATTTATTTTTATAACCATATTCAGCAGAAAACCTTGGTACAGGGACCTTCTATCCGCAACCCGAGGACGCGTTCGGTGGCTTTGTCATAGGCCCTTCGGTTTGATTCTAGAGAAATCAAAACCGAACCG
>NC_046664.1:50334633-50351369 GCF_010883055.1 Belonocnema kinseyi
TTGAATAATATGAGTATTTACACAACGAAGGAGAAAACGTTTACTGAATTATTACGCAAAATATTGTGAAAACATCTCTAGGAATAACAGTTATCGCAATTCGTGAAAAATTCCTGACGCATCCCGGGAACTACTGATTGCCGTAATTCCCGGCCTGTATTGGAAAATGATAAGTTTATTCAGTTGAATGGCCTTTTAAACGTGTCAAAGCTGAATTACAATTGTGACGTTTAAAGTTTTGATATAGTTGTCTGAAGTTCTGAATATTTAAGGTTTTCTATTTCAAACAGTTCAGTTGCAAGTTATTTAATTTTGAATATGAACTGCTCAATATTGCTATATATTAGAAAATGGTTCTTTTTCTTACTTTGAATTTTTTAAATTAAATTGCTTTGAAACTTGAATATTTTAGATTCATTTTTCTTCTAATTTAATTAAATTTAATCGAATTAATTTTTTTAAAAGATTAAAAAAAATAATTTAATCTAATTTAATGTTCTAATTTAGATTTCATAACCACACAAAATATTAAAATTATTTAATATAACTGTAAACAAAGCTAAAGTAGCAGCAGTGACTGTAGAATATGTATAGCGTCATTCATCGATAAATTTTATATCATAAACAATGAATTAGTGAAATCAAACTAAAATATTTTATTACCAGAAATAAATAAGTTTCACATACAATATTTTTGCAGACCTTCCTCCATATTAGTACTTTATCATGACCTTTTATTAGAAAAAAACTCAGAATAACCCTGTTCTCAATTCCGGATGGGTTAAATGTGTATCTTATTTTTCCAATTTTCATTATGATTATACTGCAATTTTAAAAGTTTAACTAACAACTAAGTTAAGTTATTAATAAATTTAATTTTAAAGTTTTCATTTTGCAAGAACATTCAATAAGGTGGAACAATTGAAATCAAAATCATTTAATTTTTAAACAAAAGCTGTATAAAATTAAAATAAAATAAAATTTAAATAAATTTATATTGAAACTTAGAGAAACTTAGAGAATAAGCTAGAGCTGTGGTCTCTAACTTAGGAAAATGTTTTCTTGGAAAGTATCTTAAACCTACTTAAAATATCTTAAAATTTACTGAACAATTCTGTGCGTTTACCAGGTAAATTAAGAAAGTTAATGCATACTTAAAAATAAATTTGAAAATGATCTTTTACTATATAAAAATCACGCGAAACATAAAATGTGAGTTTAATCCTCAAAATTATTTGATTTAATAAGAGAAAGAAAAAAAGAGTGAGCTTAACACAGTGGTCATAATAATTTCTCAGCACCCCTCCCCCCCAACTTTACCCACGTTCTGGGGGAATCAAATTTGTTTCTTTAAATATTTATAACATTTATGGATAGGCTGAATTTTAAAGTACTTGTAACTATAAATAAACAACTATTTCCGACCAAAGTGGAATTTATTTAGTTTTCGTTCTTAGCCCATCAATTATGCTCTTTAAATTTACAAAATTTAAAACTTTTTTAAACAAATAACAGGAGCATAAAAATTAAACGTTAACTGGTTGCAAGTGCCTGCAGGGTACATTTCAAGAACATGTTAATATTTGCGAAAATTCGCATAAGTTTAAGAGATATTTAGAAGTGTTGAAAATATTTCAACCTAATTTGAAAAGATTACAAAGAATTTAAAACAAAATATGAATTTGTGAAGAATACAATACAATTTTTGAAGCCATTCAAGGATGTTAAAATGTTTTAAGGTAGTAAGAAAAATTGCTCGAAAGTTCTGTAAAAATTATAAATGATGTTTTGAGACGAGTGAAAAATAATTTAAAACCTGAAAGGATTTACATTTTATTTCTACATTTTAGAGGATTTCAAAAGAAAAATTTCGAAGACTTTAAAAGGAAAACAAAATTATTAAGATTTTCGAAGAAAATTGCAAATGATAATAATAATGATAATGCAAATTAATCTAAATAGTTAATTTCAAGAGAATATTTTTAAAATTTTTAAAGGATTTATAAATTTTTTTAAGCAGATTTTGTAAGATTTGAAGGCAATTTTTTAACTTTAAAGGATTTTTAGATAATTTTAGAAAATTTTTGAATAATTTGGATAAATATTTAGAAGTTTTGTAAAAATTTCGGAAATGATTTGAAATTTGACCTTATTCCAAAAAGATTAAAGCAGAATGCAGAGTTTAAAAAATTATTGAGCGCTCTAAGGACTTAGAAGGTTTAAAGACAATACAACAAGTTCCTTAAAATATATGGGAAACTTTAGTAATTTTTCAATTTTAAAAAAAGTTTGAAAAGAATAGTTGAAAAGATTTCCAAAAAATACAGGGTTTGAGAAATAAATGACAAATAAACACTTGATCATTTTTTCACGACGTAAAATAAACTTAATTTTTCTTTTATATAAACGACTTCAGTTAAAAAAATTATAAAACGTTCAAGTTGTATTATTTTTGAATTGATTATGATAGCTAGGATTTAAAAATACAGAATCTTCGAACTGTACAACTTGTAAAAGTTAATATTTTTAATTTCACAACTTAACGGCATTTGCTTTAAAATTGTTCTCTTGAAATGTTTTAGAAGCTTCCATTTTATATGCGTAAATCATGAAGCGTTTTGATTAAAAAAATTTAAACGTTAATTTTAAAAGATAAAAATTCAAAATGGTTCCTCTTTAAGTATTTTAATTCGAATTTTAGTTCGCAACAGTTCAAAGGAAAACATTTTTAGATTAAGAGTGTGAATGTTTTAATCACAATGACCGTTAAAAATGGTTGCGAACCGAGAAAATGCTGGGAAATGGCCCAAATTTTTTTCCTGGTGCAAAAAATGGCGAATTTTTTATATTTGCAGTTTCGACTAGTCAACAATAATACGCACCCGTCCTGCTCGCTGCGTACATAAACTGTAGAGGGACGGCTCTCCACAAAATTTCATAAGATCAGATCTTTTGAAAAAGATCCACTCAGATAATACTGATTTCAGATCATGTCACAAAGTGTTATGCTTGTTACATTTGATTTCATACCGATTTCAAACGTGTTACATTTTCTATAAATCCCTCACTTGTTTGGGAGTTTAGAAAACTTTACCAAACGCTTAAGGCCATAAGCGACTAAGTTGGCGGGCTACATTAGGATGCCTGAGATTAAAATGATTAGCAATTTTTCAATACCTTAAGGCCAAAAATCTTTGTAAATTTGAAACACTAACTTAAAAAAATGCTTTTTTATGAACAGTTTTCAGCCGTTAAATATTTAAGACTATCTTTAAAGCGCTTAACATAAATCTTTTCTGTTATTTTCAGTGGGTATGTTAGTAATCTGTGTTCATAATTGCATTCTATATTACAAAATAAATGAAATTGCTTCTGTGGTAAATTTTACTATTGTAGGACTTTATACGTTTAAAAAGGTCAACTACTCGGTTGAATGTGGAACATTTCCGTTGAAAATTTAATTTTTTTAAAAATTTGTATCACTTTAGTTAGAAATTTAACTTTCTGTTTGAAAATTACAACTATTTGTTGGATAATTCATCTTCTTCATTAGGAAGTTCATCAATTTCATTGAAAATTTATGTTTTTAGTTGGAAATTTCGTTTTTCTCTCAATAATAAATGAAGCTTCTTGGTTAAAATTTCCACTTTTTCTTTGAAAATTCATCATTTTAGATGAAGTTGTATCTTCTTAGCAGAAAATTGAAATTATTTTCGTTGATTATAATAAACATTCTCTAGTTGAAAGCAGAACTGATTTGTGCAAAAATTTGGTTTATTTAGGATTCATCACATCAGTAAAAAATTCGTACCCTTGATTAAAAATGAAAATATTTGGTTAAAAATGTGTTCTTATCTTTTGAGAATTAATTATTTCAATTGAAAATATAAATATGACATTTTATTTTTAAAATTGATTTTTTAAAATGGTATTTTCTCGTTCAAAATGCGACTATTCCAATAATAATTCAAGTGATTTATTATTTCTCTCCTGTGTGAAAATTTATTTCTTTGGTTTAAAATGTATTCTTCAAATCAAAATTTCAACAACTGCTCAATTTTGAAGACTTTGGCCAACAATTCATTTATTTTGCTTTGGGATTTATTATTTTAGTTGACTTCTTTTATTTGACTAGACAAGCAACTAATTGGATTAAAGTTAAACTACTTTGTTGATAATTCATGTTGGTTTGGGTTCAAAAATGGATTCATTTTACTTCTAATGTTGTTTTTGACGAATAAAACAAACACAACGTATCTCATAAAAAAGTGTAAATTAAAAAAATTTAAGATATTTTTTGAAAGCACAATTTTTGTTGAATCGTGTTTTTTCGTATCTTGCATAGCTTGACTGCAAAATTATCATTTTATCTGTAAAACTTTTTTTTCCAAAATTTAACTATTTTGTTAAATTTAAAAAAAATATCAACTGATAATTGAACAATGCTATGTTTTGTTCAACGTTTTCCTTCCTGAATTGAAAATTAAACTATTTTTTTGAAAATATATGTATTTTTACAAAAATGAATCTTCTTAGTTCTTAGCTCATGTATTTGGCAAAAAATTATGTTTAGAATTCTTTTTTTTGTTTGTTAAGACACGCAAGTTTTTTATTGTTCAAAAGTTAACAGTTTCGTTAAAAAGTTAACCTTTTTGGTCAAAATTTAACTATTTTGTAGAAGATTTACCTTTCGTTAAAGATTCATATTTCGGTGTTTTCAAAAGTCAAACTTAAATTTTGTCTTGATTAATATTCATTTTTATAAGGTTTGTAGTTTCAGTTGAAAATTTATCTCTTTTGTTGCAAGTTAAAATATTTTATTCAAAATTGATATGTTTTGTTGACATTCCTAGGTTGAAACTTTAATTTTTGTAGAAAACGTTTATTTATTGGCTCAAAAGTTCAACCATTTAGATTATTAGTTTTTTGTTCCATGGTTAGAGAACTTTTATTTGTTGAAAATTCGCCTTTTTGGTTTAAAAATTCATATTAAAAAATATATGTGTATCATTTCTTTTGGTTTAAATATCAATTAGAAATTTGTAAGGATCTCTTTGTATATGTGGGTCTTTTGTAAACTTCATTTCCTAACGTGTTATCAGATTTTTTGCAAACTAATACATGCAAGAAAGGCAATTTTCCGTTTTGTTCTATTTCCATGGTGAACTGGATATTAGGATGTAATTGATTGATAAAATCAAAAAACTTATTCAGTTCATCTCGTCCATGTCGCCAGATGACAACTGTGTCGTCAACGTAACGGAACCAGAATTCCGGTTTAAGCTTGACATGGTTGAAGATTTTAGTTTCTAGATGATCCATAAATACATTGGCTATTACAGGTGAGATTAGGGATCCCATTGCTGCCCCTGAGGTTTGTTCGTAGAATTGGTTATCGAACGAGAAGTAAGTATTACTGAGACAGTGTTCTATCAAAGGTACGACCTCGGAAGGGAAGTTTGTAAAGGATTTAATAATATCAACTGTATCAGAGATTGGTACTTTCGTAAAAATATATACTATGTCGAAACTCACTATGATGGCTTGAGGTTGAATGTGAATCTGTTGTTTCTTTTTATTAAAGTAAAATGAGTTTTGGAGGTGAGTAATGGAGTTTCCTATAAAAGGATTTAGTTTTGTAGCGAGAAAGCTTGTTATGTTATGAGTTATTTAATTGCTGTTTCTTCCTGTTTTGTTAAGTTTGAGGAGGGAGCTTGAGCTTGGCGTAAAATGTTGGCCGTCCTACGTCGTGTGTCATTTGCTTTTTCGGATGGAAGGTTATATATTGTGGATTATAAATTGCGGATTATTTCCTCTTTTGGGATTTTTGATAGAGCTACTGCAAAATTATGCCCTTTAGATAAGGCTGAGATGATTTCATTGTTGAGAGAATGGCCAGAGATGTTTTTTTTACTGTATTTGTTAGTTGAGTTGGCTTCACTGGATCCCTTGATCTTGTAGCAAAGTCTATATTGGAGAAACCGGGAGAGCGGCGAGCCAACGTATTTAGGAACATGAGAGTAAAGTCAAGCTAAAACATTTCGCGCAATCAGCACTTGCTGAACATCATATCGAAACAGGACATAACAGTTTATTTGATATAACAACATTCATTGCAAAAACACACAATAAATTTCCGAGAAAATATAGAGAAGCAATAGAAATCTTAAAACACCCTGATAACATCTATAGGGACAATGGATATAATACCAATCTGATTTGGCTATCCGTTCTCCCGGATTAAAAAAAAGACTTCATTAGCCAATCACAGTCATCGTAGGGAGTATATCTAAGAACAACATAACCTGATACCTCAGTTTCAGGTCAGTCATGAAGAAGTGAACTGCAATGTTCACGAAACATTGGCAAACAATTCGTAGTTTCCTTACACGAGTGAAACCCGAAGTATATCTTTTTATCAAAATGAATAATCGTGAAAGCATTAAATCTCTTATTAATTTTTTTGAAGATTCTTCATTTTTGGATTTGTGATAAAAACAACATGTTTCCTGTTATGATACAATAAAAACATTAGACGTAAATTTCAGAAGATAATGCTTTCAAAAAATGGAAAAATGTCAGAATTATTTAACTATATATTATTTTAATTGATTCTTTAATGAAAAATTGTTAAGCTACCAAGCACGAAATATGTATTATCATTCAATAAGAAAGAAATTAGGTTCTGAAATATCATGATTCATGGTGACGCTGGATCGGGAAACTGGGAAATTATGGGGAATTACTTCAGACCGAGAAGTAATAGTGGATTTTTCCTTTGACCGAAAATTTTACAAGTTTGTAAAAGAAAAATCATGAAATCATTAAGTTTACAATGTGTAATTCTGAAACCTTTTATCATATCAATTTTGCATTTCAGATTTTAATTTTTAGCGCACATTTTCCATTTAAAGAATTTTAAAGTGCCGTTTTGAAGGCTTATTTAATAAAAGATTAAAAGCTTTTGCGATTGAAAGTTTTTGACAAAAAACGTTTTAAGTTGCTCAACTGTAAATATGAATTCATTAATAATTTTTAAATGTAAAGTAGTTTGATGAAACAAATCAATCCCTTCTTCGACCGTTGATATATATTGATTTCAAATCGTAGATTGATCAAATCACTTTACAATTAATAAGTCAAAAACGTTTTGGACAACATGGGTTATTTATCTTACACCCTTGAGAGGTATAGTGCTGTCACAAGACAACAAATTGGAGATTGGTTACACACCAATAGAAAATTAGTTATTCTTAAGGAACAGCGTACTTTCTGATTAAGGTGTAGAAAGATTGCCTTATTTCCAACACATATTCAACAAAATTTAAGTAAATATAATGTAAGTAATTTAAATTAGAATTTAATCTCAAGATTTCAAAAAAACTAAATTCAATTTCCACAAAAAATGTCTACGTTCTGAACCGCGCTGTCAGCCACCTGAATACCTGTCAAAGCAACTATTCGCTTTGCGATATTAGCCTAAATAATTCTTAATAAGGAAACCAATTAAAACAATATTTACCTAATTTTCAAATTTCTTTCATTTAATAGGGCGTATCAGTCACTTAGAATAAAATTATAACTTCCTAATGCAACGTCCAAAATTTAGGTTAGTCATGCCCGTCGACATTTAAACTAAAGCCAGGATGTATAGAAAAAGTCATGACCGTCTACATATACAATAAGGCATTGTCACTCCAATTACTAGCTCACTTCACTCCGTTGAATACTGAGAGGATAACAATTGACCAAATGTGTAACTTTTGATTTCAGATAAGAAAAAAATTTATAACACATATATTTGATGAATAACAGTTTATTTTCATTGAATTTTAAAGACTAATATTTCTCAAAATATTTGTTAACAGATACATTTGTTTAAATACCATATGATATCTCAGCAGCTCGATATAGCATAACTACAATGCAGTCGTGATAATTTATCTATTTATAGGTTATATAATTATATGAATTCCCAGAAAAATACATACAAAATATGAAAAACTTATAAATAATTATTTTCAATCACTTTTCCAAGAAATTTCTTTTTAAATTAAATGTTTTGTAAAATATAATTTGGTCTTTGAAATTCTCTGAAAATAAACTGTTATTAATATAATATGTAAGTTGTATTCGAAAGGGAACAATAATTGAATGATTTTACGGGGCGTTTATAAATCAGTTAAGATTAAGCAATTTACAGATTTTGACGTTAAAAATTGAACTACTTCAATTCAAAAGCCTCAGTAGTTAATCAAAGGTAAACCTCCGACTGTTGCTTTATAAACATTCTGTTGTTTCAGTTTAAAATATACCATTTTTAACCTTTTCAATTTAAGATTTTTTAATTAAGGAAAAGAGCAATTTTTTAATAGTCAGCAATGTTTGAATGTTTATTTAAAATGGAATATTAAAAACTAAACAACTCGCGCTGAATTGTTTGAAACAGAAAGCCTTGAATTGCTAAAATTTTAGAGAGCTAAACTCAAACTTAGAACGTCACAAAGTTAATTTAATTGTTCTGTTCAAAAAATTTTTATTTATAAGTAAATATGATGAATTTTGATGTGTGAATAACAGATAAAAATGTGTACAAATTCAAAATGAAGTCGAAACTTTAAAGGATATGAAAATATCTTAAACAAAATTTAGATTTTTTAAGATTTTAAATGAAAATTTGGAAGCTTTTCAAGCATTTTGAAAGGTTTCAAAATATAAAAAAAAATGATTCAGATTGCTTACAAAATTAACAATAATTTTTTATTTTGTAAAAATGTACTCCAAGAGAATATTTGAAAAGATTTCCAAAAATTTCCAAAACTGTAAAAATGATAATGTAAAGATTCCAAAACATTTAAAAGAGAATATAGATTTTTTAAGATTTTTATACAAAATTTGGTAGGGTTTTAGGTAATTTAAAAGATTTCGAAATGATGAATTTTTTCGTAGGTACCTGGAAGTATTTAAGGTGATTTTTTAGTAAGAAAATATACCTTTATACAATTTTTTAAAAAATTTAAAAAAATTTCATATGTATAAAAAAGAATTGAACAATTATTCATTGGCAACGACTCAAAATTAAAATAATTTAACTTCTAATTTAAAGTGTTCGATAAAAAATTGTAATCTTTCAGTTTTTAATGTTTTTAACTTAAAATTTCTTGAAATGATATAATTTTTTTCAATTCATAAACTTGTTGATTTATTCTTTAATTTAGGACATTGAAAATTATAGCGCTCATTTACGAATAATACAAGTTTTGATTCGTTAAAACGGGTTCAAGTCCGGGCCTCAGCTCGGACTTAAACCGGGCGAAGAATAACTTTGAAAACATTATTAACCTCCCCCTTGAGAGTGGAGGGAAGAGGGTAATTATTGTTTGTGCCCCCCCCCCCCCAAAGCTCTTCCCTGGGTACACGCCTGGTTGACAAGTGTATCGTGGCGTTGGATACGTGTGGTCAACTTGACCGAGTGAGGTCAAATGTTGGTAAATTGACAAAGGCTGTTCGTAGGTGGCGTGCTACTTAGCAGCAGTGTTATTCCCAGCTGGATTTTTCCCATGGAAATGAATCTGGGATTTTCGGGTCCAGGCTAGATCGCCGGGCTATTCTTTACTTTCTTACAGGTATCTAATCTAATCTAATTACATTGTCACGTGAAATATTTCTTTCCTAAATAATAAGCAAATGTAAATCTACTTTAATTCTACATATAAATATCTGAAACAATCTATATTTTAACTTAGGTTCTAAATTGTACTTGTGCCGGCCATGAAATTAACGTGGTCTGATACTTCGTTTTAATAATATTATGGTCTGGGGGAGGATCCGTAACAAATGTGAGTCGATTCTCCGAGTGGAAAATGCAGTTATATCATATGTATCTTGCAAAATTAGTATGTGCCAAAATTAACATAATCTCCCGTACCTGAGGTTTCGCTAAAATCAATTTAAACCAAAGTTTCAAAAACCTTATCTTTTCGAAAATGAAGCTTGAAATCAAACAAAGTTAAGAGAGCACAATTATTCTTTGGATAAAGGTCTGCAAAAAGCGCTTTATTACATTCTCATCATTTATGATTGAAAAAGTATTATAATTGTCGAAAATTTGACATCGCAGTTTTTCAACGGATCTCCCCGTTTTGAGATACCCTGAATCCGAAAATCAGATTTTTACGATGGCGTCTGTCTGTCTGCCTGTCCGTTCGGCAGTCTGTAAATACGATAACTCTTGAAAAAAAGAACGAATCAAATTCATTTTGGCACACTTTTATTAGGTCCTAAAAGAAAGGGCAAATTTGCGAACCAGCCATTTTTGATTAAAATTCAAAAAGTGAGCGCATTTTGAATATTTTTGAGACTACTTTTTTATGGATTTTAAAGTTCTATGTACGGATATTTATTTTAATAAAAAGAACAAAAAATTTATCCTAATGACTTTTGTCGATCAAAAGAAAATTATTAGGGTTAGAGCTTTCATGAAATTTTGAAATTCAACCGAAAATCGAAATTTTAAGCCAAAAAACGCACGATGTGAAAAAAATTCTAAAGAAAAAAAACATTTTTTTTGAAAGCTCTAAAATATTATCATAACAAATTCTTAGATTTTCTTCAAAAATCGAAAATTCAAATTTCGATTGCACAAAAAATAATTAAAAATAAAAAATTCCATTTTGTAGACAAACTATGTAGGATACGAAAAAGGATGAATTAACACAAATTGTTACCCAAAAAAGAACTATAATTTCGTTAATAATCACTTTTTGACAGGACGCGTACTTTTTGTTTTATTCGTGAAAAATAACATTGAAAAAAAAATTTTTTAAATGTGCGTAAAAACGACGAAAGTCATGAGCAAAAAAAATCAACAAAATCTGTTTACAAATGTCTGTCGGATATCGAGCGCGCAGCGCGAGTTTCCTGATAAGAATGTGTACCTCAAAGCCTACAGAGCATCTTTTTCTGATTTCTTATACACGATATAATTATTTGAAGTAGACAACCTAGAAATGTGCTCGTACCAATATATTTGTTTGCGCCTTTGGTCTTAAGTCATTTTAGCAATAACGTGAGCTATTTTTATAAAATAAAAAACTAAAATCATTAAGCCTGAAAATGATTGTGACTACAGTGAGGTCAAAAACCATGGTACTCGTAAGTTTGGTTTTCTACGTTATTCTCTGATAATAAATATTATAGGCACACATAAATATCTCAATTTTAAAGAGACTAAGCATCAAGCTTTAATTTAACTTAATGAAAATGAAAATTAAGTAGCAGCTCTTAGAATAGGAAACAAAATTCTTACTTCACACTAAATACGAATGTTCTTGTTGAGTCCCAAGACTGCGCAGCTTTTGCAACCTTATCATGTTCTCTACGCACCCTAAATTAGAATTTCTGTCTTGTCGATACAATATCGATAATTCCGCTTGCCGAAGATTTATGTGATATAATTACTGTTTCAGCGGCTGCATTTAGGACATATATATTTTTGATAAAGAAACTAATTTACTGTATTCATTTGAAAGAATAAAGATAAATATTATATTTTTCGAAATTCCAGACTGCTGTAGGCAAGAATGAAAGTAGGAATCAGAAGACTATATATCATAGCATGCTACGCGCCAGTTGATAGTGATCACAGAGAAGTAAAAGACGCTTTCTGGGACACTTTAAATGACACAATAAATATTTGCGAACATAGGAAAAGAATAATTCTACCAGGAGACATGAACGGATGGGTGGGCATCCAAAATCAGGATACAGAAAAAGTACTAGATAATTTTGGGGATCCAAGAACAAACTATAACGGAGATAAATTAGTTAGTCTATGCTTAGAAAGGGGTCTGTTTATTACAAATACTTGGTTTAGGCATAAAATGATCCACATGTACATCTGGTCTAAAGGAACTAGCCTCAGTATAATTGAAATTGTTGTTGGGGATGAAAGACTAAGAGAGTTAGTCAAATATACAAGGGTCATGAGGGGTCCTGAACGCAATACTGATCATTACCTTCTGATCTCAAAAATTAACTTAGGTCGGGGATGGAGAAAAAAGAGAACCAAGAAAATAAAACAAAGGCGAATAAAAATTGAGAAACTACGGAAACCGGATGTGCTAATAGATTTTCAAAATAAGATAATCGAAAGCATAGATAGGGCAACATGGGAGGACCGTATAAAAACAAAGATATAGAGGGCACCTGGACAAAGTTACGGGATATGCTTGTTGGGTTTACGATCGAAATGTGTGGTACCGCAGTTGTAGGAAGAATTCTGGTGATGCGTGGTGGAATGATGAAATTCAGGCTGCCGAAAAAGCAAAGAGAGAAGCGTACAGGAGAACATTGAACATCGCACGTCTTAGCAATGAGGAAAGTAATAGATGTAGAAATGATTATAGACACGAAAACAGGATACTCAAACGATTAGTTAAGGAACGTAAAGATACAATTGGAGCAGAAGAAGAGATGAAAATACAAAACACACGAGCAGATAAAATTAAAATAATGTCTTCACGCATAAGATAGCTGATTAAAGAAGTTTAAAAAAATTGAAGGATCTTTGCCAAAATTTTTTTTTAATCTATATTTCTTCCCTACAGAATCATCTGTTCCAGTGCCCCCTGAGACCACTTCTTCCACTGAAGGCCACCGTCCTCTAGTACCTACTAGTCCTGTTGGCGATAGCTCTCAAGGTGTAATACCGCATTCCATTGATGGTGATTAGAAATCCAGATACAATTAAAACAATATATTAGTGAATACTATCGCAATGTGGCCCAGATGCTTACAAATATGTCGCAACGAATCGATATGTATTAGATTGAATTATTTAATCCTCCTTAAATGGTAAATTTGACTCGAAATTTTGAGAAAAGACCCCTGGTTATAAATATTTGGATACTTCTCTCAAAAGTATCTTGTTATTTGTATAAAGTTCTAGCGTTATAGAAAATTCAATTTGTACTTGTCTTGATTAGAACTTTCTGAATAATATTTCACAGAATATTTATTTTACAGATGTTAGGATTTAGAAACAAATGAAAAATTTAATTTTATAGACAATAATTAGTATACTTGCATATTATATTACAATTTTGTAGATATCTATAAACGGCATTTCGTAAATGTTTAGTTCTCAAGCAGGGGAATCTTAAATTCAACGATGGAATTTTTGACGCAAACAACATTAAAGTGGGGGTATATCGAAGTGGAAAGCTTTACAAAATAAAAAAACCTCCAAACGGTAATTTGAAATCTTATTCACGATCTAAAGCAAATGGGATAAGGAATTATACCTAATTGTCTATTTTCCCATAATTATGCAGGTTTCAAGAAATTTATTCAAAGTTGTATTAGATGCGGAAGGCCCCCAGCATTACCCCCGACAGTACTTGAAGGTGTGTATATGAATGCTATTCTCAGCTTTTTAAACGAATGGTGTGAAATTTATATTTCCTGCCAAATCTTTATCTCAATCAGCAGATTTGTGACAATTGAGCTTCTGAATATAAGAAGGGCATGTAAAAATATATGCCTCGGAGTGGGAAGACCCTGACTATTTGAAAATAGCTTACGATTTAAAAAAAAAGTAGATTCTCATAAAAATTCTATTGTGCAAGGTTTTCCTCGAAATTCTTTATGTTTTTTACCCTCTTGAAATTGTTTTCGAAAAAGCTAGTCTTTTGTAAGTTCCAACTTTTTTTCACTTTAGTCTGCGACGGCTTTGCAAATTTTTTATTTATATTTTTATCTTCAAGAATTATAAATTATAATCTTATTTGGAGAAAAACAAAACAATAGATCACAATTCATTAAACATCTAATAAATGATAACCGAAATCTTTAGTCCGCAAATTTTCTAATTATTCAAATTCGTGCAATTTTTGTCTGCATGCGCGACATTTAGCGTTTAGCCGAATTGAACATAAATAATTTCCTAACTAATAACTTGGTTAAGCTCAAACTTTAAAAAAACTTTTTTTTTACTATAGGTAACAATTTTTTTTGTTCGAATTTTACTCTCCAAAAATGTGCCTAAAATTATAATTCGTGTTTATTGTAATGCTTTACAACCAAATAAATAACTTTCTTGTCTATAATAATACCAGCTGTTATCTTTATCACAAAATCCCAGCAGCTTGTAAATATTTGAAAAACGGTAAAAGGGTGAAATTTCATTTAAAGAAGAATATAAGCGAAGAGATTTGTATGAGAATATACTTTAGAACAAATAAAGTACCTAAATTTATTTTAAAATAGACAGGAAACCTTAAACTTCTGGCGAAATAATTCTGCATGCTCCTTTTTGAACCTGTAACATTATATTGTTAGTAGATTCAGTATTTAATATAGTGGAAAATAAGTAATTACTACATTTTTCTTATTGGATCAGTTACAAATGAGGAACTCATACCGAAATACGGTTATAAGGCAAAACATCGTGGAATGTTAATTGCAATATATGATGGAAAAACTTGGAAATTAAACAGTATAGTTCCAGAAGATATGTGATATAATTAAGCCTTATACAACTTTAATGACGAATGGCTTATTCATCAGGAACGATATGTTTAAGAACTTTACGTGATTTCGTTTTTTTAAATAAATAAATAATAAGCTAAAATATTCATTTGTTTTTAAAAATTTTGGTTTTAAACAATCTTTTTTATTGACTTAAGCCCTAAGAACATTTATTTTTGAGGAAAGAATAAGGTCCGGTTCTAGCAAATATTTTTTTCGAGAAAATAAGCTGTCATTTATTAAAGTTTTTTTTTTAAATCTTGTTTTGAAGGGATAAGGAAAAAATGCGATAAAAACGATTAGTAAATGCTGAATACCTGAAGGTCTAAAATCTTTAAAATTTTTAAACACTTTCTTAAAAAATTAATTTTTTTAAACTGTATTGTGCAATTAAATATTCATAACTATCTTTGAAACGTTTAACATCAATCTTTTCTGTTATTTTCATTTAGTCTGTACTAAATCTCTGTTCATAATTGCATTCTATATTGCGACATAAATTAAATAGCTTCTGTTGTAACATTTTTGTTGAAAATTCAATTTTTTAGAAAGATTTATCACTTTAGATGAAAATTCAACTTTTTGTTTAAAAATTAAATTATTCAGTAGATAATCCATCTTCTTTAATAAAAAATTCATCTATTTTGTTTGAAAATTAGTGTATTTAGTTGGAAATTCCTTTTTTCCCAAAAATAAATTAAGCTTCTTAGTTCAAAATTCAACCTTTTGCTTAAATTCAATCGTTTTAATCAAATCTTTTCTTTTTAGTTGAAAAATTAAAATGTTTTTGAAAACTCGTCTTTTTGGAAGGAATCTGTATTATCACCGCAGATGGTAAGAACTGATCAGTGGATACATCTTTTACTGACCGTGAAAATATAAGTCAACACTATCGATCTAAGTTAACTCTTCAAATAACAGAAATTCTTATGATAACATTAACACTTTTTGGGTTAAAAATCAAACAAGTTATGATAGAAATATAACCTTTTTTGGGTCAAAGTGTGACTATTTGGTTAAGAGTAACCCTGTTTTCATCATGTTGTTAACCACTGAATTTGTTAAAAATAAATTTTTTTTTATCCAGGATTCATCACATTAGTCAAAATTTTATTTTCTGAATTAAAAATGCAAATATTTGGTGAAAAACGTGTTCTCCTTTTTTGAGAATAATTTTTTTAATGAAAATGTAACCATTCCATTTTTACATTCTCATCATTTATCATTGAGAAAGTATTAGAATTGTCCGAAATTTGACATCACAGTTTTTCATCGGATCTCCACGTTTCGAGATCCCCTGAACCTAAAATCAGATTTTTACGATGGCGGCTGTCTGTCCAGCCATTTGTCCCTAAACACGATAACTCTCGAAAAAATGAAAGGATCAAATCCATCTTTGGCACACTTTTTTTAGGTCCTAAAAGAAAGGACGAGTTCGTTAACCAGCCATTTTTGAACAAAAATTAAAAATTTAGCGCATTTTGAAAATGTTAGAGAACACTTTTTTCTGAATTTAAAAATTCTACGTGCGGATATTTATAGTATTAAAAGGAACTAACAATTT
Source organism: Belonocnema kinseyi (assembly GCF_010883055.1). Classification (NCBI taxonomy): domain Eukaryota; kingdom Metazoa; phylum Arthropoda; class Insecta; order Hymenoptera; family Cynipidae; genus Belonocnema; species Belonocnema kinseyi. The sequence goes on from NC_046664.1 coordinate 50,350,727, forward strand.
AAGCCAAAAAGGCAATTTTAAGCCAAAAAACGCATGATATGAAAAAAGTCAAGAGAAGAAAAACATTTCTTTTTAAAATCCCTGCAAGATTATCATAACAAATTTCTGGATTATCTTGTAAAATAGAAAATTCAAATTTTGATTTCACAAAAATAATGAAAAATCAAAAATTCTATTTTGTTGACAAACTATGTCGATTACAAAAAAAGATGAATTAACAAAAAGATTATTGCAAAAAATATCTACAATTTTGTTGAGAATCAATTCTTGATAGAATGCGTACTTTTTGTTTTAGTTGTGAAAAATCACATAAAAAATATAAAAATAAAATAAAAATGCGTGGAAAAGCGACGAAAGTTACGAGAAAAAAAGATTCAACAAAACCTTTTTACAAATGTCTGTCGGAAATCGAGGACGCAGCGCTAGTGTCACGATGAGAATGTGTACCTAAAAGCCCACCGAGCTTTGAGAAACTTAATCTTTTAATTAAGTAGACAAATCATAATATGAAGACGCATATAAATACTGCCATCTAAAAGAGATATTTTTGATAAAGTTTTATTTAAGGATTCCAAATTCAAAGAATAAATATCCGAGCGCGAAAAGCGAGATCCAACCTTAGAGTACCCTAGGCGCACTCAAA
>NC_046664.1:50351469-50354600 GCF_010883055.1 Belonocnema kinseyi
TGGTATTTTTTAGTTGAAAATTAAAGTATTTAGTTAAAAATGCACGTGCTTTGTTAAAAAATGTCTCCTTTGACATAAAATTATTATACTTGGTTAAAAATCTATCACTCGAATAAAAATTTAAACTATTGGGGCAAATTTTGAAGACTTTTGTCAAAAATTTATTGATTTTTCTTGGAGGTTCATAATATTAGCATATTTTTTCATTTGGTTGAAAAATCAACTACTTAGCTTAAAGTTGAACTTCTTTATTAATAATGATTCTAATTAGTTATAAGATTCAGTTCCTTATTTGAGAATTTAACTATTTTCTAGAAAATTCGTTTTCGTTGCTGTAAAAAACTAGTGGTATTATCTCAAGATTTATCAATTCAATTTTCAAATGAGAATGTGTTCTCTTCAAATTAAAAATTAATTTTTTTGTAAAAAATTTGTATATTGTGCTAAAAATTGTTTTTCCTCTTAAAAAATTTAATGTTTTATTAAAACGGTAAAAAAATTCTTCAAGATATAATTTTCAGTGAATAATACCACTGTTTTGAAGAAAATTTGTCCTTTCGGACCTGAAAATTCATCACTCATGCCAGAAAAGTCATCTTTCTTGGTTTGAGGTAAAGTTTTTTATTTTTGAAAATTCTACTCTCCTTCTAAAAATGTGTCTGTTTGACTTCACTGTTATAATAAATAGAAGCTTACTCGACGTACAAAACATACTAATCATTCGACCCAAATGCAAGTAGAACCTGATATAAATTAGTATATTAAATAATTCATGATCCTAATATAAATTAGAGAATTCCTTTGCTATATTTTTTGATTAAAAAATATATATTTTAAATTTAAGGAAGCGATTTCTTTCACTCGGAGGGTTCGCTGAAATGTTTTCGTTTGTTGAATTTGTTGAAACCTGAGTAATCTTTCGGAGAAATATTTTATTATTATTTTATTTTTTTTTAATTTATTAAGACCAAAATATATTTATTTTGTACGTTAGGTTGATTCATTTAAAAAATATCACTTATCAGTGCCTGACATCTCTCTGCTGGTAATACCTAATCTTAAAAAATTTAACATTATTATTTAAAAAAGCAGAAAATAAAAACAGCATAATTCAAGCCTTCTTACCGGATCGATGCTACTTCTTTTGATGCCAACAAGAAACCTTCATATTAAATAAAAACTTTTCTTCATAAATTGTTGTTAAAAAATTGTTATTCTTCATTTAACTTATCTGAACTTTGAACTTTTATAAGTAAAAATTATCCAGACCAACAAGTGTCATAATTTTCCCTACAACTGTTGAAAAAACCTATACCTAGAATTAATAACATTGTTTCTTCTTCTACAACTTTTGCTTCATTTTTTAAACATATATTGTGAATGAAAGCTCTAAAATAAAAGAAATGATTTTTTGAATATCTTTGATAATATTTCATACTCTAGTGACATTTTCTCGTACAACAAGACAGTATTTATTCAATGCCGTTTAAGGAATAGAATTCTTAGAAACCGACGTTCATTTGAATAATTGCGATTTTCCATAGAAAACTAGAAAAATGTACAACGTAAATATTTTTAAAAATAGAAAAGAGAACTCTGTTGAAAAGTAGTTCACGATGACTCTAGTTATGCATAATTCAATTACAGCTCGTTAATCCAAATTAATTTTTTTTATCGTATTTTTCTGTACTTAGTGCAAACACTCAGGACGCATTAGTTTGAAGAAGAAAAGAACTAGTTTATATTAACAATTCCTCAATGTGGCCCTCTTATTTTCTCAATAATCTTAAATAGGTTGAACCAAAGCGTTATTTTATGAAATTGTTCTATCTTTCACATTTCTCATTTTCATAAGATTATTTTATTGCGTAGAAAACAAAGCTACAGAATCAAAAAACTTCTAAAGGCACTCAGGCTCATTGCTATTCAAGGCAAATCATCCAGGTCCAGGTAATTCTGACAAGAATTTTTGTAAAACTTCTGTCGGTTATTATAAATAAATAATAAGTGTTAATAGAAAAAGAGAAATGAAATCAATTACACACACACACACACACATATATATATATATATAGATAATTAAAAATTTGTCATAAAGACAACCGCAGGATTTCGCCGGGAGCAGGTGCTAATCTGGCAAATTGCACCCGCTCCCAGCGAAATCGCGGTAAAATTTCAGCCACAACCACGTCTCACGACCGTGAGATAGATGGTTGCAGCCTGTAAAGAAATCAATACGACGATCCAGCAAAAGCCTTGTGCACCCTAAGAACACGGAGCGACCCAAGGACAGCCGCCTTCTCCATTTTTCCCGCTCGTGTTTTAGCATATTGTCGACACGCAGGGATGCTTTTTAGGCCATTAGCAAGTGAAAGCTTAGCATCTCCAAGAGCGCCGACCCCCTTGACGGCGTGAGATGTACAGTCGCGGAACGGAAGACTTAAGATGCATGCTTTTGTTCATGTGCATAACCTTTCTTGTCCCGATATCAAGGTATCAGCGCTCGTTCTTCGTCCATGGAACTACTACAAATGAATAGAGTACTACCGGGACGACAAGCATGTTCGTTGCAGATACATTGTTCCTCGCCGACAGTTCGGAAGACCAAATCTGTCGGATGAGACGTTTGTATTTACTTCGGAGAGTATCCTTTATAGATGTCACATCCTGAATGCGACTCTGTGGCACGTCCAGGTACGTACAAGTCTCTCCAGCGCAAAGGTGTCGTATGGTGCTTCTATCAACGAGCTCAGGATTTTCAGGGATGTCATTAAGTTTTCCTCGCTTCAAATAAACCTTGGCGCATTTGTCTAACCCAAATTCCATTCCAATTTCCTTAGTATATCATTCGACAATCCCCAGAGCTAGATGCAGTTGCTCTCTGTTTTTAGCATAGATTTTAAGATCGTCCATGTAAAATACATAAGTTACCTTGTGCTTTCGATCTGCAGGTTTTCCGCACAAGTACCCGTCAGAATGGCAAAGTGCTAGAGATAGTGGCAATAATGTAAGGCAAAAGAGGAGTGGGCTCATGGTGTCGCCCTGAAAGACACCTCTCTAAAAGGTGACCTTGTTAATTGTCACACGATTTTTTCCAGATGAGATAGTAAATGTGGTTTTTTAAATCTGTT
>NC_046664.1:50354700-50366127 GCF_010883055.1 Belonocnema kinseyi
ATTCTCTTTCATCACGACAACGCCCGAGTTCACACATGCTTCGTTTCAATGGCTAAAATTGAAGAACTAAAATTCGAATTGATCGAACACCCACCGTATTCATCAGATTTAGCCCCCAGTGACTCTTTCTTATTTCCAAACTTGAAAAAATGGCTCGGTGGACAGAGATTTCCAGACAACGAAGACGTCATTGTCTCTGTAAGTGCTTATTTTGAGGAACTTCCGAAAACGCATTTTTCTGAAGGATTAAAAAAACTTGAAAAGCGATTGACGAAGTGTATAGAGCTCCAAGGAGATTATGTTGAAAAATAAAAAAAAATTTACCCAAAAAAAATTGTTTTAATACTTCATTCTAAGGACTTATTGAACTACCCTCGTATTAAAGAATTCCTCAAAGTTTCAAAAGATGTAGAATGACTTTATAAGACCCATACAGTTTTTTCAAGCCCAATTATTTAATAATATTTTAAAATACCAAAAGGAATTTTTATTTAATTTCAAGCATTTAATATATTACGTTTTAAAGAATTTTAAATTCTTTAGCTCATATTTTTATAATTGCAAGTAATTTCTAAGAGCTCAAAGAACGATGGTGATTAAAGTAATTGGAAGCGAATAAAGTGATTAAAGATAATTGATGAAAAATCAAGTCATATCAAAAGATTTCAAATCATTTGAAATTCTTTAGAAGCTTTAAAAGAGATCAAAAGAACCTTTCAAAGGATTTCGAATAAATTAAAGGAAATCAAGTGATTCTTAAGACCTTTCAAAAGGTTAATGTATTTGAATATACTTTCAAGGATTTCAAATATTAAAAAGATTCTAAGGTCAAGTTTTACAAGATTGAAAATATTTTTAAAGAATTTTAAAAAAATATGGAACGATTTTACAGGACCTCTAAGGTTTTAAGATATAATATGAAAATATAGAATGAAAATTTGGAAAGGGAGAGACGAAAGTTCTGATTATGTCAGGGTGGTGAGGCCTGACGATATATTTTGGTTTGTGGGTACGCCGTCACTTTTCAGTTCTATGTGAACTGTGTCAGTTTCAGTGTTTTTAAATGAGAAAGAGATGATGCGATCAAGAATGGATTTATTATAAAGGGCATAAAACAGACACATTGTTATAAAATATTGACTAACATGTACCCTTTTTCTTAAGAAAGGGCGAGAGAGAGAGTTGTTCTGGGAAAACAATGCACAGGCAATTTTACTAGCAGAAGTGCGATACAAGGCCATAAAATGGCTGCCCAATCCACACTTAAGTTCTTTTTACGAATGTTAACACTCTGGACTTTATTCGTAAACGACTCAGTTAACGACGACCGAAAGTCCCAGCCGACGGGACTTCAGTACAAGGCTCGAACATATTGAACATATTGAGGATATTGAGTTTCGTATGACTCGATGTTTTGACTAATATTTTAAATTCACCGCATCGGTCAGTAATGGTAGAGGATGAGTAATACATCGGTTCCATTGCGATGCTGGACGCTTGCCTCTTCTCTTCTCTTGGCATTTAATGAGTTAAAATTATCCTAACCCTAATTATTATATTAAATCAGACGCTTTTTAGTCACAGTGTGTCTGACTATATACATGTTTTTCCACTAAGTAGACTACCCATCAATAATGAACTGAAGTTTAAAACTATACTTTGCAACTGTAGTTTCTCAGTGATTGAGCATCAGCATCCTTTGAGATCGTATTCTCCTATGGAAGCACTGTAAGTATCTGCTGGTTTCTATCTTACCGATCGTATCACAGTAACAGTAGTTAGGTTCAAAAGAAGAGAAGATCGTTAAGGCGAAACGGTACGTTTGTCTGATTCGGTTGGGAAAATTTTTGACCTGTCAGAAAGAGAAACTTAGCAATGAGAGAGACAGAGAATATTCAATCATTTTTATCAAACCATGTTTCTCGGCTTACCTGCTCAGCTGAAGGGAAGTATAGCAAATTTACCAATATCTCGTTTACACAATATGCGTGTGAAATAATGTTATGGCATCCAATAAGAAAAACAAAATTCCTCCACCTCGACAATTTAATTAAATTTGGTTCAATTTAATAATGTGTTGCTGTTCATATAATCAAAGTGAGAGCAATATCGTCTGTAATGGTCTTTTTTTGATAAGAATTAGTTGAAATTTGACATATTTATCGCCTTTTCAACGTTTACAAAGCAGTTGAATTTTCAACCCTTTAATAATAATTTTTTACCAAAATACAAACTTTCAACAAAATAATTTAATTTCCAACCAAAGAGAATAATTTTCGATAAAAATAATCAACCATCAACAACAAATTTAACAAAGTAGATTAAGCCACGAATTCAATTTTTTAACCAAAAAGACGAATTTTTAACATATAAAGATTTCTCATTCAAGAAGAAAAAAAAGTAATTGACCTTTTAAGTCAAAAGATGAATTTTTTTGTAAAACAGTTGCAATTTCACACTGCATCTATTAATTTACCACCAAAGCAGTTAATCTTGAACAAAAAGTTGCAGTTTTAACCAATAAGAGAAGAAATTGACAAAATTACATTTTTTAGGTAAATAATTATATTGTAATTAGAAAATTTAAGAAAAAAAACTTAATTTTAAACAAAATAGTTTAATTTTAGACTATATATTTAAAACTTGAAAACAAAATTAATTTTTGAGAAAGTGGTTCAACTTTTACCCAAGTAGTTGAATTTTCATTGTACAGAAATCAATGTTCAGCTAAATATGAAATAGTTAAATTTTCAAATAAAAAATTAATTTTAAACTAATAATATAATACATTGAATTCTAGATATCGGACCTCCTGATAAAGTTCTTTCGAAAATTGACGCCACGCCGAAAATAGGAGTAAAAAGAGTTGCGCGGGGTGTGCGGCCCTCTATCTGGGGAATTCCCTACCAAGGCCAGTCCCAAAATCGATCCAGTATCGGAGTTTCAGTGTAGTTGATATTACAAACCCAAACGATGACTCTGATTAAGCTTACACGGACGATTTCTTTATTTTCACTGGTCTATAAAATAATACGACTTTTGGAAAGTTTTTAATATGCAATCTTTTATACACTGAATAAAAAAAATTTTAATTAAAAAAATTAAATTTTCTAATATATTATCACAGACAATTATTTAAATAGGAAATTCCTGACTTTTGCAAGATTTTTGTCGAAGTCGCTGACTCTAATCAGCCAAAAAATCCCTTTGTTTTCCCCTGATTTACAGGTTTTAGCTAACCTGCAGTCATGCGATTCATTACTTGTGAAATTAAATTTTTTCAAAATATTGATAGATAAAAATGATTAGATTACAATTTTTTAATAAAGGTTCATTAAAGTAGAAAAAATTTGAGTTAAATAAAAAGTTTTGAAATATTGTTGATATTATTGCTTCGTTATTTTCACCGTTATAAAATAAAATATCTAGTGCTAAAAAGGTGTGTTTGCAAAATTCAAGAGCTTTTCGGTTTTTTCCAGTTAAAAAATTCAAGGACTATTCCGGGGTTTTCCTGGTAAAAAATTCAAGCACTTCTTCAAGTTTTAAGAAATTCCAGGAATCTAGACACCTTTCATACCCTTAAAATACTGGGCTTATTTCAGAAAAACTTTCTAATGCATATGTGGATTACTGTCTACCAAGTAGAAAAATGCATGCGCGCCTGGTCGAACACATGTGAAGAGTCATTGCACTACATTTCAGATCAATGACTCGCAGAAACTTTTTGTTTATACTTCTTATTATTTATTTTTTGATTTTTACATGACTAATTTTTTCTTGAAAAATAAAAGCATAAATAATTAAAAAATTAAGCGTCTTTTCTAAACATTATTTTTCTAGTTGAACAATATCGAAATCAATGTTATTACCCTGAGTTGTAAGAAAAATTCATACTTGTTTTGAGAACTGCAAACATTTTAACCCATTGTTATGATGAGAAAATCGCGAGAATATTTCCTCCCCAGGATACGCTGAATACACATGAGACATAAAATTGGTCAACATAACTTGAGGTTTACATCTACAAAACGAGATATTTATCATTTCAAATTTAGTTTTTTGGTCTTCACTTTTGCCATGGCTCTAGCGGTTTTGGGGAAAATTACAAATAAAAAACTTCGATAAATAAGGTTTTTTAGAAAATTTTATACACTCACTGGAAATAACATAGAGGTAATTTCTTCAATTTTTTTCGAAAGTAATTTAACAACGTTTACACTTTCTTACTTATTTTATAGTTTTTACAGTCAATAGTGTTTCATTTATTAAAATGTAAACCAATCTTTTCAATTCTTTGAAATCTGAAAAAAATTACGGAAACTGTACACGATCCAGAAGTCAGCTATAAATATACATCTGAAACTTTGGCTTTGAATTAAAAATACAATAATAGCCCTAGAGAAAATTTAAGAACAGCCCTGAATTCGTCTCATCAATAGCGTTTTTTCCATTCTTTATAAACGTTAGTTTTAAAACCTTTCCGCATTATTTTAATTGTTACACTTACAATACTTTGGGGTACGATATGTTTCAGTAAGTATTTTTTAATTGTTTGCCATAATTGTTAAATAATTTCCTAAAAACTACAACAACGTATCTTGTTCTTTCCAAATTCGGAATGAGTTATAAAATATTTTTCATAAACTTGACCCTGTTGTAACTCACCCGTTATTTCGGGATGACTAGACACAGCCATAAATTAAAATAAAAGTCCTATATCTAAATAGTAAGGTACTCCGAGACCCATCGCGGAAATATCTCCAGGTGTTTTTTCATTTTTTTAAAGTAATTTTTTAAACAATTATATTCTTTATAGTTCTTAGGAATTTATTTTATTATTATGTTAAACAATTAAAAGTGACTTGATGAAACATAATGTACTATAAAGTATTATTAGTAACAACAAATTTTCAACAATGCGAAAAAGTACATGGCGGGATAAACAAGATCTCACTTTTGGTAACATAGTTTATATATGAACCCTCACGAAAAAAATACTGTTTTTTCATGAAAAAACTAAATACCTACATAGATCAAGTATCTTTATAATATTTTCTGTGATAGAATTTTTTCATACCGTGCCTTTTTAACTATAAAAAAGGGTTTAATTTGAATAAATAACATATTATTTTTGTGCGTAATGTGCCCTCCAGCTTCATTTTTTCTAATTATAAAAAAAGTGAAAAATCTGTAGGTCTTCCCCGAAAAGGTAGGGCATTAATTATTACAATTGAGCCATCTTCTAAAATTTTGTAAAAAGCCATAGTGATCAAAAATTCAACCGTGAAAATCACTTCTAAATTAAGTATTGAAAATTCCTTCCTTAGTAATATTATTTTGATTCTTAAAACAATACACAAACTACTTTTTTCGATCTTCTGATTTTTGGCATAAGTTCCTTTAGAGTTCTTGGTAATTAGCATGCTTTTATTTAATTTAAATCACTTAGTAATTCAAAACGGGACAGTGATTCCTTAAAATTATTGAATGTATAATCTATTATTATATGTAATGTGAGAAAAAACCACGTGCTCTGCAAGCAACAGATATTATCAAAAAAGATCTATTTTTGAAAATTAGTATTTCGTTTGAAAAGACTCATAAATTTGCCTATAGTATCTGAGACCAGTAGGTATCGACAAGCGATCGTTTTTTCCTCCACAGGCTACCTGTGTACCCTTTTTCTTTTTACTATGCAACGAAAAACCCAGTACAGGCAGCCGGTGTTTCGCCCAGTACTGGCAGAAGGTTGGTTGCACGACCGGGCGGCATTCTGCCAGTAGTACAAAAATAGAATTAAAAAAACACGTCTATAAATGTTGTCAGGGTGTTTTGAAATGTCGAGAAACTGACTATACATTTAAGTTGAAAACATTTTTTTCTATTACTATTTTTAAGGAAAATATTCTAAGTTCCAGCTTCATGAAAAATTTTTAATTTTCATAAAAATTCATAGAAAATTGTTATTAGAAAAATTGTTGCGCAGCGTGTTAAAATATCTAAGCTCCGTCGATACAAATTTTAAATGCTCATTGAATGTTATTATCAGAACTTTTAAAATAGTCTAAAACGCGAAAAAATAAAATATTACACGAAGAGAAATTGTACTCGATCTAAATTATTTATTTAATAATTATTTGATTGATATACCTGTTAACATTTAGCGTATTTTACATTAAAATAACGTCGCATAATTATAAATAATTAGAAAAAGAGACCAGGAAATTCGGTACTTTAACTTTTCTGAACTGTATCATGTGAGGATGGCTTTTTCAGAAAATTTCAACTTGTCGATTTAGCGCAGTGGTTAGTACTTCCGACTGCTAGGTGATAGATTTAGGTATGGATATGTAGGTTCGATCCCCCTTTAGCGTTAGACACTTTATTCGTAACATAATGTTTAAAAATGTAATAAATGTTTTTATTCCCAGCAGTGCCATTAACATGTATTGATAAAATACAGTACTGCTGGTACTACTGCCCCAGTACTGGCAGTCAGTACTGCGCCAGTGCTGGCACGTCATTACTGCTAAGCATTACAAGGCAGTACTGGCAGAGTACTGACCCAGTGCAGCCAGTCAGTACTGGAACTCCGACAGGCTGTACTGGACCAGTACTGCGCTAGTGGTGTATTTCTACCTGGGTGGCTCTCTTAAAAATTGATGTTTATTATAAAATTCTTGATCTAAGGATTATCGTTCAACTCAAATACAATGACTATTTGGGATCTTGACATCAAGATCAATCGAACTCAAGGTCAAACCAGTTTCTTTATTAATTTATTTAATTTTTTCATTTGGGGCGTTGTAAAAAGGAGTTGCTGTTAAAGAAAACTCTATTTGACCTTTAGATGTTCCTTTTATCTCGACTGAACTAGAGTCAGTTTTAGACAATCTATAAATGGTGCCAAAGGGAATAAAAAATATGTACAGTAGATACTAATCTTTTTGTTTTCAATGCTTTTCCGACCTACTCAATTTTTCTCAGGTTAATAAGGGTGCTGTATGAGTGCCGAAACGTTGGCGAATATTATTTGCAAATGTTTTTTTCATTGTGATTTCATAATAATAAAAATAAAAAAACGAACAAATTCAACAATTTTTTTTTCTTTTTCAGGAAAAATATATTTTTCTTATTGCAGTGGGCGCAACTCATGGTGGTTGCTCAAGTTGAATCTTTGGATTCTTGATTTTATTCTTAGCAATTTTATACATTAACTAATCTTAGCATCTCACTTATACTGGGATGACTAGGTGCAAAGCAGATATTGCACACGGACGACTAGGTACTATTTTGTTAGGGGGCAGATAGCATTTCGAAGACTGTTGCCAGGTTTGTTTATTGTCTTACTTATGCCTTTAAACTCTTTAGCATACGAAAATCCAGCAAGGTATTTACGTACCTTTGACTAACTCCTATGAATTATGAGCTGGCGATGATGATGGACACCTTATTATGCCCTTATTTTCATATTATTTTATTTATAAAGAAGTGAACATCTGGGGGGCGGAGTTGAAGTCTGTCACCTATCCCTACAGAGAATGATTGTCCCTCATCTCCAAAAATTGCAGTGCACTAATTTATTTATTTTACAAACAAACATGTGGACAAAAAATACATGAACATGACTTTTCAATTAAGAAAGGTGACTTTTCTACCGTAGAATATGAATTTTCAAAAGGAGTAATTATGAACAAAAAATTTAAAATAGAAATTTCTAATCAGTTAAAAAAAAAAATACAAATTTGTAAAAAAACACTGTACTAAAAGAAAGGAGTAGGTTTGCTGTTAAAATATACTTTTAAATACATAATAAAAAAATCAATATTTATCCAGTACAATTAAAAAAAAATATATATATTTTTCAATTAATGGAATCTTCAACGAAAAACATGGATTTTCATCAAACAAGATTAATTTTCAAACCAAACAGACAAGCTTTCAGTAAAACAATTAATATTTTAACCACTGTGATTATTCTTTACAAAAAATGAATTATTTACGAAGTAGTGTAACTTCTAACAAAGTCTTTGAATTTTTAATCAGAAAAGTATTTAGCGTTAATCCAACTGCCCTATTTTTTACCAAAATATGAAATTTTTAATAAGAACATTCATATTGTATCAAAAAAGTTAATTTTCCTGAAAAATCCAACAATTATCAAGAAAATTATTGAATTTTTTTTAAACAAAGAATTAGTTGTCATATTAGTTGCATTTTCAATACGGAAATTTTATGTTTCGGTAAAAAAATTCTCTACCAAAAAGTAACATTTTCATGAAAAAAGCGTACTTTTCAACGAAAACGTTCTATTTTGAAACCAAAAATATGAATTGAAAAGAATTTAATTTTCAACAAACTAGTTCAATTTTGAAAGAACCTTCAAATTTTCTACAAAAAAAATGAATTTTCTATACATAACGAAAAGTTCAATTTTCGTCATATAAAAAATAGTTTTAACTTAAATACTCATAAACTTGACTGAAAATCTTCTTAAAAAAATGAACCTCTTCAAATCAGCATAGCTCTGAACAAGGTAATTCACTGTTTAACTAAATAGCTTTTTGTGAAAATTTCTTAGTCTATTTTTTTTTGTATTTTCGAACCTGCAAACCAATAATCAAATAATCAATAATCAAACTATCAATTTTTACATGTATTTTTATAGAAACGCTTATTTTAGTGAAAAGTGTTTTTTCTTGTAAACTTTTTGTTAGATTTCACTAAAAGTTTTACATTTTGACTAACTGCTAGGGTATGAATTCACTTTCATATAAGTAGAGGAAGCGTGAATAGCAAGGAATAGCAATGAATAAAGTCACAACAAGTTTTCTGATTAATCTATGAGGACAGGAATCATATTAAATAAAACAGAGAGGTTAATAATTAATGGATGCTTAAACTACCCTCAAAATAAATTATAATGCAAGTCTTCCTAAAGGACACTTCCTATATTATGTTTTAAAATGGTATTGTAGGTAATGCTATTTATTCTTTTCGGAAAGTTAATGTCTCTGCTTCTCTAAATGAGGGATGACTAAGCAACCCTTTAGAAAAATTCAAACGCATCCTTGTCGTCTACACCTTCCCTATTTACTTTAATATGATTCCTATCCTCATAGATTAATCAGACAACTTTTGGTGATTTTAGTCATTAAGAAATGTCGATATTATATCCTAGCAGTTAAATAAAAAATCTCTGGTGACTTTAGTTACTAAAAAACTATGATTTCCATACGTACATGTTTGAATTACGATAACACCCCCAGATCATGCTGTATACCCAAAAAACCGTTAATCTTTCTAGATCTTGAATATGAACCTTTTGTTTTGGGTAAGACTGATAGTCAGAATTTTTCTATTAAAATAGTGTAAAAATTGAAACTTTGACAATTTCCTCTCAAGGAACTATCTATTTTTATTACTTTTTCCTTCGGATTATTGCTTTACAGGTTCTAAAATACAAATAAATTAGAAATAATTTTTCACAAAAAACCATTTACTGTACATTTGGTGCGGGGTCGTTTGCAGAAAAAAAATGATTATATTAGATTACTACAACAAATAAATATTTTAATTAAAAAGATAAATTGTCCAGAAAATAGTTGAATTTTATGTTAAAAAAGGGTTCAGTTGACTTTTTAAGATCAAAATATTAACTTTTAAACAAGGAATAGCTTTCTACGAAAAAATTTAATTTTCAATCCGAAAAGACAAATTAATTTTTAATCGAAAAGGATTAAGCTTCAACAAAATTGTTGAATTCTCTACGAAATATTTACATTTTTATGCAAAAAAGACGACATTTTTATTAAAACAGATGAATTTTTATTAATTCTTTTTTAGTTGGTTTTTCATCCAAAAAGATTCCACTTGATTTTTTCAAATCAACATATGGATTTTTAACAAAAAAGCACTTTCTACGGAAAAAAATGGGTTTGAATAAAAAAATATTAATTTTTTACACCAAAAAGGATGAATTTTTAAAAAAATAGTTGAATTATCTCATACCAAATAGTTTTTCATTTTTATTCAAGAAAGATGAATTTTCTCTTAAAATATATGAATTTTTAATTAAAAGAAAAGTGGTTGAATTTTGAAACGAACAATTGAATTTTTATTCAAGAAAGACCAAATTTCTTCTAAAACAGATGATTTTTCAATCATAAAGTTGAAACCAGAAAGTATGACTTTTTATCAACATTGTTATATTTTCCACCAACAAGGTGCGTTTTTGTCCAAGGAAAATAAAAATTCTACTAGAACAGAGGAATTTTTTAATAAAAAAGACGAATTTTTAAATATGAATTGTAAACAGAAGGTTAATGTTCTGATAAAAAATTTAACTTTTATCCTGAAAAGAAGAATTTTTAACAAAACAGTTTAATGTTCATCCAAAAAGGATATCTTATTAAGAAACTCATTACATTTTCCAACTAGAAATACAATTTATAGCCCCCATAACAAAGCGTCACATAAGATCTCAGCCCGCCCCCTCTAACTTGCTACGTAATGTAAGTACGATCCTCAACCTTAAAAATGTTCCGTTGACCGATCTCAAGTTTTACAAGTATTTTGTAACAGTGTAATAAAAAAAAAATTTTTTTGGTGCATTTTCAAATTCAAAATAAATTTATGCTTCAATTGAAAGGGACAACAGAAGATACTAAACGATTTCAAACTTTTTTTTTTGTACTTTTTTCGGATGTCAACACTCAGATGTTTTTTTCTCATCACAGATAATTCGTTTAATTTTAACTTTTTCAGTCCACCCTGCCGTACAGTTCATAGTCTAAACTCTAAATTTAAAGTCTAAAGGTAGGTGAAAATGGTTTTTGAATTTTTGTTTTAAGGAAAATGTAGAATTTTTGTTGTTAAATCTATCAAGATGATAATGCTGGGGAAAACCACGAATCGAGACAGCCAAGCTTGTTAGTCTACTCACAGTACAAAAGAAGCACAAGGTTCTCACAACATCTGACTCATTACCATCTAGCTTATTCAAAACTAAATGCAATAAATTCCATAAACTTATGGATTTGTAACTGAGAATAAAGGCAATCTGTTCCCCAGGAGGGAACATTGAGATCCAAAGAAGTCTCCGCCTATTTTCACAATTGTGATGTCAAGAGAATTTTGACTGGCCTAGATCTAGATGGTAATCACACGACTTACATCATTTTACCTACTAAGTATACTGCACCATTCTTACCCTTGATTAGCCTTCACGAAGCATATCTCGCGTCGGTCGAGAGATTATAGATGGGTATACCTGAGATCCTGAAATTAGTATTCATTGTACTGTTAATCCCTTTGCATTTAATGTTCATTCATTTATAAAATTCACAAGCTGCTAATTCGACAATTGACTAAAGTTACTATCATGAATATTATTCAATTTTTTAAAGTTTTCAATTTGAAGATATT
>NC_046664.1:50366227-50373141 GCF_010883055.1 Belonocnema kinseyi
CCAGATAATTTTCACCAAAACTATCAAAATAAGCAATTAATTTACATAATAATTAAATGCTCGGACCGCTCTGATAGAGTGGTGTGAGTAAGAAATGACGCACGAAAGATGGGTTCGGTTGCAAAATCAATGAAACTCTCCATTTTAATCATTTTAAAATATTTTAATAGTAGGAATCTGCCAGAGTCAGACTTTAAAAGGGAGAACCCGTGTTCCCAAAATTCGCACTAGATCAGTTGGCTTGATCGAGGCCAGTGTATTCAAGTTTTCCGTAGGCTTCGCGTGAATTATCACGACGTATCATTACTAGGAGGTAGAAGACCCCATTATTTAGATTGAAACTATAAGTTCAAATTAACCACAACAACGAAACACTGAATTTACTTTATAATAAGACAAACCATGACCTTGTCCAAGGTCGAACACTAACACATTTCAAAGGCTATATTTCCAATGATCTCATTTCGTTCCTTTTTCGCTTTTCATCGACTTGTTAGCTTCGAGATCAGAGTAATGAATGAACTTGGCAGAGTGGCGTCTCGTTTCGTCACCTCAAGTCAGAACCGATGCGCCATTTGTGTCACAAAATTGACACCAACGATCAGTGGAGATAGATAGAGTGAGAGAGGGGTACGAGGGAGCGGGACAGTCGCCAATTAGTCACTCCGCAGCGTGCTGGTGCGCCGTCGATCCACATTTTCCACGGCTTGGCCCTGGTCGTGTTCCATTCGCCTCTGTCTCCGGGTACGTTGACTGCTGTGTATCCCAGTACTCTTGTACGAGCGGGAATCTCATCCTCTGCACATGTACTGGGAAACCTCCTCTCCTTGGTGCATGACGAACTTCCCATACTATGGCGAATTTTTACAGCTCGTTTGTTGTGGGTGGTAGTACCCCCAGATTATACCCAAACGCAAGAACACGTATAAGGTTTGTTACTTATTAGACAAAATAATAAATACAAATATAGAATTCTTCCTAGGTTGGCCTTCATGTCATGAAATTTGATTCGCTACTCTGGGCTCTTTTCCCAGCGACTCTCGACAGCTAAGTATACTTTTAATATTAATTTTTCTGTGTTTTTGTGCGGGGCCTATGTTTTTGTGCGGAGGGTGGGAACTGACAAAAAAACTAATAAAAAATGCAAAAACGTTTCTAGATACTCTTAGGCTTTATCGAACCATGAAACAAACATCCTGAAAGAAGCATCTTTCTCCGAGCAAACCTTTGTTAAAAATACAGCGTGTCCCCATAAACTCTGATTTATATACATAAAAAGTTACGTAACTGTTTTATTTATCAATTTAAAAAAAGCAAGAAAGTAGTTTTGAGATGTTGTTTAGCTCTATAGGATCGCAAAAGGAGCACTTAAAAAAAAGCATGTGCGAGAAAGCACTGGTCAAAGATAAACGAGCACAAAAAAGCTCAAATTTTGACACATAAAAAGTTACGTAACTGTTTTATTGTTACATTCAAGAAAAAAACAAGAAAGTACTTTTGAGTTATTGCTTAGCTCTATTGAATCGCAAAAAGAGTATTTTCGAAAAAATTACCATGTGCGAGAAAGCCCCGGTCAAAGATCGGCGCGCACAAGAAAGTATCAATTATAACAAATTGAAAGTTGCGTAACTGTTTCATTTTCTAATTTAAAAGAAGAACAAAAGAATTACTTTTGAGCTATTATTCAACTCTATTGAATTGCAAAAAAAATCGCTTTAAAAAAGATAACTATGTGCGACAAAGCCATGGTCAAAGATCGCCAAGCACCTTAAACCTTGAATTTTGATACATAAAGAATAACTTTTGCAACGATTATATATTTTTAAGATTCATAATTTTTTACGGAAAAATTTCAAAAAAATTAAAATCGGCACGTGCTCTAAAAAGCAATGACGCCACGGGGACACCACATTATGAAGCATAGTACTTACGCTAGCAAGTCTCGCGGCAATTACGCCGTATGCATTGCATTTCTTCCTAGACCTACTTTCGGCTCAAACTAGATAAAAATCTTCTAGAGAGACCGATTTTCAAAATATTGGCACGTACGCTCGTATGCAGTTTGTTGTAAATAGTGTTTGTAGCAAAATATTTTAATTTGACTTATTTTCAAGGTTGGATTTCCCTTTATTTTTTTAATTGATCAAAATCTCAATAAAAATCATCTACCTTCGATAATAATTGGTGCAATATAACAAGTTGAATGCGCGCGACGGTTTGGAATGCTTGAAAAAACTTTATCAAAAAGATCTCTTTTAGATGGCAGTATTTGTATGCGTCCTCATATTCTGAATTATCTACTTTATTAAGTATAGTCAAATATTAAGTTTCTCAAAGCTCTGTAGGCTTTGAGCTACACATTCTTATCATCATACTCGCGCTGCGCGCTCGATTTCCGACAGACTTTTGTAAACAGGTTCTTTTTTATTTTTTTCTCGTAACTTTCATCGTTTTCCCACACATTTTTTTTATTTTCTTTTTTTTCAACGTTATTTTTCACGAATAAAACAAAAAGTACGCGTCCTATCAAGAAGTGATTCTTAGCGAAATTGTAGATCTTTTTTGGGATAACCATTCTTGTTAATTCATCTTTTTTCGGTTTCTACATAGTTTGTCCACAAAATGGATTTTTCTACTTTCCATTATTTTTTGTGCAATAAAAATGTGAATTTTCGATTTTTAAAAAAAATCCTAAAATTGGTTATGATAATCTTGTAGGGCTTTCGAAAAGAAATGTTTTCTTCTCTCGACTTTTTTTCATATCGTGCGTTTTTCGGCTTCTAATTTTAATTTTCAGTTTATTAAAAAAATTTTGAAAACGCTATAACCCTGAGAATTTTCTTTTTATCGAAAAAAGTCATATGTATAAATTGTTTGTTCTTTTTAATACTATAAATATCCGTACATAGAATTTTCAAATTTAAAAATAAATTTTCTCAAATATTTTCAAAATGCGCTCACTTTTTTGAATTTTTATCAAAAATGACTGGTTCACGAACTCGTCCTTTATTTTAGGACCTAAAAAAAGTGCGCGACGGCCGGACAGACAGACAGACTCGTGAAAACCTGATTTTTGGATTTAGGGGGTTTCAAAACGTGGAGATCCGCTGAAAAAGTGGGATGTAAAATTTCCGACAATTCTAATACTTTCTCATTCATAAATGATGAGAATGTAAAAATCGTTCACTAATTTCAATTAGCTTGAGAATGAATAATAACACTGAATTCTGAGATTCACTCAGTGAAAACTCCTGGAATATCTTATAATTAATACTTAACTATAATAAATGGTTTATACCAATTTCATTTATACATTTTTATGAAAATTTGTCACAAACTTCGACATTAAATTAATTCGAGCCTGTAGTTAAAAATTAGTTTTCTTAAAAATGCATTTTTTGTTTGAAAAATTACTCTTTTTGGCTGATTTTTTTATTCATTTGAATACGAACTTTTTTGACTGAAAATGAAACGCTCCTATTTAAAATGATTTTTTTTATTTTCTACTTTAAACTTAATTTTGTATTCAGATTTGATGGTTTAATCCATTATTGTTCATTTATTATTTGTCCATGAGTAAAAATCTAGAGGTTTCATTCTAAACTATTTTTTAGGTTAGGATAAGGAGGCAGGACACATATATACGTAGATTCTTTGAAAATATGATACCAAAATCTTCAAAAACCTACATTTTGTTAAATATTTTATGGACACTTTTTCAATTTAAAATTTTTCTAAAACTTCTAAACAACTTCTTAAATAATTCGAATTTCCCCAAAATTAAAGAATTAAAGAAAAAAATTTAATTAAAGAATGAATCCACTGATTTCAAAATTTCTAAAATTATATGTGGGCAATCGCGTGAAAAGTGTCCTTATGACCGGTATCTATATGTTAAAAAATGAGTCACAGGAACTTCGAAAACCTGTATTTTTTTTTCAAACATGTATTATACTGCCTCCGGTTACCATCTGTATATGAGTATAGTCCCAATTATTTCAATATAGGTCCCAGTATCATGAACCACTTAAATTTATAAATAATAATTTTGACCTCAAATTAGAAAAACGCGAATACCTGCTAAAACTAGAACCGGGCATAAGGGCCCTTTTCATGCGGACCCCAACATATCATTTGAATTAATTTTCAGTGCAGAACATTAAAACTTAGAATTATAAAATTTTAATAAACAATTTGTAAATTATAAGTTAAATGCTTTTTATTTAAAAATCTTCAAAAACATACATTTTGTTTAGATTTGTTTAAAATCATTCCAAATTTTCAATTATTTTTGAATCTGAAAAAATTCTAAATATCTTTTGAACTTTATCGATTTTTTTTCTAAATAAGTAATTGTTCATTTTTTAATATTATTCTTCAACATTTGTTTTTCTTTTAAACTCTTTTTGCTCGTCTTTAGAAATAGATTTTTCAAACAAAATAAATTTCTAAGTATCTCAATTTAGGAAATCTATTACAATCTTCCTAAATATTCTCTTAAAATTAATTTTATAAGGTAAAAAAATATTTTTAATTTTCATAGGATTACGGCTTAGGATTACCTGCGAACCATAGCCATGGCTTCGCCTCACTCAGCCGAATTTCTGTCGTTGATCCCAGTGAGCGGGGGATCCTTCGTACGTAAGAAGGACTAAAATGCGTAACATTAGACTTTTTTAATTCAGTAATTGGTACTTTGTAATTATAATATTCGAAATCTGCAAATTTAAGCGATTCCAATGAGATGTTATTTGACTGACAAATTAGAAAATCAAAGAAACAACTTCTTTAATTTCTCAAACAACCGCATTTCTCTAAATTATCTCAAATCTTCAAGTTCATTTACGTAGAACTCTTTTAGTTCTCATATGACTATTTTTTCATTGTGCCAGCTTTTTCTGTAAGTTATTAAGCTTCAAAGGCAGATGCCTTTCATTTTCTAGCCGACAGTCAATAAATTTCATATAAACTTGAACATTTATTACTTGATTTTCAAATTTTTAAGTCAAATAGTATACCATTGGAATTTGCAGATCTCGAATATTCGAGTTATAAATTACCAAGTGATGAATGAAGAAAGTGATTTATTCCGCATTTTAGTCCTTCATACGTACAAAGGACAACGTAACATCATGAATTGATTAAACGCGTTGATAAACTGTAAGTAAACGCTCTGATCGGAAACGCGTACCTATCACTTAGCTACCGACTGCCTTCGTTGAGTAGAAAGAGGCCGTACAGGTTAAACACACTTAATTCGCTTAATGGCAAAGACAAAGATGTCGATCGTTTCTATTAATTGAGGTTGTAATTTTAACTTTCTTTTGTCGTTAAATTTTAATTTAACTTGTAGCTTTTCTTCACTGTTGTGATTTATTCTTATAACTTTGAGTTCAAATAATGAATTTTGAAATTAATTTTGATGTTAATATCGTGGAAACGATCTTGAACGCGATTGTTGATTAATGATCTTTTAGGACGTGGATTTAAACACTTCATTTGTACAATCTTACCACAAAGAGTACCTACAAGGTCAATTCAGGGGAGTGTCATAGTTTTATTAAGAATGACAGAGCTTGCAATTACGCGAAGTATACCAAACTCCTATCATGTATTTCGAACTTTGCCTTGCCCCGAAAGTGACCTTGAAACGTATGTAAGAAGGACTTATACTTTCGAATGCCGATGAAGTAGCTAACTTAACAACTTCACTGAAGTTAAAATTGGTTAATAAAACACTGAATTTAAACGGAAGTGAAAATCGTACCGCTTCTACTAAATCTGCTGACACCTATCGAGCAAATAGGCGAGGGTAGAATGGAAATTTGGAGAGAAAGAGAGCAGAGTGCTGATTAGGTCAGGGTGGTAAGGCCTGCCAATTTTTGTGTGGGCACGGTATCACTTTTCAGCGCTACGGGAACTGTGTCAGTTTCAGTGTTTTTAAACAAGACAGAGATCGTGAGATTAACAATAGATTTATTACAGTCGACGCTATTTACCTTGCCGCGGATGGGACCGTAGGGGAGTAATTTTCATGGAAACAATGTTCCCCCACCCTCGAGTCTAATCTTGATGCGTGGTGCTTGATGCGACTTGTTTCGCTCGGTACGTACGTTGACGCGCACGGATCGATGTTTACAAACAGTGAAAGTTCGATTTGCATAATACATATTGTGGAAATAATTATCTCACATTTGGTTCCATAAAATTGTGAGCAGATCGTTCTCTCGTGGAATAAACTGTGCGAGTGAGGGAAAGTGGCAAGGTAAATGGCAAGATAAGTAGCGTCGACTGTATGAAATTAGTAATGTTGCAGGTTTCAGCTGCCAATTATTTTATATGTGTTTTTGTTTTATTTATTTGTAAACAGCTTCTCCCTTCTTGAAGGAAATAACCGTTAAAAACAGACCAATGAGGCTCGAATAAGGGTCAACTTATCTGATTTCTTTTGAATGCTTTCTTTATTTTTTCTAGAATGTTTTATACGAGGGTGAATCAAATATTAACCGGAATTCTTTTTTAATATTTATTTATTTATAAAAAATACTATTGATTATTTTTCTACATAGTCTCCTTCACGCTCTACACATCTTTTCCAGCGGTTTGGAAGCTTGTTAATTCCTTGCTCTTAGAAACTTTGAGGTCGAGTCATCAACCAATTGCGCACGAATTCCTCAACATCTTGATCGTTGTCAAATCGCAATCCTCCAAGTGCATCTTTCATGGGCGCAAACAAAAGATAGTCACAGGGTGACAAATCTGGGCTGTATGGAGGATGCTCAAGGGTTTCCCAATGCATATCCTCCAGTTTATGTTTCGTTTCACCCGCCGTATGTGGCCTGGCATTGTCATGAAGAAGGATGACGTTTCTGATGGGGTTACCGCGTCTTTTGCTTCTGTAAGCGGCTTTTGCT
>NC_046664.1:50373241-50389784 GCF_010883055.1 Belonocnema kinseyi
TTGGCTTTCACAGGACCGGCTTCGTCTTTCCTTCGCCATTCTTTACTCGCCATCTTGTACTCGGGAGTGTAATGATGCACCCATGTTTCATCACATGTCACGGTATGTTTCAAAAAAGTCTCTCCCACCCGCTGAAATCGATTCAGATGTCTCTTACTGATTCGCAGTCGCATGTTTTTTTGATCTTCGTTCAATAACTTCGGGACCCATCGGGCACAGATTTTTTTGAAACCAAGAATATTTTTAATGATTGTTTGAGCGCTTCCATAGCTAATGCCCACCTGTAAAGCGATTTGATGAATAGTGAACCGCCTGTCACTTTCAATAAGGTCACGAACTGCAGCAATGTTATCGCCAGAGACACTTGATCTTGGACGTCGATTATGACTCACATTTTCCACACTTTCTCGTCCACTCTTAAACTTTTTGGCCCAATCAAACACTTGAGTTTTAGACAGAGTATCATCCCCATACTGATCCTTCAATCGAGTCAAAATTTCGCACGGTTTAACGCCTTCTTTAGTTAAAAACTTTATTATAACCTGTTGTGCAACGGACGCTGGAACCTGTTGCTCACTCATAGCTGCACTGACGAATTGACTGAGTCAAACAGCTCACCAAGCGTTTTACCCACTCCTAATACACTAAATTACAAGAACCTACACTGTGAGAGTGCTTGCGATTGGCTAAGAAAAGTATTTGTAAAATTCCGGTTTATATTTGATCCACCCTCGTATTTATATTTTGTACGACACACTTTCATGGGGTTTTCATGGGGGGAAAGAGTGAAACTCAGTCTTTTTAATTCTTTTGGGGACTTGGTTTTATTTTTTTTAAGATATTTACCGAGTTTTGAATACGAGAGGGGAATGAAGGAGAGAGTTGTTTTTCTCTAGAGCATCATTCTTCATCAAGCATCAGCGCTACGAACGACGAGGAAGCAAGGCCTGGGGTAATTTGTGCCTGGGGTAATTTGAATCTCACCGTAGAGGATTCGTCGCAGTACCACTATCACCATATCTTGGGCATTTGGGTCCCGAAATGTCCCTCCATACGCCATGAACTGCGACAACGCAGAAGACACATCTCGTCCACCTGTGCAGGAGAGGAGAGATATGGCGATCGGCGTGCTGCCGAGACGAGGGAATTCCTTGCCTTTTGTCGTTCGAGCCTCGTGCGAAAAGCAAGTTTTGGTTTTGTGTGTCCAGAGAGTGGAATTTTGTTTTCAATTTTGTTTCATTGGTATGACGAGACTACCCGGAATATTACTAAAGGTGGTTCGCTTTATTTAATGTACTAAGGAAATTACCTTACTTTAGAGTGTTCAAAATAATGTTTTATCTAGAAATGGCATTAGCAGATGCAAAGTTTTGAACCATATTAGTTTGTTCGCTCGAGGGCGGAATTTATTCCTTTGTAAATTTTGTTTCTTTTGTTGCTTTCAATTTGTTAAAATGTTTGATTTGAGGTGTTAGCCAACTGTGGCCTATCAAGGGTGACAATTTATTTTATTTTTTTTCCCTTTTGAAACCACAGAGTGTCTTTTGTTGTTGTATTAATTATTAAATTTTGAAAATTGAAAATTCCCGTTTTACCGAAATTTAAATAAAATGGTAAAGCAACAATCTTCGTTTTAAAGTCATAAATAGATAGTTACAAAATAATGGCTTGCATCTTTCTTTTCTCTTAAGAAAGGGCGAGAGAGAGTTGTTCTGCGAAAACAATACGCAGGCAAGTTTTGGTAGCGGTAGTGCGATATAAGGCCCTAAAGCTGGTCCCCAATCCGAATGTAAGGATTTTTTTGGCGTATTTTGCTTGCAAAAGTATTTTAGATCGTATGAATCGATAAAAGTTCCTAACACTGAACAGTTTGAACATTTTTCATTAATACTTTGTCTGCTTATCGATATAAACTAACCATTTTTACTGAATAATAAAGAATATTTCATGCTTTACCGATGAACCTATGTGGGCGAATGAATTTTTCTTCTGGCCCAGTTTGGGCGAATCAAATGTCCCAATTTGGGCGGATGACGCTATGTTATATTTCTGACAGTAGATGGATATAGTCATTGATAAAAACCGACTTCCAATTTAGTTTGTCACTAAGAATTTCAAAATTTTCACGTAAAAATTTATCGGCATAATAAATCACGTAATTAAAAAAAAAAGAATATTTTTCTCGTTTGCGGTTTTAAATTTGCTATTTCGTTGTCGTTGTAATCGTTTCCCGCACATTTTTATCAATTGTTCAACACAAATGCATAACAAAAACAGGCATCATAAAAGGAGAAAGCTTTCAGAATTGAAATAGTGTGCTTGTTATCTTAAAAAACTCCTAATTTTTATTCAGCGGTGCTGTTTGTGAAGACTCGCACAAATTCCTCCAGCCGTTTTTTTCCGTTCGTATTAAGACGGAAGGAAATATCCGAATCATCAATTAGTTTTTATTAATATTAAAGAACACATTCGTCAAGCTTAGGATTAATACTTACTTTTCAATCAAAACATTTGCGCCACACAAATTTTGGAGCACTGTTCAAACGAAAAACTTCGCAGCCTGTCAACTTGCGAACTAACAAGCCGAGAGTAATGTTATGCTCGATTTGCCACGTATGGTAACACGCGTTACTACATAACGTTTAAAAAACACAAATACATAATAAAATGACTATAAATCTTGTATCATAAATATCTTAAATCAATTCTAGAATGTGAATAAACTATTACTAGTGTCGTACACTTTAAGATTGCCAGGGATTTACCTACAGTATGTGAGCATTCGCACAAACTGGGTCACTCGCCCAAAATGGGACATTTATCATACTGTTGAAAAATCTGTATTCTATTTGACAGAAGTTTATATAAATTTATTTGCATCTGGAATTTATTTGAAAAATTACGACTAGCAAAGTCCTATTCTTGAGATATAAAATTTTATTGCCTTTGGAATTTTTAAATTTAATTACGCTCTCAACAGTTTTTGCATGAATCCCATTTGTGAGTATCCGGAAATGATTTCTGTCAAATAGTAAAACGTATTTGATTCGCTTCTTTGGTTTCCGAATAAATATTATTCAGAGTTTTGGATTTCTGACTCATTCCTCTTTCCGAATTTTTGGTATTCCTAAGTTTTATTATTATGTATTATAACCTATTCTGAAATTTACCTTTCATAAATTTTATCCATTCTGAAAAATGAACGGGTCCTGTTTTCATTTCTTATTTTAGATTAAAAATACTAAACATGTCCTCAAATTCACTGAATGTTTTGACTTTCCTAAATCTGTTTTTCGTTCAAGTACTTTGAACATCTAGATTTATATCCTATAGTTAAACATAAAATATGTTAACCCTGAACATCTAGATGTTACGTCTGAACATTCATTTTTTTCGTTGCAGTGATCCGTGTGTACCTAATAAGTGATAATTCTCACCCACTGAAGACATAATTTTCATGTTGCAGCTATTTCACACTTTTACGGAAATATGATAGTTTTGTTTTATTCTCAGGAAGAACCTGTAATTCGTGTGGTGCTTATTTTGCCTCAAGAAAGCATAAAAGCATGCACGGAAAATCATTGCATAGTATAATTAGTAGTGATATCAAAATAGAGACAAAAATTATAATTCAACAAGAGAAACAGAATTACTGTGCAAGCTTAAAATACTCAAATCAGTAATAGAGTGCATGAATTAAGATGACATAGAAACTGACCCACTAAGTTTTCTACTTTTCTATTATTTTTGTTTCACAAAAAATTTAAAAAAATAAAAAAGCACCCTAGGGTGGGAATGGGGGGTCGACGATAATGCCACGGTGAACCACATAGGGGATGGAACGATCGAGAAGTGGCAAAAATTTAGCCAAGTGGTTTATGAGATCCCCCTAATTGTTATGTTCTTGCCATCATAACTGGGAATGTTTACAAACTCTTGTCGTATGGCGAAACACTCGGCCATTAATGTAATACTTGATTCACTAAGGCTTCAATTGATATTGCCAGCGAATTGAGTTTGATTGAACTTGTCAGGCATTTTGTAAAATTAGGGTGAATTTATAAGAGGTTAGATAACTTATTTACTCGATTTAACAATGAGTTGTAACGAATTCAATGGCTTTAATTTGTAAGATAAATTCGTATGAATTAGTTTTTGTTTTGAATTTAGGGCTAAATGATTCCTCCCTGGAGACAATTAAAATTGTTCGTGTGAATCAATATTAATGACTTGGATTTTTGTTGGTTAACGATCTGCGATAGATTGTTTGTTTTTTGCTTTTGAGGATTATTTGGAAACAATTGATTCTTGAATTAAAAAGATTTGTTTCTTGAGTTTTCTTATGTCTAAGACACAAGATGATGCATATGTCTAACATACGTTCAGGCAGCTATTACTTTGTAAGCGAAGGTTCTGAATATAATCTAGCTTTGATAACTGACTGACCGCTGCGTTCATCGGACAGTGAAAAAAGAAGTCAAGTTTAGACCGTTGCAACTAATGCATGAAATGACCGCAAATGTTAAAATAATTTCATCTATGTGTTTTCTCGAGGAGTTATTTCGATAAGAATTACCTATCGGTTTTTTGTAAAATGTATATGTAACTTGTATTAGTTACTATCATTCCTTACTGCATATTTATTAATCAAGAATTTATTGAATGCTTTGCTAAAATGTAAGTAAACGGCCTGATTCGAAACGCGCACCTACCACTTAGCGACCGACTGCCTCCGTGGAGTAGAAAAAGACAGTTAAGGTTAGACGAGCCTAATTCGCTTAATAAAGAAGAAAAAGATGTAACTTGCGTCAATTAATTGCAGCTGTAATTTTACCTTTCTTGAGTCGTTAAAATTTAATGAACTTGAAAATATTAATTTTGTGGAAGGATTTCCATCTAAGCGTGTTCAATTCGTGTAAGAGGAATTCTTACAATGGAATTAACTTGTTTTCCTAGTCTCTTAGGAATCTGACTGATGAAACCAATTAAAAGATGTAGCGTATTGTAGCTTTTCTTTATGCCACAGTTTAAATAGCATTAAAATGGCACTAAAAATGGAAAAAGATTTAATATTTTTCGAAACAATTAGGTTATATCGCTTTTATTCCTTTTCATATGTGCTTTCCTCACTGTCATGATTTAATCTGGAACGTTTGGAGCAAAAAGGCTGAGGTGTAATGGACATTTAAAAAGAAAGAGAACTGAGTGCTGATTATGTTAGGATGGTAAGGCCTGTCAATTTTTTTCCGTAGGTACGTTGTCACTTTTCAGGTCTATGGGAACTGTGTCGATGTCAGTATTTTTAAATAAGAGAGAGAGAGAGAGAGAGATCATCAGATTAACAATAGATTTATTATAAAGGTCATAGAATAGATAGATAGTTAGAAAATATTGACTTACATGTACCAGCAGTAGATGTGTTTTAGCGAAAAAAGAAAGATAAAGCCTCGAATAAAACTTTAAATACTGTCTGTTTAATATTTTAATAGTTTGTAATTTACAGTGCGCAATGTTGTCAAAGCGACTCGTTTGTCCTAGGTCGAGTGGGCAGTATAACTGCTTGAGAATGAAAGACGAATGAAAAGGGTAGTTTCGGGGCCTATATATGCTAGGGACTTCGAAAAAGTCACGCCTGGATGAATTTTCGAATCTGCACATCCCGACAATTCAGAGAAACGTTCCTTGATGCGTGAGATTCTTAATAAAATGAAACTCTTCAATAGCCGTCTTCTCTATAGCCCTTCCGAGAATTGACGCCGTGCCGCATGTGGGCGTAACACGTAATGCGCATGGTGCGCGGGATCTGCGGCTGTCACTCAGGCGAGCAGTCAAGCGTGAACAAACAAAAGCTGAGCGGCTATAATGAGGTAGTTCCCACCCACCGTCAGCCCCAAAATTGGCGCTAAAGTAGAGTTTCACTGTATTTAATTTTGTAGGACTCGCTGTTGTGACTAATATCTTAAATTCACCGCATCGATCAGCAATGGTAGTGGATGAGTAATACATCTGTTCTAAAGCTAGACGCTCACCTTTCCTCTCTTCTTTTCCTTTCAGGGATATAATCTATCTTAATCCTAATTATTATATTAAGTAAGACCCTTTTTAGTACCAGTATGCCTGGATATAAACATGTTCTTCCACTAAGTGTACTAACCATCAATAATGAACTGACGTATAAAGTTATATTCAAAAACTATTACTGAGTTCAAGCACACGTGTGTATTCATACTTTACATTTTTGGATTTACCTTTGTTATTGTTTTCAACTATTAAAAGTATAAATATACTAGTATGAATATAATCCCATCTATAATTATTTTATAACGGTACAGTTTCCAATTGTAATTTCTCAAGGATCGCGCATCGGTATCCTCTGAGCTCTCATCCTCCTATAGTAATACTGTAAATATCTTATGGTTTCTATCTGACCGACCAAAGCACAGTTACCATAGTTAGGTTCAAACTCAGAGAAGATCGGTAATGTACGCTTGTATAATTGGTAATATTACACTGTTTTATAGGAGATAAGGTAGGGTGTGCCTAGTTTTAACCGTTACATCGAAATTGTGAGATTTAGAATGTTACACTGTATTCTTCAAAAAACTTGAAATTGTTAGAATACTTTTGAATTTTTTACTTTTCTTGAATACTTCTAAATTCATTCAAACCTATTTTGGTCAAAGGGTTTTTGCATTTTAAGGGCTAAGTCGGAAACATATGTATGTATGCTACTATTTATAGCCGAAATCAGTCAAACCTCGTTTTAACGAGATAAAACGCGAAATTAATACGATCATTTGTCAAAATTAGTTTTAACTATCCAAAATGCGAAGTAACGAAGTCCTTTTGTGAAAACCTGGAGATTTTTTAAAAACCATATTATTATGCAATTTAGCTGAAAATATAAGTTTAAACTAGACAAAGGTAAACTTCAGGAGATTAATTCTAGGCACTACTTCTTGATTTTATTACGATTTGGCGCGTGAACGAAGATCTCTGAAATGTTGCTTTTACAAGTGTAGGCCTCCAAGTTTCGGATATAAGGCCGCGCCTCTCCTGGGCTCGAATTTCGTGGTTTTAGATCAGAGAGTCCAAGACTTTTAATCACGTAAAAATTGCAGCTGTAATATCACGCGCTTCCGCGAATTAATCTCTTGAAATTTCTCTCCATGTAGATTCCCCTGAGTGTGCTTCGGTAAGATATAGGCTAGTGAGTCGACTTTAAGCCAAATGCGATCTTTTCAAATACTCAAAAGCTTACAGAATAAAAAAGGTTACATAGTTTTCAAAAGTTTTGATTGCTCAAACGTTAGTCCAATGACGAACCCCTTTTTCAGGTCCGTCTTCAAAATAAACTTTTGAGCGACTGTTCACAGAAGAATGATTGGTCACATCGTGGACCCCTTTTCCTTTTTTCTTAAAAACAGTTATTAGCAACTCATCACAGAAAATTGATTAGTCACATCTCGGACCCTTGTTCCAGGTCCCCCTAAGAAAAAACAAGTTTTCGCGACTGTTCACAGAAGAGTGATTGGTCACATCGCGGGACCCCTTTTCTAGTTCCCCCTTGAAAACACGATTTAGCCACTAGTCACAGAAGAGTGATTTGTCACATCACGGACCCCTTTTCCAGGTCCTTTTAGAAACAGGTATTATCGACTGGTTACGAGAAATTCATTAGTCACGTCTCGAACCTCTTTTTCAGATCTCCCTTAAAAAACAAGTTTTAGTGATTAGTCACAGGAATAGGTACGGTTTTTATAGGTTTTTTTCTTTTCCTCATTTTTGGGCATAAAGTTATTACACATTTCGAGACCTGATAATTATTTTTGTTTAGGCCAAACCTTGAAAACGTGCTTGCCATTTCTAAAGCAAATCTTTCATAATCAGGAAATTCCCCGCGACTGATATTACCCAAATTTTCGAGTTTCTTTTCAGTACAAAATCTTGGCTTAAAAAATTATTAGCTTTGAATCGCATTTCAAGATTATGGGAAAAATAGTTTTGGCTTTCTTAGATAAAATTATTAAAAAGATATTGAATTAGACTATGATGCTGATCATAATTTTGTTTTTTAAAGGAAAATATCATCCATTTAAAAATTAATATATTATCCGCCAAAAAGTTTGTATTAGTTATCTGCGCAACAAATGACGAGTATTCTTAATTGTTCGTATGCTCTTCCTTTTTTATACCATTGGTTAGAAAAAAAATTTAAAAAGTATCCCGCAGCAAATGTGCACGAGGTGGCTTTCGGTCGATTTTGATTAAACTTCGTAAAATTGTAGTTCTCAATGTCTCGATCAAAAGTGTTATGGAGCACAAAGTCGGAAAATAGCCATTTTTTGAGTTATAGAGGGTTAAAAAACCAACCTTTTTAAGAAACATTACCAAATATCTCGAAAACTGCAGCTCTGCGAAAAAAATGTTCCCTATGAAAGTTATTGGGCTGTAACAGGAAAATTCAAAGAAAGTCATGGCCTTAAGACACAGGTCATTTTTCAAGGTCATCCAATGTGAACTTGTCATGTATTGCTAATATTCAGCCAATAAAGACAAGATATAAAGAGGAAATCAATATAGAACCCATTAAGGCAAGAAATGAGAATCACTTAGTCAATAGCCAGCCAATGATAATGATGATAATGATAATGAGCCAATGATAATGATGATAGTGATGCTAGATAATGACTGAATAGCACTCACGACTTGCCTTCATTGGCCGGATATTGTCTAAATCAAGATCACTTCAAGCCTTTGTGGGCTAGATATTGACAACATCCTGGACAAATCTTGCCTTCATTGGCTAGATAATGACTAAATCTCGCTCATGTCTTGCCTTGATTGGCTGGCTGTTGACTAATCATTTTGATGTCTTGTCTTTATGGGTTCTATATTGATTTCCTCTTCATATATTATCTTTATTGGCTAGATAATGACTAAATCTCGATCATTTCTTGCTTCATTGGCTAGCTAATAACTAAATCTCGACCATGCCTTGCCTTCTCTGGCTAGATAATGACTAAATCGCACTCATGACTTGCCTTTATGGGTTCTATATTGATTTCCTCTTTATATCTTGTCTTTATGGGCTGAATATTAGCATTTCCCCGTTAGAGTCCAATAACTTTCATAGGGAACATTTTTTCGTAGAGCTGTAGTTTTCGAGACATTTGGTAATGTTTCTTAAAAGGGTTGAATGTTTAACCCTCCATATTTCGAAAACTGTCCATTTTCGGACTTTGTGCTCCATAAAAGTTTTGATCGAGACATTGAGAACTACAATTTTTCGAAGTTTAATCAACATCGACCGAAAGCCATTTCATATACATTTGCTGTGGGGTCCTTTGATTTTTCGGATTACTGCAGGAAGGAGAGAGGCTTAACACTTAAATTTACGGAAAATTAGAGGAGATTTTAAACGGATGATATATTTTTTTAATAGATAATATTTTTATTCAAAAACCAACACTATTTTCAGCAAAATATTTCAATTATCAACCAGAAAGATTAATTTTTTACCGAACATCCAGTAGTCGAGCTTTCAACCAAAAAAGAATAATCTTTAACTGAAGATGATTCAATTTTCTAACAAATATTTGTATGTTTAACGGCATGCTCTGCGCGAATTACGCAACTAAGCCAGACTCCACTTATTTCTTTTGTCTAAATGGAAAAAATAAACTTAAAAGAAATAGCAAATAATTTGGGAAATGGTGAATAAATATAGAACGATAGTGTGTGCCCATGCACAAAGTTGAGAGAAGAAAAAATTTTTATAAAATAATAACATAATATTATAATATCGAGCGTGATCGACCGATGCTCTGCTGATGCAATCTTATCATGGCCAGCTATTTACTACGAGGACCGGCGGTCGGTAAAGAAAACAAGTTTGTCAGCTTCTGAGCTTTCAGTGCAGAATGATGTCAACTCGAGGCCCTGAGGCGAAAATTTGCTTAGGGCTCCTGGAAATAAATCGGGTAAAGAGAAGGATTATAATATTTTACAAAAATGGAAAACTACCATTTTTGTTTTGATTAAAAGAAAATTTAATCTAACCTCAAAATTTGTGAATTACAATCTAACAGACAAAAAAAATGTGCAATTCTTGTACAGGAGTCACACATATACTTTTTTTTGTAATTTTAAATACTTTGAGAATCAATATGCATGTAAGCAATATTGAAGATAAGAATATTCTAATCATGTGACATGGCGTTAATTTAGTCTCAGTTTACTTACCATCTAATACTTTTTCAATAAAGATTATGAAACTATTATAATTGCCTAAAATGGCCTTTTCACGTGATATACTGCTCGTTATAGTGCAGCTTTACTTTAATGGGAACAAACTTGTTTAATTTTAATTTTAAAATTATCTAAAATTTGAACGGATAACTTGTACCGCGCGTACAATTTTTTGGTACCTTTTATTAAAAACTGCTGCTGTGTCAATAGACTGACAGTACTGCTATAATCTTATTTTTATTATTATGCAATACTGTATCAACTCATACACATGCAAAAATGTATGGTTGATTAGAATATAGTCCGGGAGCCAGGTATGGTCTCGTGGCCTCTTCAATTCAGATGGAGCCACCAAGGTTTTTTTTATGTATTTTGAGCCGCTGAATCAGAATTTTTTAGGTGGCTGTTCGTCCGAGTGGTGAGTTTTTTTCCATTAACATTTTTTTTTAAATTAATTGAAAAATTGAATTTTTTGACAAAAATGATCTTTTTTCAGTTTCTTTATCGTATTTTAAATAAAAAAGGTCCGTATTAATTTTTCTCCCAGACCCATACTTTGTGAGAAAAAAACTTGCAAGGGTTTAAAAAAAGTGATTTTTCCTGTATTTGACGCTATGTCAGATATACACCATAAACTTTTTTTGTAATCTGAGTCCACGCTATGTTTCCTTAACATGTGCATTATTATTAAAAATAATTTCCAGTTCGTTTAAACTAATAGATTTAGAGTGGGAGGAGTTGAAAGTTCAAGGTTTTCCGAGCCATTTAGCCATTTAGCAACGGTTACCGAGGAGTTCGCCAAGGCGCGAGTGACGCGAAGGTATACGCTCAGTCAGCCGCGCGCGCTCGGAAAACTTTGAACTTTCAACTTGGCCGACTTAAAAGCTATTGGTTTAAACGTACAGGAAATAATTTTGAATAATAATAATACACATGTTAAGAAAGCATAGCGTGGACTCAAGTTACAAAAAAAGTTTATGGTATATATCTGACATAGCGTCAAAAACTGGTAAAATCACTTTTTTTTTAAACTTTGCCAATTTTTTTTTACAAAGTATGGGCCTAAAAAAAATTACTAGGGACTTTTTTTGTTTAAAATATGCTAAAGAAACTGAAAAAAATCATTTGTTAAAAAATGCAATTTTTCTATTAATTGTTAAAAAAATGTTAATAACAAAAAACTGACCACTCGGACGAACAGTCACCTAAAAAATTCGGATTCAGCGGCTCGAAATACATAAAAAACCTTGGTGGCTCCATCGGAATTAAAAAGGCCACGAAACCATACCTGGCTCCCGGACTAACATTGTCCTAGCTATTGTCTGACGTACTCAATCCTATGGACTCAAAAGTATGGGTGATAACCTACGGTTTATTACCAGTGATTGGTTGGTTACAAGAATGACGTATCCCTTTTCTTCTAGAGGGGAAATAAGTAGTACATTTTTTACGAAATACTGAAATTTTCTACCTAAAAAGACGAATTTTAAACAAAATATTTGAAGTTTGAATCAAAAAGGTCGACTTTTTAACAATATTGTTGAATTCTTAACCAATCAGTTGCATTTTTATGTGAGAAAGATGCAATTTCCACTAAGACATCAGTTTTTGAACTGAAACGACAAATTTTCGAAAAACCCAGTGAGCACAAAATCCCAAGAACGTGCTTGGGACGATTTTAGGATGTCTTATGCCAGCCTAATCAACGTCTCTAAGACGTCCAATGTCCTAAAGATGACCTAAAGGCATCTTAAAGACATAGACGTTCTCGGGAAATTTTTCCTACTGGCAATAGAAGTTTTAAGAGCATCCCTGGGATGTACAAAAGACATGTTAGAACAGAGATCTTAGGGATGTTCCAAAGACGTCTCTAGGACATCCTTAGTTTTTTTGCCAACTGGGAATAGTTAAACTTTCGACCAAAAAGAATAACTTTTTAACAAATTTATTAAATTGTCAGACAAATAACAAAATATATAGCTAACTATATATTCCTATTGAGGAAGCAACTACAGAAAAAAGAGATAAATGAAAATAAAAGACAATTAAATTACTGAAAAGTATATTATATCATTTTTCCGCATTCAATGTCTCATTTTACTTGACAACATTTTCCCTTGACTCGTATATTATTAAACAACGCTTTATTGAGGCTTACTAAAATATCCCAATTTCTAAATATTTCTATGTATAAAACCAACCACACACCTAGAATTATAACAGTTAAAATGTTAGAAAAATAAATTTTCATACACGAAAAAAAAAATTTATAAGAAAATAGTTTGTTTTTCCACAAAAAAATGATTCTTGGACCAAAAATAGAAGAATTACATTTTTAGATGAAAGATAATTAAATTTACATACCAAAGCTAGAATAGTTCAACTTGCACGTAGAAAAGTAAGTTTTATAAAAAAAAAGTTTTCAATTAAATTAATTAATTTTGATATATATACATATATATATGCAGGGTGGACACGCTGGAGCTTACATACATGGCAAATCGAATGCTACCCGAATTGCACAATAGCAGGGGAGAAGCCAGTATACAGGGGTACTTTTATATTTCGCGCCTCTAAAGTTGCATTCGGATCGGCCATTCGGTCAAGTCCTTGCATCTTCGGATCGACTTTATCATATTTTCCATGGTTGCGTTTGAAACTTCAAATGGACACAAGTGTCAAAACAATATAGGTTGTGTTACATAGTAATTGCAAATAATAAAGTGTTTGATTAATAATGAAATAGGTCATGTGAACTGAGAGGTAAACATCAACTTTTTTCTGTGTCAATAACATTATGGAATGTCTGCTGAGTGACAAATACTATAAAATAGTAATAATATTCTGCGCCTCTAGTGGGCGAAGAGTGAATTGCGTTTACCGCTTATTTACGGCATAAAAACAGGTATCTTATAAATAGACTGGATATGTTTTAAATAAAGTGAATGAAATATCACATGCGTAAACTTTAAATTGACATTACCTACATTTACTTACAGCGATTAGGGCAAACAGGTGGATCTGAACATAACCTCGAAATAATGACAGATCGGCCCGGCACGTTTATTATACTTTAGATTAGAATTAGTGTATTTCGGCTTGGTGTGTTTCAATAAACATTGTTAAAAAATCTTTATCTCTGGACCTTATCACAAGGCTGGGTATTGATCAGCCTAAAATTAATAATCTGAGTCATTTCAATGGTATAGGCGTATCAAAAAGATATCTCTAAGCAATTTAACTTGCCCGGAGTTTAATAATTAAATTTTTTAGGGATTTTTTATTTTAGAAAATGTTTTCTCTCGTCCTCATCTCAAAATTTTATTTGATCAACCATTAAATTAAATTACAAACCCGCTGATTATAGGAGTGTATCAGTAATAAAACAAGAAGCGAAATTTTGGGTTGATATTTTATTCCAATTTTTTTTAAATTAATCTATTTTCGAACTTGCTATATCTGGATCTGATTTCCAAACTGGCATTTGATCAGCAACTAAAATCAATTTTAAGTAATTTTGATGGTATCGGTGGACAAAAAAAATCTCGAAGCAATTTAACAAGTCCAAATTTTAATTATTAAAGTTCTTAGGAATATTATTTTATTTTGAAAATGTTTTCTCTGGACCTCATCTCAAAATTTGGTTTGATCAATGACTAAAATAAATTAAAGACCCGTTGTTGATATTGATTTCAAATCGTAGATTTCAAATTATTTATGTCTTACGGTACAATATGATAGTTGGTGATATGATGGTTGGTGATAGGATTTTATTCCACGGAAAAAATTTATACGCAAGAAAGTCACGAACTAGTAGCTAGGTCTCGGATATAAGAAAAATTCATTGGACATTGATGTAATTTTATAAATAATCAACGAATTTTGAGAAAGAATTGACGAATTTGATATGAGAAATTTGAAATTGCTCATCACATCTTTCCGTAAATAATTATAAAAATATTGTGAATGATTGGGAAAAGTGTCACAGAGTACTCACGAGCTTGTCCGATGAATCTGGGAACTTGGACGCATGTTCGGCTTTACGCACTCTCACCCTTCCGCTCGGTGCGTATATGCACGCATATAATTACTATTGAATTCGTCGGATGACTTTTTTTACGAATAAATTTTTTCCGTGTAGTACTAAATCTAGAAGTGAAATCTTAGGCCGATATTTACATTCAATTTAAAAAAAAATATTTCATTTTCGAACTTGCTATATCGGCATCTGATTTCCAAATTGGCATTAAATTAGCTCCTAAAATTAATTTTAAATAATTTTGATGGTATCGGTGTATCAAAAACAATTTCGAAGCAATTTAACAACCCCAAATTTTAATAAATAAAATTGTTGGGAATTTTTTATTTTAGAAAATGTTTTCTTTGGGCCTTATCTGAAAATTTGGTTTAGTCAACTATTGAAATAAATTAGGGAATCGCTGAGGATAGCAGTGTATCGGAAAGAAATGTAGAAGCGAAATTTTAGGTCGAAATTTTTATTTCAATTTTTTTAGAAATTATTCTATAATTATCTATTTTATCAGGTGCTAAAAATAAAATTCATACATTATTGGTCTAAAGAAAACATTTTCTAAAATAAAAAAATTCCTAAAAACTTTACTAATTAAAATTTGGGCTTGTTAAATTGCTTCGAGATTTTTTGTGATACATCGATTCCATCAAAATTACATAAAATTTATTTTAGGTCTAATACAATTTCAATTTGTAAATTAGATCAAGAAATAGCAATTTCGAAAATGGAATAATTTAAAAACAACATTAGTATGAAAATTCCTCTTTAAAATTTCTCTTCTAGATTCATTCCTGATACACTTCTATCCTCTGCGAGTCTTTAATTTATTTCAGTGGTTGATGAAAGCGAATTTTGAGTTGAGGTCTAGAGAAAACATTTTCACAAATAAAAGAATACCTAAAAACTTTATTAATTAATATCCCGGATAGACAAACTTAAAATTTATTTTAGGGGGTGATCAAATGCTCGTTTAGAAATCAGATACATATATAGAAGTTCAAGAATAGAATAATTTTAAAAAAATTGGAATGAAAATATCGGCCTAAAATTTCTCTTCTAGATTTATTAACGATACACTCCTATCCTCAGAGAGTCTTTAATTTAATTTAATGGTTGATAAAATCGAATTTTTAGATGAGGACGAGAGAAAAAATTTTCTGAAATAAAAATAATCCCTCAAAATTTTATTAATTAAACTCTGGGAACTTAAATTGCTTACAGATATCTTTTTGATACGTCTACACCATTGAAATGATTCAGATGATTAATTTTAGGCTGATCAATCCCCAGTCTTGTGATAAATTCCAGAGATAAAGATTTTTCAACAATGTTTCTTGAAACACACCAAGCCGAAATGCACTAATTCCATCTGCATTTCCTGATGAGTATTTCTTTTAGGATCGATCTGTGAAAAAAAACAATGGTAATCTATTATTAAAATCAGAAATAATGTTTAACTTATTAAACTGATTATAAAGTAATGATTGTTAAATTGACAATAAGTAATTATTATTTAAATTATTACTGCCGACACTGGCAGTGATAAACATACAAAACCACAAAACATTTCTTTGCTAAAGAATAATCAATCTAAAGTATACTAGACTATTATGTGCGCGCACACGCGCGCGCTCACTTTTCTACTCATTTTTATGATTTGCTCAATTTTCTAATAACAATCCATTTGTTAAAATCTTCTTAAGACTTATATTCTTGTTGCAATTAGGTTCTGAAAGAATGAATTCAGTGTATCAATGCATCGTAAAATTTACGAGTACTATTATTAGGGGGCGTTCATATATTCCGTGATGTTATTTTAAACACTTTTACCTTCCCACACCCTAACTGCAATTACGTAATATTTTTTTGTATTATTTTGAAAAACATAACAGACTTTTTGTGAATAAAAATAGATTTTCAGGCTGAAGTACGGTATAAAAATCAATTAAACAATATTTTGACGTAATACAACAATATTTTTTTGATATATGTTTAGTTACACACATCTTAAATTCATTTACAAGGGAAGAAGTATCAGCATTTTTTCAAAGAATTATATAAGTTTTATCATTTTCATGAGACAATTAGGAAAGATTTTTTAATATTCAAGATGTATCAAGAAAAGAACGCAGAAGATTTAAAAAATATATATTTTATTTCACAGGATTTTACAAATTATTAGAAAAATTTCAGCCTTTTGAAAAGATATTTAGGTCTTTTATAATTTCAGAATAAATAATAATTATTCCATAAATATGG
>NC_046664.1:50389884-50409828 GCF_010883055.1 Belonocnema kinseyi
TTGTAAAAATCCTAGTTATTAATAACCTTCAATACATGGTTTTGTAAGAAACAAAACACTTGTACATATGATTTTGACAATTTAATTCATATAATCATTTCAAAACATCATCACCATTTCCAAAAACTATATAATTCTAACAGAAATAGGTTAAATATAAATACGTTTCTATTAAAAATATCATATCTTATATCAATGAATGCAATTTTCATGTAATGAAATATCGTAAAAACATTAATTAGCTAAAATGAGTAATTATTCTCTTCATGAAATACAAGGCGTTGAAAAATTATTTTTATAATGAATTATTCAAATAATTTTTACTTCGTGTTTCTCTAAAAATTTATATTATTCTTTAAATGTTTAAATATTCCAGAAAAAAAGAAAATATATACTCGGATCATTCAGAAATCATAAGTCTGATACTCATTTCACAAAAAAACAAAAATTTGAATAAATAATCAAATTAAAAATGTTGTATTTCAAATATTAATAAATGTTATTACATTAATTATATCCGGTATTTAATAATATAATATTAATTTAAATCATCAATTTGTTGACTCAAATTTAAATTTTAAAATTTAATCTTTATGTAATTTAACATTGTAAAAAGTATTAATGAACTAATAATTAATTAATGTGCTTATAAAATAAAAAGGATTATACTATAATTTTCATTTAAAAATTGAAATAACTTCCCCTCTCCCTTTTTTTAATTTTCACTTACATTTTTGAAAATTTGATCGCTTAACAACTTGTTTCACAACATCAGAATCATTTGAAAAATTATTTAATTAAAACTGTGGTATTTGAAGTATTAATTCACTTTTATCATGCACATTATATTCAATGTTCAATTCTATAATCTTAAGTAAATTATATATGTATGTATATACATTATTTTTAATTTCATAATTAATTAATCAGTTTACAAAATAAGAATCATCAAACAATTATTTTCATTTGTACACTCAAATATTGTATACATCATATTCTTCTTTAAATTTGAAGCAGCATTTGTATACCTCTAATCTATTAATTACCTTGTAAATTGATTTTAAAAAAAATTAAAATATGTGTAAATATAAGTTTGAAAATGAAATTCAGAATCTCATTTCACAATTATCACAATTATCATAAAAATTCATATACTTGAAATATAAATGTTTGAAAGAAAAAAAAACTTCGATACAAAAGGTATCAGCTAATATCTAAATACATAATCTGAAACCAAATACAGTAGGACCTCGCTTATCCAAAGCCGCATTATCCGAGTTCGCGATTATACGAGGCTGAAACGAAAATAGTTTACCCGTCTTAT
The DNA here is from genome assembly GCF_010883055.1 of Belonocnema kinseyi. NCBI lineage: Eukaryota > Metazoa > Arthropoda > Insecta > Hymenoptera > Cynipidae > Belonocnema > Belonocnema kinseyi. Next base: position 50,391,209 of record NC_046664.1, read on the forward strand.
CCGAGCTTTAGCGAAATAGTAGTTCATATTATTCAACCCTTATGCATTATTCATCATGTATGTATATATTCTCTACGTTATAAGTCTCTACTTTCAGTTTAAAACACCGAGCGTTTCTTTTTATTTAAAATTCCGTTTTTATTCGAGTTTCCCTATTATCCAAGTTGGGGCCGGTACACAATAGTTCGGACAAGCGAGACTCTAATGTAATAAATGTAGGTTACTTAATTTAAAACAATTTAAATCTAAACTGTATATGATTTAACATTTTGAACAAAGTTAACCAGCTCATAATGAATTAAACATTTCATAACTTAAAAAGCCTCAAATAATTATATTTTTTTGCAATTATTTGTGGAAATTTAATTTGTAATATGATCAATTAAAAATTATTCTGGCATTTCAAAGCATAAAAATCATTAAACAATTATTTTAACTGAAATATTCATATATCTTTTAACAAAATTTAAATGTTATTCATAAAAATTTCATTTTTTAGTAACTTAATATTCATTTAGGGAAAGAATTTTAACTTTTTTACATATATTTTTGAAAATTGAATAAAAATATTAATCTCAGAACACCAGCATAATTCCGAAAAATGACTTAATTGAAATCGAGGTACCTTAAAAATAAATTCATTTATATGATACAAATTATACTCAATGTTCCATTATATAACCTTCAAGTAAATAATGTATTTATTTGTTACTTATGTTAATTAAATTTAAGGTAATAAATTTTAATCTGTATTCCATTTAATGTGCAAAAACAAATATTCAGCTTATATCAATTAATCATTTTATAAAATCAGAAGCATTAAACTATAATTCTGACTACAACCTTTAAATAATTTTTAGTTAATACATTTTCTTAATTTAAACTTTCACTTCCAAAATTTTTCTTTAATAATAAACTCTTAGACTAATTTCAGAAAATGTGAGTTTTTGTAAAATTAGTTGATAATGAATTAATCATTTCACAACATAAAAAGCATTACACAATTATTTTAATAAAAACATTCAAATAAAGCTTACGTTATATTCTCATTCAAATTTGAAACTGGATTTCTCGACATTTAATTTATTAATAAGTTTTCTAGCTAAGTTAAAATAATTGAAATATGTGTACATATAATTTAGAAAATTGAATTTAAATACTCATTTCACACTATCGGAGGCACCATAAAAAATTATATAATTGTAATACAATTATTTGAAAGAAAAAAGAAACATCTATTACGAAAGTAATGGCCTATATTTAATTACATAATCTGAGAGGAAATAACATATTTATGTTAATAAATATTAAACAATTTAAATCCAATCTTTATGTAATTTGATATTTTATTATTAAATTTTGTTTTATATTATAATATTATTAAACTTAATGACTTCACAATATATCTATTCATTTAATAATCTTTTATATTATTTGACAAAATTAGATTTTATGATAAAATTTTGAAAATTATTCTTGTAACAATGAAAAAGCCAATTTAAAATTCATTCATATTATAATTAATTTTAAATTTGTAAATAATTTAAAAATATGAAATATGAATATAATTTTAGTATAAAAAATTATAAGCATGTATAGCATAATATTATTAACCATTATAATTTGCTAATATACAACTCATGAGAATATTATTATTATTATTATAACTAAAACGTAAACAAAAACAAATTTTATGACTCAATTATGTAAAATTTAGAATTAATATAGCTCCAATATTAAATAATTAATCAATTTTGATTAGATAACGTCAAAATAAAAATACGATATTATTTAATTTTAATCTAAAAATAATAATTTTTTCAACATTAAATCATTAGCATAATTAAAACATTAATATAATAAATTTATATAATTGTAATTTAGCTTATAATAACTTTACGTTTTGATAAAAAATTTAATTATAATTTATATAATAATATTATTAAGCTTGATGATTTCGCAATATATCTATTAATTTAATAATCGTTTATATCATTTAAAAGAATAAAATGTTTAGATGGACTTGAAATAAATATTACTTTAACATTGCATAAACCAATTAAAAATGTATTATTAAAATAACAGCTGTTATTGAAAGTGAAAATAAAGAAACAAATTAAAATAATTCTTGGCGATCGCTAAAAGTTACGAGTTTTCATATATACAAATAAACATGCCGGGCCGATCTGTCATTATTTCGAGGTTATGTTCAGGTTCACGTGTTGGTCCTAATCGCTGTAAGTAAATGTACGTAATGTCAAGTTGAAGTTTACACATGTAATATTTTATTTACTTTATTTATTACATATCCTATATATTCATAACATACCTTTTTTGCCGCAAATAAGCGTTAAACACAATTCACTCTTCGGCCACTGGAAGCGCAGAATATTATTACTATTTTATAGTATTTGTCACTCAGCAGACATTCCATAATGTTAGTGGCGCAGAAAAAAATTGACGCTTATTTCTCAGTTTACATGTCTCAGTTCATTATTAATTAAACGCTTTTATTATTTGTAATTACTATGTAACATAACCTATATCGTTTTGATACTTTTATCCATTTGAAGTTTCGAACGCAACCATGCAAACTATGATAAAATTGATCCGAAGATGCACGGACTTGACCGAAGGGTCAATCCGAATGCAACTTTAAAGGCGCGAAATATAAAAATACCCCTGTACAATGGCTTCTTCCCTGCTGTTGTCCAATTCGGGTAGCGTCAAGTTCAACCCGTATATAAGCCCCAGCGTGTCCACCTCGCATATACGAATATAATACTGTCTATATGGTTATTCGCGAACAGCAATGCGGAATATGACCTGAACCGGAAATCTCCCCTCCGATCGTCCCCATGGATTACAGCTGGTTTAGAGTAAGATTGATTGTTTTTGTACAGGCCTCAAACCTACCAGAAGTATTTACACTATTTCACAGTTCAAAAGAAATTAATCTAATTTAGCACTATTTGGAAAAATATCACACTAATAACACTATTTTTTACAATTAACTGCTAATCTGTCCAAGTTCAATTTCCAAAGATTTAAACATTATTAATTGAATTCTTATATTTTCCAATTCTGACATCATTCAGTTTACAATGCGTTATTCGAAAATCTTCTACTTTAAACATTGTCCAATTCATATTTTTATTTTCATTTAAAGAATTTTAGAATGCAGCCTTAAACTCTTGAAAAATTAAAAATTAAAAGCGTTCAAATTGAAAATTTCGGAGGAAACCCGTTGCTAATTTATCAACTGAAAATGTAAATATTTTTAAAACGGAAGAACAATTGATTTGTCAAAACGATTCTAAATCCGTTCAAATTGATGCATTTCTAGATTTTAGCGTTAAAAATTAAACCTATTTATTTTGAAAGTCTTAGTCATTAAAAAGTTGGAGATATCCTTTTGAAATTTTACAAAATAATTTTAACTTAAACATAAATTCATTATAATTTATTTGTAATTAAAGGTTTTTAAAAATATTCTTTCAGCCTAGAATATTTAATTTTCAATCCATTCAATTTAAAAATTTTTAATTAAGAACAAAAAATAATTATTTAATATTTACCAATATTTGATTATTTATTTACGACGAATGAATTAAAACCAAGCAAAAAAAAATTGAGTAATTTTAAGAGGTATTTAGAAGTTTTGAGGAGATTCAAAGCTAGTTAAAAACTTGAAATAATTTCACATAATTCAAAAAAAGTTTGTACCGACAAGACTCTGCTATTCGTACCAATTTCGGAGCAAATAGTCATATCATAATTTAAAACAAATTGTATGTTTTTAAAGATTTATAAAAAAATTAGAAACTTTTTAATTAAGAATTGTGAAAGGCTTCAAAAGAATAAAAACATTTTCATAAGATTCCTAGAAAAATTGGAAACAATTTTTCATTTTGGAATGTTATTAAAAAAGATTATTCAAAAAGATTAAAAAATATTTCCAACATTTTTAAAAAATAAATCTGAAACGTTTTAAGACATTTTTTTCCAATTTGTGGGATTTTCTTTAAATAAAAAAAAACTCTGTTTATTTCAAAATTTTGAAAGAAAATTTTGAAGCTTTTCAAAGATATTTTTAGTTTAGAAGAATTTAATTGTTCAATTTCTAACGTTTCTATCAAAAAATTGTTCAAAATAATACAATTTTGACAATGTTAAGGTTTATATATTCTTTATTCTAGATTATTCAAAATTATAACGTGGATTTACAGTTTCGGAATTAAATCTGAATCTTTTAACTCATTCATTTTAAAAATTTCAAAATTCTTGCAGTTTATTTAAATCTTTAATTGAAATGTGTTAGTAGCTTTCATTTTTTACGTATACATTATTGAGCGATTAAATACAACATTCTTGAATTAAAAAAATTGTAATCTTTAATTTAAAAAGTTTAAAATTCAAGAGTTCCATTCTGAGAGCTTTAATTTGTAGATTATTTTCTATTACTGAAAATGTAAAAAGTTAATCTTACGAGTTTGAATTTTTTCATTTTATTGAGCGTGATAAATGTTTGCGAACCGAATAAAAACGCAATAAGTGACCCGGACTTTTTTTCCAGTTGAATATTCGTAATTTTAGTTGAAAATGCAGCTGCTTGGTTGAAAATTAATTTATAAAGTGAAAATTCAGTTGTCACATTTTTAGTTGAACATTTGATCTTTGTTAGTTCAAAATTCCACGATTTAACTGATAATTTATCTTTATTTATTAAGAACTCGACTATTTCATTAGAAATGCACACATTTTGTTAAAAAATCGATATTTTTGTAGAAAATCATCTTTTTCTTTGAAAGTAAATCTCTTTGTTAAAAAATTTTTTTCTCGTTTACAAATTATCTTTCAGGTTGGAAATGAAATTACATCGTTGAAAATTAAACTCTTTTGTTAAAAATTATTTTTATTTATTCAAGATTTATCATTTCAATTAAAAATTAATTGCTTATGTTGAAAAATTGCTATTCAACTGAAAACTTGTTTATTCTTTAAATCGAAAGAAATTTTTTGCCGAAACCAAAACTATTTTTTTGAAATTTTTTTTCTTTTTTGATTAAAATTTGTTATTAACTGAGAAGGTAACTATTATTCTAGTTGAATATTCCATCATTTTAATTATAAATTCATCTTTTGCTTGAACATTTATTTTTTGGCTACAAATCTAATTATTTAATTTTTGGTTGACAATTTATTGGTTTTAGTAAAGATCAAATATGTTGTTGAAAATTCAACTGTTTAACTTGTAGATTGATTGTTTTATCAAAAACCTCATTTTCATGGTTTAAAATTCAGCTATTCCAGATGAAGATTCATAATTTTATTTGAAAGTTAATTAATTTTTCTATTTTTTTCTGTGCTGTTTTGCTACTTATTGAAATTATGGATAGAAAATATAGCCTTTTGAAAACGCTAAGTGACTCATCTAAAGAGATAGAATAGTTCTATCTCTTCCTATACCTCAACTTCTATCTTTTTCAATCGTTCTGCTCCCAGAAGGGCGCCTAGAAAAACTGTTCCGATCTGCAATTGTCTGTAACTCTTTATTTTTCAACACTAATAATTTCCTATAATTTGACAGTAAGTAGGTCTGGTAGTATCGGAGCGATTAATTTGATCGGGAATGCAACCGTCCTGAGATTGTTGAAATTCAATAGCACAGCTGGACCTTGCGTGGCATAATGTGGCAAAACAATAAAATGTCAACGAAAAATTGAATAACTAGATTTGCTGCCAAAAAATAAATTTTCAAGCAAAAAGATGAATTTTTGATTAAAATGATGGAATATTCAACTGGAATAATAGTTACCTTCTCAGTTAAAAAAAAGTTCAATCAAAAAAGAAAAAAGAAATTCAAAAAAATAGTCTAATGAAATAGTCGAGTTTTTAATAAATAAAGATAAATTATCAGTTAAATCGTGGAATTTTAAACTAACAAAGATCAAATGTTCAATTAAAAATATGACAGCTGAATTTTCACTTTATAAATTAATTTTTAACCAAGCAGCTGCATTTTTAACTAAAATTACGAATATTCAACTGGAGAAAAATTCCTGGTCACTTCCCGCTTTTTTTCGGTTCACAAACATTTTTTACGCTCAATAAAATGAAAAAATTAAAACTCGTAAGCTAAACTTTTTTCATTTTCAGCAATAGAAAATAATCTACAAATTAAAGCATTTAAAATGGAACTCTTGAATTTTAAACTTTTGAAATTAAAGATTAAAATTTTTTTTATTAAAAAAACACATTTAAATTAAACATTTAGATAAACTTCAAGAATTGAAATTTTTTTTTCATGAATGAGTTAAAAGATTTTGAGTTAATTCTAAAACTATAAATCCACGTTATAATTTTAAATATTCTAGAATGAAGAATCAATAAGCCTTTAAATTATCAAAATTGTATTATTTTGAACAATTTTTTGTTAGAAACGTTATAAATTGAACAATTAAATTCTTTTAAACTAAAAATATCTTCGAAAAGTTAAAAAATTTTCTTTAAAAGGTTGACAAATCTATCAGTTGTTTCAAATTTATTCAACGTTATCATTATTTTTTAAATTTGTTAAGGACTTCTAAAGATCTTTTGAACAAAACAGAGTTTTTTTTTAATTTAAAGGAAATTCCGCAAATTGAAAAAATGTCTTAAAACCTTTCATATTTATTTGAGAAAAATGTTGTTAATCTTTTAAAAATTTTAAAAATAATTTTTAGAAATAACATTCCAAAATGAAGAATGGTTTCCAATTTTTCTAGGAATCTTATGAAAATGTTTTTATTCTTTTGAAGCCTTTCACAATTCTTAAAAAGTTACTAATTTTTTCATAAATCTGCAAAAATCTAAAATTTGTATTAAATTATGATGTGGCTATTTGCACTAAAATAGGTACGAATAGCAGAATGTTGTCGGTACAAACTTTGTTTGAATTATGTGAAATTATTTCAAGTTTTTAATTAGCTTCGAATTTCCTCAAAACTTGTAAATACCTCTTAAAATTACCTAATTTTTTCTACTAATAATAAGTGTTCAATTGCTATCGAAGCACTAAAAATTAACAATTTCAATAAAAATAAAACATTTAACAAAATAACCATCAAAATTGAAACGTGTAAAATTTAAAAGCTCTTCGAAATTTGAACGATTTAAGGCTTTCTTTCTTAAATAGTTCAGTTTCAAGCGGTTCAATTTTTAACACTTGGTTTTACTTCATTCGTCATAAATAAATACCTAAATATTGCGGAATATTAAATAATTATTTTTTGTTCTTAATTAAAAAATTTAAAATTGAATGGATTGAAAATTAAATGTTCTAGCCTGAAAAAATATTTTAAATTTAGTAAAAGCCTTTAATTACAAATAAATTATTATGAAGTTATGTTTAAGTTAAAATTAGTTTGTAAAATTTCAATTGGATGTTTTTATTTTTTTAATCACCAAGACTTTCGAAATGAATAGTTTTAAATTTTAACGGTAAAATCTAGAAGTTCCTCATTTTAAACGGATTTAGAATCATTTTCATAAATCAATTATTGTTTTCTTTTAAAAATGTACAAGAAAAATGTCTACCACAAAGCTAATATGGAATTTGAAAGTACTAATCGTCCCCTTTTAAACCTACCCCTTTCTATTGCAATGCCACTGTTTTGTTATAACCCCTAGAAGATACAATATGGGGGCCACAATTTAGGGCTTCAAAAAAGAACAAAGTATCCCGCACAAAATACCAACAAAACAGTGTATAGTCGTTTGGAACGAAACTTTTCACATTGATAAAACAATAAAAAATATGGAACCCGTGTCTTTTCATTTCTACAGAAGCCGCTGCCTAGAGGCTGCCTAGAGGCTGCCTAGAGGTAGAAACCACCCCCAACAAGCCACAAGCATGCTAACCCACCTGATTCTGGGAACAATAAGTTTAGTCGCATATTTTTCTTGGAATAATGAAGTTCCATGTCACAAGTGGGTTAACCCACCGGCCTGCTAATTTACCTAAACCCAGAAATCACCCCCACCAAATCATAAGCAGGCTAACCCACCTAACCCTGGGAGCAGCAAATTTAGTCGTTTACATTTTGTGAAATAATTGAATTTCACACTACAATTGGGCTAACCTTGAAATGAAATTTTTCAATTTAGCGTATTAACCCATTTACGTCGAGATGGTATGCCACTGTCCCTTGAAAATGTTATCTGAGGGGTTTTCGGGGGTTTCTTTTCGATTCGCTCAGTTTTTTGTTATAACTCCTAGAAGAGCGAATATTGAAAACATTTAGGGCTTAAAAAAAATTACTATTATGATTCATTTAATATTGTAAATTAACTAAGGATTTTCCAGCTTACTAAGGCAAGACTTAATATTTTCCAGCCACTTAAGACTGGACTTGGGATTGTTTAGCTAAGAAAAAAAGTACTTAATATTTTTCAGCCAATTAGGGCAAGACTTTAGATTGCCCAGCCAATTATGGCAAGCCTTTCGATTTCCCAGCCAAAAAAGGCAAGACTTTTTATCTTCCAGTCAGTCAAGACAAGACTTTGAATCGTTCAGCCAGGCAAGGCAAGACTTACGATTGCCTAGCCAGTTAAAGCAAGATTTACGATTGCTCATTCAGTTAAGGCAAGGAAGTACTTAATATTTTCCAGCCAATTAGGGTCAGACTTTAGATTGCCGAACCAATCGAGGAAAGACTTTAGATTGCCAAGCCAATCAAGGAAGGACTTTGAATTGCCCAGCTAATAAAGTCAAGACTTTGTATCGCCGATCCAGTCTAGGGAAGACTTTCAATCGACCAGTCAGTTAAGGTAAGACTTTGAATCGCCCAGCCAGTCAAGGCAAGGCTTACGATTGCCCATTCAGTTAAGGCAAGACTTGGGATTGTCCAGATACGCAAGGAAACACTTAATATGTTCCAGCTAATTAGGGCAAGACCTTAGATTACCCAGCCAATCAAGCAAAGACTTAAAATTGCCCAGCCAATCAAGGAAAGACTTTGAATTGCCCAGCCAATAAAGGCAAGATTTTGTATCGCCCAGCCAGTCTAGGTAAGACTTTGAATCGCCCAGTCATTCAAGGCAAGACTTTGAATCGTCCAGACAGTCAAGGCAAGACTTACGATTTCCCATTCGGTCAAGGCAAGACTTGGGATTGTCAGCTAGGCAAGGAAGTACATAATATTTTACAGCTAATTAAGACAAGACTTTAGATTGCCCAGCCAATAAAGTCAATACTTTGTATCGCCGAGCCAGTCTAGGCAAGACTTTCAATCGCACAGTCAGTTAAGGTAAGACTTTGACTCGCCCAGCCAGTCAAGGGGACGCTTACGATTGCCCATTCAGTTAAGGCAAGACTTGGGATTGTCCAGCTGCGCAAGGAAGTACTTAATATGTTCCAGCTAATTAGGGCAAGACCTTAGATTACCCAGCCAATCAAGCAAAGACTTAAGATTGCCCAGCCAATGAAGGAAAGACTTTGAATTTCCCAGCCAATGAAGGCAAGACTTTGTATCGCCCAGCCAGTCTAGGCAAGACTTTCAATCGCCCAGCAGGTCAACGCAAGGCTTACGATTGTCCATTCAGTTAAGGCAAGACTTGGGATTGTCCAGCTACGCAAGGAAATACTTAATATGTTCCAGCCAATTAGGACAAGACCTTAGATTACCCAGCCAATCAAGCAAAGACTTTAGATTGCCCAGCCAATCAAGAAAAGACTTTGAATTGCCCAGCCAATAAGGCAAGACTTTGTATCGCCCAGCCAGTCTAGACAAGACTTTCAATCGCCTAGTCAGTTAAGGTAAGACTTTAAATCGCGCATCAGGTCAAGGAAAGGCTTAAGATTGCCTATTCAGTTAAGGCAATACTTGGGATTGTCCAGCGACGCAAGGAAGTACTTAATATGTTCCAGGCAATTAGGGCAAGACCTTAGATTACCCATTTAATCAAGCAAAGACTTTAGATTGCCCAGCCAATCAAGGAAAGACTTTGAATTTTCCAGCCAATGAAGGCAAGACTTTGTATCGCCCAGCCAGTCAAGGCAAGACTTTGAATCGCCAAGTCAGTCAAGGCAAGACTTTGAATCGTCTAGTCAGTCAAGGCAAGACTTACGATTGCCTAGCCAGTTAAGGCAAGACTTACGATTGTATGTCCAATGAATGTGAAACTAATTGCTTGTTTTCTTATGGAAACGCTTGCTGTGCATGTGAAACGATCGTTGGTGAGACTTTCGTTTATACCTAGTAGAATCATTATCATTTCTTTGCAAAGACCAGCAATAGTTGGCCATCATTCTAACATTGCATCGACCTTGATAATGTTGCTCTTTTTGGTGAAAGTCTTGATGAAAGCTTTTGCCCATTTCTTCATTGAATGCTCCAACATTTTATGGGAAATAATCAAAATGAAATTGGGTAAAATGTAATTTATACTCATCAAACAACCTAATGTTTTAAAATTCTTTAACATACTAGATATAATAGTTCTAAGCTTTTTATCTCGATTGTTGCCTAAAAATTTCTGTACAACATCTTTGAAACTCAATCATGCATCCTTTTGAATAGATGTCATGGTTTCGATAAAGTCATCATCTTTCATAAGTTTTCTTAAATCAGACCCAACAAAAATACCTTCCTTAATTTTGGCATCACTTAAGTGCAGAAACATATATCTGATATAATTGAAACACTCTCGTTCGATGTTTAGGGCTTTCACAAATTGCTTCATTAAACCTAGTTTTATATTGAGTGGTGGCAATAATACTTTTTTTCTGTCAACAAGACTTTCATAAACAACATTTTACTGACCAACTGACCACTCTAATCTGTCTGGCCATTTCTCCGTTATCCAATGTTCATCCCTTGAAAATAAGCCAATTATGGTCATGTTATTTTATTTTTATCAGGAGTAATTGAAAAGTATCCTAAGATTCTTTTAGTGTAGTTGAGTGACCTACTGGAATTTCAGCGTACTTATTTCCATTATGTAATAGTACTGCTTTCAGACTTTCTGTAGACGAATCTATGAAAAGAAGCCAATCCTTTGGCGTACATAAGTTTATTTTATATAAATTAATGAGTCCTTCGATTACATTACAATGTAAAATCCCACTGTCCATTGCAAAGTACTTGATAAACTTCTCCTCTATATTTCTGTAAACAGTTACTCTAGTGCCAGGTAACAATAGTTTCCTCTGTTTGAGTCTTAAAGCGCAAAGCTCAGCTTTATCTTTTGAAAGATCGAGTTCACGTATAAAATCGTCTAATCTGTCTTGGTCAATAAATTTAGGAATTTCATCATCTGATTCTTCTCAAGAAGAATCTTCAGTTGCATTAGGATCGTCAGTAAAAGTAACAATCAGTATCATGATCGTTGGGTCTAGCGCAAGGAGTTCTTGAACTCATTTTTTTCTTATAATGAACAGTAACGTGGAAGTTCCAAAACTCACTATATACAAAAATCACGATTGACACGAAATGTAACCGCTAGACAGAATTTAAATACAAAAAGAATTTTATTAGCTACGCATCCAAACGTTTGCGTTCCACTCAAACGTGTTCTCTAACATGGAAAGATTTGTAGCAAAAAACGAATTTCATCACCTACGCATAACACGTCATAAAAGCGTCGCCAGCCCAGTCAGCCATTTAGGGATCAAAGACTGTCTGCGCCGTAAAACGGCACGCACATACAGCGAATGTGAACATTAGAATGCACACAGAGTGCACAGTAGCATTCCGCGCAGTCTGTCTTCTTTTGTTTCATCAATGTGCGAAATTTGGTTCCAAACGACTACACGCTTTTTTGTTGGTATTTTGTGCGGGATCCTTTGTTCTTTTTTAAAGCCATAAATTGTGGCCGCCATATTGGATCTTCTAGGGGTTATAACGAAAAACTGACACTGGCAATAGAAAGGGCACCCTTGAAAACCCCGGAGATAATATTTTGAAGAAAAAATATCGTACCGTCAGAAATAGAGAATGTTTTGTATAAATCTGAACACATTAGCGTTAATGGGTTAAAACGCTAAAATAGAAAATTTCAAATTACAATATTTTGGTGAAAAATAAAGATATCCTAATAAATCCAGTAGGTTTGAAAGGGAAAGATTATTACTTTCAAATTCCATATTAGCTGTTGTGGTAGACATTTTTCTTGTTCGGTTACATAACCTCAAAAACAGCTAAAAACGCGTTTTTTGCACTTTTAGATTAGAATATCTTGAAAACCTGACGTGCAGGAGCAATTTTGAGCTCGGATTCGGATTCAGCGCATCAAAATCCTTCGAAAATGTTAGGTCTGGTCTCTGGCTTTAAAATTGGTTGGCCTGTGTTATAGAAACTTTCAGGTACATAAACGCCGGCTTCTTTGACATCCGTGTTTTTAGCAAAGGGCAGTCTCCACATTGCTCTTCGCGAACGATCCAGCGTGTAGTCCATGAAAATCATTCCGGGATAACCATTTAAACAATCTGTACAATATATTTATTATTTTTAATACTTTCGTTATTTCTGAGGCCTGAAATAACGTCTAAAAATAAATTTCAAAAACTCTTCATCAATGACATAACCTCAAAATTAACTGGAGCATATAACCGATAAATTGTATTTATTTCAATGAAATCAAAAGGAAATGCTAATAAAGGGGAGATATCCAATAGTTTTTTAATTGCGGTTATTGCGTATTTACAAGAACAAACGAATTGGTGAAAGGAACTTCATAAATAAATATTCGTGGAAAGGGACTCTAATTTCTACATAAGCCACTGAATTGAGGTTGTCGGAAATGTTGTTTTTAAATGAAGGCATCTACTTTATCGACGTTCAAAGTTTCTTTCCTAGCCCCATAGTGTAACGATATAGATTTTCGGGTCCTAGAGCCCTCAAAACATATACGTTTAGTTACACAAGGTGTACCCCGAAAGCTAATATCGACTAGCTAGATATCGATTCGATATATCGATTGGTCGATGTGTGTTCAAATTAAAATTAGAATTTGAAGTTTAACTTATCACTATTAACTTAGAAATTATAGAATAAGAACAATTTAGAAGAAATATTTATTATTTTAATACTCTCTCTCTGTCCTGAAATAGTAGAAAGAATAAGAATGCCAGATTAATTCGATAACAGGGAAATACTTATAGACTACAACGCAATAGGAATAGGTCAGTTTCTGAGCATTCCTAAAGATGAGTCAGAGCTATTTTTAGAATCAAAACGTGCCTTTGAAAGAATTTTGACAGGAAATGGTATTACAAACATCTGGTCACAGTTTGAACTTTGTACAGAAATTCTTTGGATATGTCAATCAAAGAATTGGTCATATTGCGTTTTCGTTTCAACGAATCAACGGCAACAACGATCCCGTTTAGATGTCCAGTCAGAGAGCAGTGAATTGTTGATGGAAAACCTAGGAGAAATTTGGGCATTACAATTGGTGACAGTGGTGGGATGTGTTGCACCATTAAGGAATAAACCAAATAAATTGAAGAAAAACTGGGTTACTGGAATACTGACTCATTGATTGAAATTCAAGGCTCTTCGTCTTACCACAAAGGAGACTACTCCACAGATGAAAGGCGCTCTCTTTTGAATCTGAAAAATGAATGGAACAGGATTATCAATTTATAATAATAAACATTAGAACATAAAAGATGCAATCTTCTACCAGGGTTTAGGGGTGGTTTTACTACCAGTAGCATAAGGTGTCGACAATTGAACTAAGGTTGTTAACGGTTAAATAGAGACCACCAAAGTATTCTTCAATAACTATAGGCTTAAAAGGATAAAATAAATTTTTAATAAGAAAATCCTTACCCCAACGTGGAAAATAAAAAATTGATGCTGAATTACCTGCCTGAAATGGAAGAGAGTATGGCACCGTGGGATCAACCCCAGAGAAATCAATAACAATTACTCGAAGGAAATTCCTAAAGGATCAAGGACACTCAAGCGATGCAGAAAATCTTTCGGGAATAATAAAGAATTGAGTGAATAAATGTAAAAAATTAAGGTTAACAGTGTTGTGAATTTTATTCTGCACTTATAATTGGATTATTTGTCTGAAAAAGATTGTCGCCAAAAGAGTAAGTCTTTGAAAAAAATTTTTTGTAACATGGCTTCGAATAGGAAACGTCATTTAGATAATAATGCAAAAGATGTGCACGAAGCATCGCCGCCGAAAAAAGCTAGACGAGACAAAAATGATACGTAGTCCTGGTGGACCACTTGCTATAGTAACTCAAGAATTGCTATCTAGATTACTAGTTAGCGAAAATCCTGCTGATAGTTATAGGACAAATTATTTGAGTTCAGCTCAAAGTGGCGAGGGCTGGAATGATTTGCAAAGACTTAAGACTCAGGTTATGGATTCCCCCTCTGTTCCTTCATTACCGTTAAATCTTATTTCTGGACACGAGAAAATTTCGCGAATAGTCAGAGATATGATACCGGAATTTACAGGAAAGAATATGTCAGTTAAGTTAATCATGAAATATTGCGAGGCTGTTATTGGTATGACCGATCCTCGCGATGCACCTTACTTAACTATGATGGTTTTGAATAAAATTACCGGCGAAGCGCGTTATCATATTCAAGATAAAAGCTATTTGGAACCTAATTACATATTAAAAACTCTGGACCGCACTGACGCCCGGGAAGAAGATGTGAGTCAAATTTTGCAGACTTTAGCTAACTTTAAAAGGAAACCGGATGAGTCAGTTCAAGAATATGGGGCTCACGTTAATCAAATTTTCAATAAATGACTTTCTCAAGTAATGAAAAATACCCCCGGAGTAAGAGGTATGGGCTGTTGTGAAGCGTCTAAAGAGACTATGATTGGCATTTTTTTACGCGGATTAGATTTCAACATTCATATGGCCACGCATGATAAAGAAATTAACACTTTGGATGATGGTATTGCATTAGCTGTTAAAGTCGATCAAAAAGTGAAAAGTTGGGGAAGAGTTCATGGATCTCTGTCTGGCTCCATTCCATCTACCTCATCGGGATTTAATTTAAAGAATAAAATAGGGCAAGATATATTAAAGAGAGTAGCTCATATGCGAGTAGAGGATGATACTAAGCATGTACGAAATTTAGATCCTGTGCAGTGTTATCATTGTAAAGAATTTGGACATTATGAGCGAAACTGTCCAAAAAAGATTAAGCGAAATGTAAAGGACAAAGAGAGTACGGATTGTAGTTATTGTTATCGAAATAACAATTCTGTAGAGAATTGTAACCTGACGAGAGGCCAGACCAAATGCCTCCCATAAGACAATCAGTTTACCTGCAAGAACAAAGAAATTAGTATCAATTTGATTAAAAGATACTAAATTAAAAGAAGGTTACCCACGTAGAATTCAGTGTGGCCCTGGAATTTTTGCTGGTGTGTCTTTGATGAAGAAAAAGAAAGTCTCTTCCCAATATTTTTTTATGATTCTCAGCAATTTCATCTTTCTAGTGACAAATTGGGATCAACTAATGTTGTTGCCCATAAAGTTGTCACTTCTGATAATAAACCGGTACACATAAAAAATTATCGTCGTCCACCTATTCATAAAAAAGTGATTATGGAAAAAACTAAAGAATATCTTCGAGATGAAAGAATTCGACCATCAAATCCCCATATAATTCTCCTGTTTGGGCTGTTTCAAAAAAACCAGATCCTCCAAAAATAGAAGCTGTAAAGAATTTTCCTATTCCAAGAGGAAAGAAAAATGTTAAACAATTCTTGGGGCTTGTAGGTTACTATTGGAGTTTTATTTCAGATTTCGCTAAAGTGGCTAAACCACTTACTTAAATTTTGAAACACAGCACTGATTTTCGTTGGAGATCTGTAGAACAAGAAGCTTTTGAGATCCTGCGTGATAAAATCTGTTTCGAACCATTGTTACAGTATCCTAACTTTTTAAAACCATTTTTATTGACAACAGACGCTTCAAATTATGCTCATGGAGGTGTCCTCAGTCAGGGTAAGATTAATCAGGACTTGCCAATCGCTTTTGCCTCAAGGACTCTTCAAGGAGCTGAGATAAATTATTCTACAATAGAGATGGAACTTCTTGCTATTGTTTTGTGCGTCAACTATTTCCGGCCTCACTTATATGGTCCCAAATTTGTCCTCGTTACTGACCATAGGCCCTTAGTTTGGCTGCATAGCATTAAGCATCCTGTTTCGAGATTGGCTAGATGGCGAATCAAGCTGAGTGAGTATGATTACGTGATTGCGTATAAGCCTGGAAAAGTGAAGTCCAACGCTGAAGCTTCGTCAAGAAATCCACTGAATGATAGGGGCCCTTTATTATCTAATTTGTATTCCTTTGGTTCAAAGCTGACAACTGTTGTTGAACTTCCAGCTTCTGATAACGAGATTGAACCAGAAGAGTTAATGCAGCGAGTGTTTGCTTGTTTTGAGGCTCTAGATGTCAGAGCAGCGGAAAGTAACGTTATTGGAATTGAGGTGATTACTGAAATGAATAATCCAGACTCAATCTCTCAGAATTATCAAATTGCCACCACTGATACGGATCAGAGTACAGAGACACCACGACTCGCGACTCTTGTTGGGTGTAGTCTATTAGGGACCCCGTTATCGGTCTGCGCCAATGCAGCACAGCATTTTGGTCCAGATTCATGGGGATGGAAACGCGCTAACTCCGGTAGTTCAGGTGGTCCTTTGGAAGATAAGGATTCCAAACCGGAGTCGAAAGATTCAACTCTCAGTGATGACAGTCTTATGGCTTCACCTGCTGAAGACCTTAACGACCCAGTTAAGATACCTTTATCGGCTCAAAATGGTTTAGCTCAGGTGCTTAAAAAGCAGACGACCTTGATGTCCACATCATCATCGGCTCTGAATGAATTGTGGGGTGCGGGAGTTGGACTAAATTCTTCTGTCGTAAAGACGCAAAGTAAATCGTGCGCTTTACTGGAGATGGAAGACAAACACAATGGTGAGAACAGTGCTGCTGTTTTTGAAAAGACTCCTGCATTGGTCATCTCAGACGCTTGTGTATCATACAGTAATGACAAAATTTATATGGGTAAGGGCCATATTGCTCATTTTGTCTCAACCAATGGTTCGATGATGTCTGAAACTAATAAAGAATTAGTGAGTTATAATCTCTTCCGAGTTGAAGATTTCTTAGAAAGTAATCCTAAATTAGGTGAAGTAGTAGTCTTCACCCTAAAAAATAGGTATATTTTTGCTTTGATTGTGAGGAATAAGTATGATGATCAGCTTTTCTTGAATCATATATCCAGTACGATTATTGCATTAAAAATGCAATGAACATTAGAGCAATGAATGACATTAAGAGGAATGAACATTAAGAGATTAAGAGCAATGAATACTCTTAATGTCAAGAGCGTGAA
Organism: Belonocnema kinseyi; assembly: GCF_010883055.1. NCBI lineage: Eukaryota > Metazoa > Arthropoda > Insecta > Hymenoptera > Cynipidae > Belonocnema > Belonocnema kinseyi. The sequence continues at coordinate 50,408,587 of NC_046664.1, forward strand.
GATTTCCAAGAAGGGAAACGATTTGGATCAGATCTCGTGCCTCTCGATTGAGCAAATGTGTCGGCAGCATTTTGTCGGGTCTGAATTATTAGATTTCATCTGCTCCGGTGAAATAATTAATCCACCACGCCATGAAAGAGGTAACATAATCAGAGAATTTCACGAGTCTGCTGTAGGTGAACATAAAGGTTCCTCAAAATGTTATTGGATTCTTAGATCTCAATATTATTGACATAATACGAAGGTAAACGTTAGAAGAATCGTTGGTTCATGTAAAAATTGTTCGAGAAATAAATTGGTCAGAAGGAAAACTCGTCAACCAATGTTGATAACTGACGCTCCCAAAGAATCATTGTATTTTTAAAATATTGTGATGCAATACCTTTGAAGGATACTGATTCAGTCACTATATCCATAGCTTTAGCCGAAGAATTTGTTACGCGGTATGGTTGCCCGCGGGTAATACAATCTGATCAGGGTGCTAATTTGGTTAGTAAAGTAATCAAGGTTCTTTGCAAGATATTTAGAAGTAAAAAGATCTATTTGTGTGCTTATCATCCGCAGAACTTTAGAAAGAAGACATCATACCTTGATTGAATATCTCAGAAGTTTTTAAGGAAAAGTTGACTAGGATGATTGAACTCGATTTGCAGCTTTCTCTTATAATTTGAATGTTCACGAGGCAACCGGCTTTGCTCTTTTCACTCTAGTTTATGGTAGAGATGCTAATCTTTCAACAAGCTTCTCTCCCAATTCGCCTGATTAGACGTATACGATGCATTTGCAGGAACTCTTTCTGAGGCTTGACAATGTCCACTCGCGGGCTCACGAAAAAATCCTAATAACAAAAGAAATGTATAACAAATATTATGATAATTTAAAATTAAATTTAAATACAAAAATATTATGTACATAATAATCACAATGAAATTTAAAAAGTATTTAAAATATGCAACTTACAAGGAAGGTACCCGAGGTGTACCTCACCGATTTTCTTGAAATTGTGATATGTTATAGAACATCAAAAAATATTCGACACGTATTTTTTTATACGTGCTCATAAGTCCATTTAAGGGGTGAAACCCACCCTTGAATTTCACCCCTAAAAACACATTTTTTTAATTTCTCGAAAACAATTCATAATTTTTTACTGGAACAAAGTGGGTAACACTTGTTATTGAAAAGCACATATTTATGCATTATTTTTAGTCATCAGACTCGCAACCCCCGTTTTTTATTAAT
>NC_046664.1:50409928-50414068 GCF_010883055.1 Belonocnema kinseyi
TAAATAAAAGAAATTCTTTCAGAATCACCAGGACCAGGGATATTTGGCAGTATTTAAAATTTAGTTTGCAACTTCGTGATCAGATAAGTATTCAATAATGCATATATTATATTGTATAAAAACCATTAATTTATAATTACTTTTCTTTATTTTTAAATTGTTTCTAAAATGTTTATTTAGGTTAATTGGGTCTGCAGATAGTGGCAAACCGAGGAATTAAGCTATAGCACTTCTAGCTTTTTACCACTAATTGTAGGAGCGTACTGATTTTATTATTATTGCATTCAAAATGGTAAGCAGCTGATTATATGTATAATAACTAATTATAAATATAACCAATTATATATACAATTAACAGTCCACTTTTTCTAATTCTATATTCACCCTCTTGTTTTTCTTTTTTTTTTTTTTGTTACGAAGGTGAAGACTTTTCATTTCGTATTGACGATTAATAGGTTTTAAATTTCTCACCTTCCTGAATTTCGCAGGAAAAATGTGATTTATATGTATATATATTCTCTAGAAGAAAATCAGTAAGATTTTTAAAGCCGACGTTTCGACGAATGTTACTATTCACCAAACAAGGAAGGTACCCGAGGTGTACCTCACCGATTTTCTTGAAATTGTGATATGTTGTAGAACATCAAAAAATATTCGACACTTATTTTTTTATACGTGCCCATAAGCCCATTTAAGGGGTGAAAACCACCCTTGAAGTTCACCCCTAAAAACACATTTTTTTAATTTCTCGAATACAATTCGTAATTTTTTACTGAAACAAAGTGGGTAACACTTGTTATTGAAAAGCACATATATATGCATTATTTTTAGTCATCATACTCGCAACCCCCGTTTTTTATTAACGAAAAACTATATTTGATGGCCATTTTTTTCACTATACACATTTCAAAATCTGTTGAATCTTGACAAAATTAATTGTTTTATGCACAATAATCAAAAATAAAGTTGACCTGTTCCGGCATTTTCAAAAAAAATCCCTTGAGGGGGTGAGCTACCCCTAAAATTTATACTGTTATATTTCGTTATTCCATTATTATATCATGGTGTAAAACTCTTGGATACTATTAAAATTGTTAAGTAAAGTTGATGAAGTTTGAAATTTTCTGAAATTAGCCCTTACAAATGAATTCATCCCTAAAATTCAATCACAAGTATTATTTTTTCATTACTTAAAAATACCCTCGGACTATTCAGTGGCGTAAAACGTGTAATATATTAGTTCACATCCTTGGTATTGAATTAGAATTCTTTACCCCACTAATGTATCAACCTCTATTTTTTAATAAAAAAATGACACCCTTTTCAATATGAAAATACTAGTTTTTTGAGTTTGACGAAAAACCTTGGCAGTATGCATAATATCCAAATGCGAAATCGACTGTTCTCACCTTAATAAAAATAACCTATAATAAAGGGTGAACCAGCCACACAGGAGATATTGTCGTATCTCTATGATTTTATTCTTTTTCTATGGGACTTTCAAAGTTATTAAAAAATTAATGATTCAAAGCAAGAAGAACTAACTAACTATCGAATAAATTCATACGAAGAATAAACGTATAAACGCTTGGAAAACAAATTAAGAGAAGTAAACAGCTTAAAATAACAAGATAAGATTAAAGTTATCATTTTCCTGTTGTTGTTGTCGAAATCGGACTGTGCGAAAAACCTCAACGATTAAATTATCAAATCAGTAAGTCGCCTTGCCATGTTTTGGATAGATAAGACTTTTTTCGACGATGCGATCGCACTCTTGAACTCACAATCAGCTCGCCAAAACAACACTCGAATACTCGATATTACCTCTCATCATCAGTCTTTAGTCAGAGCTTCATCGAGCTCGTTTGAATCAGTATATTAATTGTGAGTGCAGTGTTTGTTGAATTTACAAGAAATTACATTGGAATCCAATAAATGTGCAACTAAATTCCAAACTCCAAATTTCATCAAAGTATAACATACTATTTTGGAATTCGTACATATTAATTCTACCATATAGTTTTTGGTCAATACTTATTTCCTGATTGTAAGTAAAATTTCTTAACGCGGTAATTGGTAGATATTGTATACATGCCCTCGCCATTTTTCAAAAAACGCGAAGAAATTGAAAGTACTCTATTTTACAGCTCTTTACAAGCCCTATCTAAAGAAACCATAAAAAATTATTTTCATCAAATATGACGTGGGTATAAGCATTTTTCAAAAAATTAATATTTTTTTTCAAATTTTCATACATCTGAAAACTTCAATGGCAATAATATATTGTACAGAAAATATTTGTTTTTTTACGTAGACACTAGAAATTTTCCAGATTTTCTTTTTCGAAAAAAATGTTTTTTTTACCCTACATTTTTGAAAAATATTTTTCCGAAGAAAAAAGCTCAAAAATTTTTACTGTATTCACTCCAAAAAGCAAACCTTTTCTCTTCGATACATTCTGGTATATCATTTAAATTTACGGAGATTTTGAAAATTTGAAACAAAATGTCAATTTTTTGAAAAAATGTTCATACTCACATCGTATTTCACGAAAATAATTTTTTAATTAGTGATTTAGATATAGCTTATAAAGAGTTATAAAATGCAATACTTCAAATTTTTATGTGGTCTTTTTCCAGAATTGGTGAGGAATCAAAGATGGACAAGAAATTTTGGAATTTTCAATATTTAATTATCGTTTGAATAAATTAGATATGAAATTGATACGTAATTGTCAGTGTAATGTTGATTTAAATGATATTAAAAATTATTGTCTGACTTTGTAAAAAAATATTCAAATTAATGCGCTTCGAATTTCACCGTGTAAAAAACAAATAATAATTATTATTTCTAGGTATTGAGAAAATAACTATCAATCCTAAAAATGTTATACAATTATTGTTATTATCTTTTCAAGCTATGAATATAAAAGAAAGTCCCATTACTATGGTAAAGATGAAATTGCTTTGAAGGATAATATAGAAAAACTATTACTTGATTATATAAATAACTTTGAGGATCCAGAATTCATTGTGGAATCTAAATTAGCTTTTTAAGAGCCATTTAAGGATACTGAAATGCATATTGTTGAAGATATTGACAAAATCTGGTCAGCGGATGTTGATGAACAAGGACTAGTATGTACAGCGGATACAGATGATCTATCTTGGGATTACAAACGAAAAGCTGTGGACTATTGGAGAAGCGGAGTTACGAAAAATCTCGCTCTGCAAACTGTGCAGCATATATTTCGAAAAGTCCAATCAATTACACAGTTGAGACGATGGGCGCATACTTTGAATAAAGGAGGCACTTATAAAAAAAAATTGGAAGAATCAATAAATTTGTATTAGATAATTTTCAGTCGGCTTCCGATGCCAGTTATATAATTCACGATAGAGATTTACAAAAATTGGCATTACAAGCTCAGAAAATCGTAGGACATGAAGATATAAGGTTTAAAGCGTCACGTCATTGGCTACAAAATTTTAAAAAGGCTCACAGAATAGTCAGCAGAAAGATAAATAAATTCGTAACATAAAAGACTGTTGAAGGTAGAAAATATTTACAAAAAGCAGCTGATGATTTTGTTTCAGATGTGAAAAAAATAATCAAAAGCAAAGGTTTGGAATCAATTTACAATTCAGATCAGAGTGGATTTCAAATTGAAATGCACTTGGGAAGAACACTAGCTATTGAAGGCGAAAAGCAAATTGAATGTCTTGTAGAATCTGTAAGTTCGACGACTCACAGTTACACAATTCAACCACTCATTTCAGGTGATGGGAGACTGCTTTCCCCATTATTCATTGTTTTAAAAGAAAGTAAAGGAAGCTTTGGACCGGTAGTAGAATCCAAATTATTCAAGCCACCAAATATTTACGTGATGCCTTCCGCTTCTGGCAAACTGACTTCAGGTATGATATTTATTATTGATGATTACAGTTTTTAACTTATGTCACGTGAATAAAAATGAGTTTTTTCAATGGTTACAGAACATTTCAAAACAGGGCTGAAGGATGTGTATTTTCCCAATGCTGGGCATTCAAGTGTGTTATTAATTGATTCGTGGAGTGGGCATTGCCCTGATGCTGTAAAGGAAGCAGCACCTCCAAACAAAATTGTTGATGTAAAAATAAT
>NC_046664.1:50414168-50415801 GCF_010883055.1 Belonocnema kinseyi
CGCCAATTAGCACAAATGGTAAGTTCCGACAGTGCCTACAAGTGTGCCTACTGGCCGCTAAATGGCAATACCGGTTTCATATGTATACACCTGGTAGATATATCGAATCGATATCTAGCTAGTCTATACTAGCTTTCGAGGTACACCTTGTGTAACTAAACGCATATGTTTTAAGGGCTCTAGGGCCCGAAATATCTATATCGTTACACCTCCCCGCTTAACTAAAAGGCTGCTACAGGATGGAGTGTGGAGACAGCCTTTTTCTCAAACGTCATTCGCGTTCGTGACTGTGTGTTTACGTTTTCTCAGTTTTCTAAGTGTCAAATTTCAAGAGTTAATTTAAGAGTTTTCAAGTGCTTAGGGTTTCCCGTGAGTAATTCGCAAAGGGCCATTTATGCTTTAATTTCCAATAAATCATTTGAGATGTTTACTTAACTCCAATTTAATGACTTTTTGACCCAAAAGGTATGCGACTTAACTTTACTTATGGATATATGGTTCTAAGCTTATTCTGAATACATTATTTTTTTATTTTCATAAACCAATTATAAGAAGAGAATAAGGAAATCAGTTTTCAAATATTTAATTAAGACAAATAAAATGCGGCAAACTAAAATTAAGAGAAAAGAAAATGATAAATCTTAAACTAATTCAAAATTTAAAATAAGGTTACAGAAACAAAATTTTAATGTAGTTTCACACATATATTTTTATACTATCTCTTCCTCAACATTACAAAAATGAAGAAGTGATTCTAAAATGTAGACTTTTTATTAATTAATTAAATTTATAGAAAATTAACATAAGCTTTTGTTTACTAAATATATTTATATATATATTTTTTAATTTATCCTCATGTGTTTCTATAAAAATTGTGCCTGAGAAAGAAACCTCTTTTTTAACAAAATAATACTTTGTACATAAATCAATAATTATGATTTCTTATTCACTATTGTATTTTTTCCTCTCTCAACAGTCACTTTTTAATCTTAAAATTATTTCATAGCAACACTACACAGCCAGGAAAACAATTTCAAACTTCCGGACGTTCCAAGGGAAAAAGGCGAATGGCGTCTCGAACGCCCTCCACCTGGTTCACCTCGACGCAAAAGAAAATTCCAAAGGATGGTTCTGTTTGATATTTTACGACCTGGAACCTTCCAGGTGACTATAAGTCCATGGGATTGACATTGATCTCGAGCACCTTGTAGGCATGCCAGCCCACAAGATACCATCCAGTAAATTAAAAAGTAAATTAATCACTTTCTCAGAGAAATCGTTATTTCCTTGAATATAAAATATTCTTTGATTTTCAGAAACGTCAACTTCAGGAATGATGTCTGGCACTTATCTGGGAGGCACAAGCTGTTCCAGTCCTGGTCTTAAGTCCCGGATATTTTGAATTTTCTCTGATAAATAATTCAGAGTAAAAATACACTAACAGAGAGATGGGAATCGTTTCAATCATTTTTAGAAAGTCACAACAAAGGAAATCCTTAATTTGAAGGTTAAATTACCCGCCAAACCTTTTTAAATTTAAATTTAACGATTTAATTTAAATGATCATATTTATCAAGATGGAACCTAGTCAAAATAGCAAATAAAATCATTTTAATATTAAATTAAATTTTGT
>NC_046664.1:50415901-50425505 GCF_010883055.1 Belonocnema kinseyi
GGGCGCATACTTTGAATAAAATATTTGTTATCATTCTCTTGAAATAAATGTGTTTTTTTCTTGAAAAAATACCGGTTTCATATGTATACACCTGGTATTGATCGATGTGTGTTCAAATTCAAATTAGAATTTGAAGTTTAACTTATAACTATAACTTAGAAATTACAGAATAAAACAATTTAGAAGAAATATTCATTATTTTAATACGCTCTCTCTCTCTCTGTCCTGAAATAGTAGGAAGTATAAGAATGACAGAATAATTCGATAACAGGGAAATACTTATAGAGTACGACGCAATAGGAATAGGTTAGATTCTTAGCATTCCTCAAGATGAGTCACAGAGCTATTTTTGGTATCAAAACGTGCCTTAAAACAAATTTTGACAGGAAATGTTATTATGAATATCCGGTCATAGTTTGAACTTTGTATCGAAATTGTTTGGCCATGCGATCTAATTTCTTATTGGTAAACTGACTGTTAAATTCAATGACGTCAGCGATTTGATTAGCTGAAAAGGGAAGGTGGGAGATTACTCAGCTTAAAACAGAGTTTACAAACAGGCGCGCACAACGGAAAAACGCCAGATTTTGTATCTCCGAAATCGCATATTTAATACTAAACCTGCGACACTTGATGGTGTATGTTACATCCTATAACGTCCGCTTGTCGCTGCAGAACCATGAAATTTCCTTCCACCCAACGATGATTGGAGGAGGTTGAAACGGGGTCCGGTGCTGCTTTGCGTCGATTCAAAAAACCGACTACCGCGAAAATTTATTTTAAGAATTCATACATAGACTCAAATTAATTACTTCAGGATCAAAGTTTAGGGAAAATACTCGAATTTTATTACAAAACACCATTTGTAGCACAATTATATATTTATTTATTGACATTTATTATTTGATTATAATAATCCTGATTTGTTTAAACTTCAAAAACCAATTGTTTAATAATAATTTACATTTCGTGATTTACGCGCACGCGTCACGCCAGAATTATTTATCATTAAAGATTTATTTCAAGTTATATTTAAACAATAAATTTGTCTTGCACTTGAATTATTCTAAGTCCAACATGGACTTGACAACTGCCGAAGAGTTAATGTTCGAAAGTAAAAGATAGCGAGATAAAATCAGGCGTTTCGGCGCGCTCGCCCCTATATTTATAACCTCACAGTTTGGTTTCCAAAGGTTTGGAAACCAATCGGCGATTACATGTCGTCATTATGGACCAATTGCATCACATGTCACGTAGGTAACCTATGTGACATTTCGCAGGTCGCCGCATATGAACATGAATTTTATGTCCTAAATAACTAGATTGAACCAGTTCGATAGGAAGCGTATTTGTTACGAGATATCCGTGGAAATCCAAGTTATGATTCATCCCTATACGTTACTTTTCGCACATAACCCTTTCCCTACTTTCAAAAAATATAAACTTACACATTTCTAGTTACGGCGATTCGCACGCCGTCACAGTGTATACTTGAGTTTTTTTGGACTTAGAAACTTTGTATTGTGTTTGAACTTAGTTAATTCATTTTAATTGTTGTTAAATAACAAACTATTATAAATAAGCTCAATTCTTAAACGCGAAAAGGGACGCTGCGATATAAACAATTATAAACAATTGTGATTTGTGACTTTTGAGACAGTGATGGTGGAAATTCATTTTTAATAAATTGTGAATCATAACTGTTAAATTAAGTGTTTTCATTTCAAATAAGTTCCTTCAAATGGTTTTCGTTTCAACGAATCAACGGCAACAAGGATCACGTTCAGATGTCCAATCAGAGAGCAGTGAAATGTCGATAGAAAACCTAGGTGAAATTTGAGCATTACATATAGTTTTTCGCCATAAAACTTTTTTCTTAATAATCAACATTTAGATATATAAAAACGTTCCTTAGTCCTTTTTGTATAACTTTCCAAATCCCGAACGCGATAGCTCAATTCGTATGGTTGTAGTGAGGGCAACAAAAATGGAAATATTTCAACAAAAGAATTTCATAAGCGTACTGGGCCACGTCACATCGACCTTATCGATGTTGAAAGTTTCTGTTTTTTCCCATGGACATAGGAAACACGGGACTAGACATGCTATCCGAACATGGATTAGCGGGGATGAGTTCACGGGAAGGGGGAGAACTCCATGAGTGGGGAGGGCCGCCATCTTACGATGTGCCACTTGATTATGCGAACGAGCGTTTTGGGTCGACAAACTGTGATAGAAAATTTAAACATTTGGGCGCTGCCATGTTTGTCGCAGGACATCAGAAGATGGAAGACCTCCGCCCTCATTGCATCAGCCCCGCAATGGCATGCCTAGTCCCGTGTTTCCTATGTCCATGTTTTTTCCACTAGAAATCGCTTAAAATTCTCGGAACTCAATGACAGATTATGTGTGTGCAGATACTTATTTGTTGATTTGCAACAAATTTGCAAAAGTTATTGCTTATGTTAATTTTTTAGAACGTTTAGACGATTTAATCCTTAATTTGCGCCAGTGCTCAAGATATGGGAGTAAAAAAATCTGAAATGCATCCAATTAAAAATACCTACAAAGTGCTACAATTCGAATGGTAATATCCTATTTCATCAATTTATAAATAAATTTTTTTTGAAATTATAAACATATTGATGTATACAAACTTTTTTTAGTGCTTTTTATTTTATCTGTCAAATTTTAAACACGATATCTCAGTCCATGTGGACGTAGTGAACACCAAAAAATGAAAATAATTTTACCCTCTTATTTTTACTTGGATAATTTCTTTCAAAATTATTACTCAAACTAAATATTTAATGCAATTTATTGTCTCATTTTCTATATCACAAACTTTGACAGCGATATATCATTGGCTTTGGACATGGTGAACCAACAAAATTTTTCCTAACCGAGGACTGGTTTGGTCACGTGGTCACCGTAGATGCCCCTCCTCCGTGCGATTGAAAAATGGAAATAGGAATTTTAATGGAAAAAACTATTTCCTGTCTTCAGCTTTTTGTCAGGTAAAGATTTCTAGATTCTTAAGGATTTTTCAGCAAATAATTTAAACTCCACAAATCTTAATTTTAAATCAACCAACCACCACTAAGCCACCACTAAAAAATTTTGCGCTAGATAATTAACAAAGATATCAAATTTGGGAGGGGGGCAGTGTAACGAAAGTGTTAAATCCTCAATAGTGATGTGCAATATAAAGTTGAGGACATGGATTCGTTAGACTACAAATGCGCTCATACGCGCCATAATTTTTTTTTTAATTTCGGAAATTACCCAAGATATGGAGGTAACAAAATTTTACGAAGTGATGACCAACCAAATTAAAAGTTCGCAATCCGCATTTATGAAGGGAGATTTCTATGGGGTTTCAAAGGCGCTCATATGCGCCATCTAATTTGTTTGAAAATCTTTAAAATCGACTAAGATATAGAGGTAACAAAATGTTACAAGGTGATGATCAACCAAATTAAAAGTTTGCAATCCGCATTGATGAAGGGAAATTCCTAAGGGTTTCAAAAGCGCTCATATGCGCCATCAGATATGTTTGAAAATCTTTAAAATAGACTAAGATATAGAGGTAACAAAATGTTACTAGGTGATGATCAACCAAATTAAAAGTTTGCAATCCGCATTGATGAAGGGAGATTCCTAAGGGTTTCAAAAGCGCTCATATGCGCCACCAGATATGTTTGAAAATCTTTAAAATCGCCTAAGATATAGAGATAACAAAATGTTACGAAGTATTGAGCAACCAAATTAAAAGTTTGCAATCCGCATGGATGAAGGGAGTTTTCTATAAGGCTCAAATGCGCTCATATGCGCCATATAGAAAAAATTTTGCTCCACATTTATAACCGAGGTATCAACGATCAAAATGGGGGTGGGCTGGCATCATTTTTCTAAACTAATTGCCTTTTTTCAAATTCATCATACTTGTCTTTCATAACTTCAAATGCGCTCAAATGCGCCACCAGTAAAAAATTTTGCGCTAGCTAATTAACAAGGATATCATATTTTGGAGGAGGGGGGGGGCAGTGTAACGCAGGTGCTAAATCCTCAACAGTGATTTGCAATATAAAGTTGAAGACATGGATCCTTTCAACTTCAAATGCGCTCATTTGCGTCATAATTTTTATTTATAATTTTGAAGATCGCCCAAGATATAGAGGTAACAAAATTTTACGAAGTGATGACCAACAAAATAAAAAGCTTGCAATCGATAATAAACTAATGATATCTCCACATAACCTAAATAGCAATATAAAAATTTATAATGATCCTTTCAGACAGAATTTCAAATGCGCTCATATGCGCCACTTTCAAAATTGACAAAAAACTATAGACAACCTTCTCAATTTCAATTGTTATCGATCCACCACCCGATGAGATCACCAAATAACTTTGATTACAACATAATGTTTAATGACCTCTTCGCATAAGATTTCTTATGCGTTCATATGTGCCACCTTCAAAATTAACAAAAGCCATAATCAACCTTCTCATTACCAATTGTTACGAGTCATTATGCGATGATATCTGAAAATAAATTAAATTGCATGTTAAAAATTTAGAATTATCTCTTCGGATAGGAATTCAGATGCGCTTATATGTACCACTTTAAAAATTGACGAAAAAACTTCAATCAACCTCAGTATTACAACGTATCATCTATCTACCCCACGCTGTTAACACCAAAGAACATTAATTGCTGTATAACATTTTATAAAAATCAAATGATAAAGAATAACTGGGGAGTGTGTTGTCCCTGATTTGAAAATAGTGAATTGTTAACAAAATTGAGAAAATAGGAGATTCCCAACAAGCATGAAGTTGCTGCACGAGTGAATCTAGCGTGGTTATTACAGGACTAGCAAATTCCCAATTCCTGTAATATACACGCTAGATTCATTCGTGCAGCAACTTCATGCTTGTTGTGAATCTCCTATTTTCTCAATTTTGTTAAAAATTCACTATTTGTAAATCAGGGACAATACACTCCCCAGTGATTCTTTATCATTTGATTTTTATAAAATGTCATACCTCAATTAATGTTCTTTCGTGTTAACAGTGTGGGGTAGATAGATGATACGTTGTAATACTGAGGTTGATTGAAGTTTTTTCGTCAATTTTTAAAGTGGCACATATAAGCGCATTTGAATTCCTATCCGAAGAGATAATTCCAAATTTTTAACATGCAATTTAATTTATTTGGAGATATCATCGGATAGTGTCTCGTAACAATTGGTAATGAGAGGGTTGATTATGGTTTTTTGCCTATTTTGAAAATGGCGCAAATAAGCGCATTTGAAATCTTATCAGAAGAGACAATTTTATATTTGTATACTGCAATTCAATTTGTTTGGAGATATCGGATAGTGAATCGTAACATCTGGTAATAAGGGGGATGATTATGGTTTTTTGCCAATTTCGAAAGTGGCGCATATGAGCGCATTTGAAATCCTATCCGAAGAGATTATTATGAATTTTTATACTGCAATTTAAGTTATTTGTAGACATCATCGAAAAGTGGGTCGTAACAAGTGTTAATGAGGGGGTTGAATATGGTTTTTGGCAATTTTTAGAGTGGCGTATATGAGCGCATTTGAAATCCTAGGCCTAGAGACAATTTTATATTTTTATACTGCAATTTAATTTATTTGGAGATATCGGATAGTGAATCGTAACAAGTTGTAATGAGGGGGATGATATTTTGTATACTGAAATTTAATTTATTTGGAGATATCATCGGATAGTGACTCGTCACAATTGTTGATGAGAGGGTTGATTATGGTTTTTTGTTAATTTTGAAGGTGGCGCATATGAACGCATATGAAATCCTATGCGAAGATATCATTACACATTATTATTTTGCACTTAAAGTTATTTGGTGATAACATCGTCTATAATTGGTTGAATAGGAATTTTTTCTTTAAAAAAAGATGCAAATTTTATATTTTTGCTCATAGATTTATTATTGCAGTGAAAAGTGTTACTTGTCTACAATATTTTGCTGTAGGATAATTTTAGTAAACTATAATGATACGTATGAGATGAGACAGAAATTTTTTCTGCAAAAAAATATAAGAATTCTCTGTTTGTTGAATTAAATTGTTTATAACAAAACTACATATTACGGTATATTGATAAAAATGATGAATAATGCTTGAATCAATTTTTATTTTTGTTTTTAATATGTTTCTGTATGAAAAGGGTTTATAACAAATTTTTCGATCCTTCTTGGGTGAACAACTTCTGCCTGTTCATTGTTTTTGTACCATGTGTCGTTTTTCACCAAATTAAATTTTTTTCTTTTCAATTTCATTTTTTATAGTTAAAACTAAAGCCACTGATTCCGCGAAAAAATGATTAATAAAAATTTCGTAGCTCTTTTTTAGAAAAATTTTCTTAAATTTTATATGCATTATAAAAGCTTACTAGTTTCAGCAAATAACTGAATTTTGCGGGAAAAAATTGTTGTTTCTGACATGCGTATATTTCGCTTTTTAGGCCTAATAAACGTGAAAAACGTAAAAACTTCAAATTTGCGTTTCTTCTTAATTAATGAAGGTTAATAAATAGAAAAATTATTGTCCCTTCTTTTAGAAAACAATTATTTGAAATGTTGTTCTTTTGGTTAAAAAATTAATTTTTATGTCATATTTTAATGAGAAAAGATACATAAATTCGGGTATTCAGCTGCAGGTTATTTTCAAACTTTTTCAACAAAAACTTGGCGTTTCTAAGAAAAAGTCATCACCAAATGGTGCAGAGAAGAAAACTTTTTTGAACAGGTGATCAGATGGATAAAGGTTTCATCACATACTTAAACGACTCTCGAAATGTGACCAAATTTGGCTTAGAAATGATACATTTGCCCTAGATGTGTAACTATGTTCAAGAATGCAAATATGATGCTGAAAATTCTCATTTTCAGACCATTGGCAGTTAAGCCGAAACAAATTTAACTTCATCGAAACATATTATAATGGCCTATTGAAAATGAAAAAATAGAATCATTGACAGTATTATATTTTTGCATTTCTTGCGATTTTTCAAAAATGTTAAAGAGAGTTTTTTTATTTTTCCATACTTCGCCCCAACCAAAACTGTGTACATAAGGTTTCGACTTTGTATGGCATCTAAAGCCCATAATGACCCATTGTTAATTCAAAGACATGGAATTTGTTGAATTAAGTTTCTTCCATGTGGCAGTAAACCTACGTTTCGTGCAACTCATTATTCTAGAAACTTAATCCCACCGCGACCTAAATGTGAGTAATCATGATCGTCATTGATTAGAAAACTGCTAGTATATATGTGAGTCAAGCATGAAACACTTTCTTAGATACTGTTTAATAGTTTTAACGAAAATCAGTTTTATGTCAGTGGCAAAATGACATTTTTTATCTTTCCTCTGATCTCCGTTTCCATTTGTGTGATGTCTCTTCATTCTGTTCGTAAGTAGAATATAATGTTATTTAAAACAATATAAAATAATATAGTATGACATGGAATGATATATGGTATGCTATGATTCTATATGAAAATATATAACCTAATTTAAAATTCATCATATATGGGAGTGCTTACATATACGCAAAAAAATGCACTTAATCGTTCGAAAATTTTGGTATTCGGAGCTAATTCCATCATATAGTGATATATAAAAATACTTTACAACTCTGTATATTAAATACATTTCAGTGACATACATAAAACCATGGAGTTTCTGGAATGAATTTGAGAGCAGCAGAAATAATTTTCAAAGCGGGTCTAGAATAAAAAGTTTAGATAATTATTTTAGCTGAATCTCGCCACGCTACACCGTTCGCAGATGTTTTCCATTTGAATAGTGTGTATTTCATTATATTCATTATTTCGAAAAAATTTTTATCTTAATAAAAAGTAATAAACAATTATCAAACTAAAATCATCATAATAAATAAGATTGGCTTTTGACGCATTCTCGAGAAAAAGTTTTCAAAAAATTCACACAGGTTATGCGCAGGGATGCAAGATCCTATCGATTGTTGGTTAGATCAGATGGTAGCGCTCTAGATTTGAAACCGGTTGGTCTCTACTCACAAATGGTCAAAAATTGTAAATAAAAAACTAATTTTTCACTTTTTACCATATGTTGATGATGTTTTTGTGAAATAATACAGAGTCATCAATCTTTTAGTGGATTCTTCAATGAATACTGCTTTCTTAAAAACAAGAAATTCTTCATTAAATTTACTGAAATATTATTTACATTAAACGAAACTAATTTCTAAAAAAAACATCTACTAAAAATAAAACTATCCCCTGTATGAAAACTCAAGCACGAAGAAAACAAAGAAAACCAGAATTTTGAGCTTATTTTGTGATTGCGAATGACCCTGTTCCAAAAAATATAATCTCCACAACTCAAAATGCATAAGAATTGTAGGCTTATTTTTATCTCTCAAATGCAACACATTTTTATTCACCCCCACTCCTGTTCAAATAACCACTCTATCACAAAAAATAGAATCTGCAAAACTCAAAATGCATCAGAATTGTGGGCTTATTTTGAGCTCTCGAATGCACCACATAACAATTTTAAAAACTACACTTTATGTAAAAAAACCTACCACCTTCGTCAATTCATAAAACACAGTATTGACATTAGGAAACTCTTAGGAAAGATTATTTTCTGAAGAGATAACTAGGGTTTGTTTTTTTAAATTTGAGAGTGGAAGCCCAGAAATTGGTGTTGGTATTTTTAAAGAGCGGAAAAATCAGAGCTTCTATGTACAACAAAAAATTCTGAAAATTATTATTTTTTGACAAAGTCTCATCTGCGCGATAACCAGGGGTGATTTTTAAACGTAAAGCGATTGAACCCTAAAATCGTTATTGCTATATCAGAAACTCTATTCACACTTTGAAATTCTGAAAATGTTTATTTTTTGAGAGAATTTATATTTGCGTGGGTATCAGGGGTTGTATTTTAACTTTAAGGCGTATAGCCTAAAAATTTGTGTTCGTATTTTTTTAAGCCAAACAATCAGAACTCCATTACTACTGTGAATTCGAATTTAGAACATTTTTCATAAAGTCTCACCTGCGGGTGAGTAAATCGATGTAGAAAACCGAGAAATATTAAAATTAAAAGTAGTAACAATATTTACATTGAATAGAATACAAATTATGTTTGACTTTTGATTTAAATATTTCTTAGTCGTTTTACACGTTACTTCCGAACGTAACATAAATGAGTGTTACAGAGTCTCTACGTTTTGGGCCCCTATGCTGAACGTTGTAAAATACAATTTCTATATCAGGGAGATATGGTTTTTCCAATAAAATATTTTTACTTTGAATTTTTCAGTGTAACTAGACTCTGATTTTTGGACACAAAAGACGATAGAGGACATGGGATCCTATATAGGTTCTTGTATGGAACCCTATATAGGGGGCATTATTCCTCAACTGCCCCAACTCAAAAAGTCATGTTTTTCGATTGTCTCTAAAATCTGGGAATATGTTCGCCTACCCAACA
Source organism: Belonocnema kinseyi (assembly GCF_010883055.1). NCBI lineage: Eukaryota > Metazoa > Arthropoda > Insecta > Hymenoptera > Cynipidae > Belonocnema > Belonocnema kinseyi. Next base: position 50,425,440 of record NC_046664.1, read on the forward strand.
GTAGTTAATCCACAAACTTATAGACCAGGATTAACAACCCTCCCCAAGTGAGGGGGGGGGGGGGGG
>NC_046664.1:50425650-50425950 GCF_010883055.1 Belonocnema kinseyi
TTTTATTATTTATAACAAAAAAATTGTTTAAACAATTTTTTCAATAAATCAATTGTTTATTTAACTTTTTTCGCAATTTAGGCATCTACGATTTTTTTTAAAATAGTCTCAAAAGAAAGCTTGACTTTTTTAATATGAAAAATGTCTAATAAGAAAATGAACAAATTGAAATTCATTAAGTTACAGAGCCGGTTGATTCAAAATTGCATGAAGTCATCGGAAAAAACTATTCAGTAATGTTAACCAGTAAGTTTGAAGAAGTTAAAAATTTTTAAAATTATTATGAAAAAATATTAAGTA
>NC_046664.1:50426050-50436418 GCF_010883055.1 Belonocnema kinseyi
TAAATAAACAATTGATTTATTGAAAAAATTGTTTAAACAATTTTTTTTGTTATAAATAATAAAATAGGATGAAATCGTGTAAAAAGCACTTTCCAAAACCCTGATAAAAATTTTTAATCGCGTAATTAGAAAGGAAGTTACAGCCGTTTGAAACAACCCCTGCAGGCATTGGGGTTGAAAATTCAACCCCCCCTCACTTGGGGAGGGTTGGTAATCCTGGTCTATAAGTTTGTGGATTAACTACTGTTGGGTAGGCGAACATATTCCCAGAATTTAGAGAAAATCGAAAAACATGACTTTTTGAGTTAGTGCAGTTGAGGAATAATGCCCCATAGATTCATGTATTAGACCCTATGCAGATGAGCAGTAGTTTTTTTTAATTGTAAAAAACAAAATTATAAATGAAAAAAATTATAAAAGTGAGGAAATAAGAATTATTACGATTCAATTTTTTAGCATATTATGAATGTTAATGATATATATTTATTCAAATAATACACGTTTCAGCGCAGCTTAGAATGAAATTTAGAACAAAATGAGAAACAAAGATTAAAATAATCATGATAAATACAAGTTGTGATTTAATTTTCAATATCTAAATAAGCAATCCCAGAGTTATATACAAAATATATTATAATTCATATAAAAGTGTTGTGTATAATGTAGAAAAGTTGACATTTTGGACAAAATCGAGTGCGAAGCACGAGATACGTGATGAGAATGTGTTCGTTAAAGCCAAAAGCGTTTTAGAAAAAGATAGTTCACAATCAGAAAATTACAGTTGTCGATACGAGCGCGAAGCACGATATTCAAGTCATTCGAGAGTTTAAAATAGGAGTAAAATTGTGATTCTTTTTGAGTTTTGCAGATTTTTTTTCGCGGTGGGGTGGTTTCTTGAAGCATTTGGTGGGTTGGTATTCGGAAATTTTTTTGTCGTACATTTGGAAGCGGAAGATATGCCCAAAATAATAAAATTCTTTCTATTTTTTGAGTTTTAGGTTTACATAAAGGTTATTTTTATTTTTGAATACAGGTGGTTTTTGGAAATGCCTTTTTTGGCGCGTTCAAAAGCCCCAAAAAAAATCCAGAAATTTTGTCTTTTGATTATTTTTTTCTTTCAATTATTATATATTGGAGATCCAGGCTTGATTATAGCAAGAACTTCTACGCGACATTGACATTTTCATTCAAAGCAGTGGAGCACAAAAATCAAGCAATACAGCAAAAAAAAGTCCAAAGAAATACCAAAATTATGATAAAAAGAAATTTGAGAATTTTTATTGTGCAGGTGCTAGCTTGATGGACCTTAACCAGGCGCATTTTTATAAGATATTTTTATTACTATGCACAGTCATAAATTAGTTTATTTATTTCTATTAAGGAACTAGCTGTTTCCAATATTAAACTTTAAAATATTGTTACTATATATTAAATGTATAAAATATATTTCTGGTAAAGAATTGTAGAAAATGTACTCTTTGATTAAAATTTATATTTCAATTTTGAAGTCAAACGAAATCTTTTTTACATTGAATACTTAACTATTTTTATGAAAATTTTTCTTTTTACTTTAAAAATTTATCAATTTGGTAGGAATTGCATCTTTCTTGAATAAAAATGCAAATTTTTCGGTTGAAAATTAGAAAATTTTGTTAAGAAGTTATTCTTTGCGGTTGAAAATTTAATTATTTCGTAAAAAATGTACCTTTCGTGAAAAACTCATATTTTGGTGTTTTAAGAGTCAAACTTTAATATTTTTCTGGTGATTATTTATTTATTTAAGGTTTGTATTCTAAGTTGAAAATCCATCTCTTTGGTTCAAAGTTGAAATATTTAAATTAAAATTGATTTTCTATTGACAATTTAGCTGCGTGTGTGAGAGTGAAGCTAATTCTTAAATTTTTTGAATTAAGGTTTCGAGCAACGAAACGGGGGCAATCGCTATTCACTTCCCAGCGTCCTCGGACGTGCGGCATTGACGCTCCGCGGAGAGGTCACTTTCACTTGCCTTCTCCCCCCTGATAATGCTTCAAATCAAATATCTCAAGGATACCTGGAAAGGCTAAAGGCACTTTCATCACCCCCACAAATTTGAACTCTGAATGTTAATTAGAAGGCGGAGATATAAATTGTTTGACAAAAATTACATTCTCCGTTCGTAATTGTGATAAACAGTTGAAATCGGCGTCAAAATGTCTTAAAAAATACATGCACTCGATATACGAAATTACAATGAGCTGCGTACTTTTTCACGAAAATACTATGATTTGAAAAGTTGCTCTTAGTTGCAATAAGAAAAATATTTGCAACTTGATGAAAAAACATATTTTTGTTGTTTCATCAAATATAAACGCTTGAGTATCGACTCCAGCGGCGAAACCCGATGTGCGATTGCTGGATTGACGCTCGTAGCAATAACGAAAAAAGGGACTTTTCTTAATTAACAATAAATATTTAAGAAACAACAATATCGATGTGATTTTAAAAAATAGGGAACATTGTTTAAGAATGAAGGTATCATTGTCGGGTATTAACATTTCGAAAAATGTATTTCTCGCCTTTTAATTAATTATTGAAGTTTTAAGAAGAATCTTACTTAATAATCAATTTGCAAGTAAAATAATTAAGTATTCTCTGCTTGAATTGCGTAATAATATAGAGAATTTCATTCTCTACAATATTGATTTACAACTTTTCGTTGTGCGATTTGTTTTTTCTTTTTGGGCAAACCATGATTAAATGCAAAAAAACACGAATTTCGCCATTTGAACGCGTTATTGGGAGGGGGGCACAGCTTTTCAACTGTTACTTTTTACATACATTTTATAATATAGTATGAAGAAACATCTGTCAAATTTTCAAGATGCTATTATTTTACGCAGGAAGCGACGGTAAAATGTGCTAGATTGAATGGCTTTGTGAAGGTCAACTTTGTTTTTTTAAATGGAAACCTCCTTTTTCACATGTGTAATCGATAGAGCGGCAAATTCTGCTTTTAACTACGTCCCCAAGCCATAGGTCAATTGTTTTACGTGCAAGGTCAGTTAGAGGTCATTTGAAATTAACAAAGTTTTCCAAGAGGTCAGTGTAATTCCTGAAATAAATTCCAACGAGGAAATCAATGGTGACCTTCATTTTTACCTTGCAATTCCTGAAGTAAATTTCGAAGCGAAATTCATTGATGAGCTCTGTATTGAACTTACTGATGATCTTCAAGTTTTTTTCAGGGTTTTTTCCAAGCAGTTTACGTTTATGTTTAGCATTGCCGAGGAACAACGACGTAGATGTAGTGAATTCTGTTCTCTTTGGGGTGCTTGATTAGCGTAAGTCCCCTTGCCTCTCCCGCTTCAGTGAATATGTTCAAACTGAAAACCCTGAGCTTCTTGACAAAAAGCTATGCGATTGTAAAAATGAGTTACAACATTACGAATCATCTCCCTATCAATCAAAGTAGCCTGTTGCAGAATTCGATTCTGCAATTCGTCTAAGCTGTCCGTTGCGTTGAGTATACTTTGCTCTTTCAATAACCCCCAAAAAAAATACTCGAGAGAAAGGGCTTATTAATGTATCATTCAAGATACCGGCCCAAACATTAATCTTTTGTGGATATTGTGTGTGACTCTCCAACATCCAATCACGATTTGTGTTGGACCCATATCTACAATTTTGCCTGTTAACTTCACCTTTTAAAGTGAAAGTAGCTTTATCTGAAAATACTGTATTGTACGAGAAAAGAGGATCTCTATCAATTCTGTCCATCATAATTTTACAAAATTCAACACGACGATCAGGATCAGCTTCATTGAGCTATTGTACCAGATGCACTTTGTAAGGATGGAAATGAATGCTTTTTAAAATATTTCGCACTGTCCCAGAAGCAACGTCACGCTCGTCACTAGCTCGACGTAAACTAAGGTATAGATTTTTAGCAAATGCTTGGGCTATGTCCATCTTCATCTCCTCAAATCCTGCAGATTTTAGCCAACCAGTTCTCTGAAGGTCCTTGATAGATCCATGATTCATAAAGCGCCTCACAGTTCTTTCAATTGTTGATTTTGAGTCAGGATTAACCCCTCTCCATTACGAAAAGTGCGAATAAAAAGCAAACGAACTTGATTATAAGATCGAACTCGATCTCCTCAACCACGCATCATTATTACAGATACCTTCTCTTGTTCCGAAAGTTTAGTTTGCGCCATAATAATCCTTTAGCGTAAGATAGTATATATGTACTCGTAATACGTAAATTTAGTTTCGATTCGTAATATTCATATGGAAAAACGGTATAGGACTAATGGTATCGCCTTAGGTATTGACTTAGGTACCGATAAACAGTATAGGACGGTATAACTCTTCGGGGAGGAACAGAAATCTCACCAGAACACCTGGAACTTTTAATGAAAAATTGCCTCATGATTTTACAATATTCTAAACGCTGTAGCCAAGATCACTACAGAGCTCACCAATGAATTTCTCACTGAAATTTACTTCAGGAATTACACTGACCTCTCGGAAAACTTTGTTAATTTCAAATAACCTCTAAGTGACCTTGACCGTTACAATTGACCTATGACTTGGGTACGCACCTGAACGTAGAATGTTCCGCTTCATCGATTGCAGATGTTAAAAAAGGGGGGTTCAATTAAAAAAAAAACGAAGTTGACTTTCAAAAAGCTATGAAGGTCAACTTCAAGGTTAAAATAAAGGTCACCATTAAATTGCACGTTGAAATTTACTTCAGGAATGACCTTCACTTTTTTAAAAGATATTTTACCTGAGGAAATATCCAACCGTCCCGGGGCTTTTTAGACACCCTGTATATTAATAACATTTAGCAGTCAGTAGGGTATTGGCAGAAGCTCAGAAGGCGGTTTTATTAAACACCTGTCACATCGTAAAAAGCTTTCTTGACCATCAGGAAGCGAGCGACTAAAAATCCATGGAGTGGCAGATGGTACTCGTAGCTCTAATAAAGCATCCAGAGGTGACTTTTGTCTCCTCCGACGCTCGTGACCGCTCGTAATTGTATACCTAGAACATCATCGCAGGAGGTTTCAAGCATCATATTAAAATATTTAAATTAACTTAAAACATTCGAATCTCATCAGTCACATATTCACATATCTAGGAAGTAATGTAAAGCATTGAAACGGTACATTTTTAGATTCTAATTTATAAGAGTGCAATGTAATCGTCCAAATTTTAAATGCTGAATTTTAACGGATCTTTACGTTGCAGCACACACAGAGTCAGGAAATCATAAAATATTTATTTCTCATCGAAAATGAATTATACATAACCTAAAAGTGTATTATTAGTAAGGTAATTGTCTATCAAGGCTTTTTCAATAAAAAGAACTAAGTACTTCTATTTAGTCGAGAGAAAACGGAAGACGTCTAAATCATAACCAGAAAATGCATTACTTGTGAATTTTGTTCCTAGCGTAGACATTTTAAATGATAAAGTATACATTTCCACGCGAAAATAAACGACAGAACCTTAAAAACATAACTAGTGAATTTCCTTATCTATTTAATTTTTTCCATAAAAAAACAACAATTTAATTGATAGGAAACGGACAACCTAGAAGATATGACCTAAAACTGCATTTTTTGTCAATTTTATTAACAACTTACCCCATTTGAGGCATAAGATATTGGTTTCCTTCCGATCAAAAAATTAAGAGATAACCTTAAAGTACATTTTTTAACTGTATTTTCTAATACAGCCTTTTCATGGGCAAAATATATTTATTTAAACCGATAAAGAAAGAAATAACATAAAATTTCATGAATTGTAAAATATCTTAACCATTGAATGTTTTTCTAACCAAAAAGTACAGTTCAGCCGGGAAAAAATGGAAGACTCCGTGCAGAAATTGCCAAATGTTTGCCTTATTTCCGATTTGAGGCAGATCGGCCACACTATTTTGTGGTTGATAAATTTGGTCCCCTCTAGACCTCGGCTTAACAGCCAAGCTTACCAGTAGATGGCGCTCCATCAATTTCAGGGACTAAAGTGGGTTGACTCCAAATCGCCCAAGTTTCAATATAAAGTGTGAAGCGTCGAAAATATTTAAATTATTATTATTAAAAGTGACAAAGTAAGTGGGAAAAAATGCCAAAAGTGAGCACAAGACGAGTGTTTAGGTATAGTATAGTTTAAAATTTGTTGAATGTGAAAACGAATTCGATCAACAATGACGTCATAAACATATTTATTTTCACGTATTTTTAGGTGATTTGATACAATGAGAATGTAAGTACAAACTTCTTATTTATATTCACGTTTGTAAAAATTACTTAAAGAGCCAGTGCGATATTATCATCTACTTATTTCGTAATAACCTTCCACAATTAGGTTCAATATAGAAATTGAAACCAGCTTCAATTTAAAAATTAAAACCAAAAATATATTGCAAAATAATTAAATGGTTTATCATACACAAATGCATGCTTATCTCTGGTTGCAGCGGTTGGGCCCCGATCGGATATCGCGTTTCATTTCGAGTCATTTTCATTTTCGATCTGCCCCCGATCAAATCCAAGTTGGAATTTCTGCACGGGACCTACCATACCTAATGTAAATATGCATTATTTTTAAGTTGTATTTTTAACATCGCCTTTCGCCACAATAAAATATTCATTTCCCAGCGAAAATAAGCCTGATAACCAAAAAGTACATTATTAGTGAAATTTATTGGCTATTTAATCATTTTTCTATGAAGAAACCTTCATTAATAACACAGCCACAGAAAAAAAGTGTGCGGATCTGGTAGCAAGACACACGTATTCTTATGGATTTTAGGGCGCTGAATTCAAATTCGGTATAAAAAATCACCCATCACGTCATGGTTGAGTAATAACCTCAAAAAATGACGAAAAATCATGCACTGAGGCAAATAAATTTTAAAATAATGCCAGTGATGCAAATTTTCACTTCAAAAACATGTCGACAACTGTTAAGGATCAACTCTTGCCCGATATTAACTTATTTGACATAACTTTACCCAACAGAACCTGACCTCACCTATCCTGAATTAACAGAAATTTATTGAACTACACGTAAAGCTCTGAAAGCATATTTTCCCAGTAGCAAATGTGTGCTAGATCGAATGGGTCAACTCGAACCTAACCTAGAAATAAATCTAACCTAGTCTAACCTAACCTAACCCCACGAAACACAATTTAACTGATTGTGTTGTCCCGTTGTGTTTGCGGTACCGTTTCATTCAGCTTCGGCTTAACCTACATAGAGGTTTAACCTATCCTAACCTTACAAAACATGACCTAACCTAACCGATTACGCTGGCAAGCCTGTTCTTGCGTACTTTCATATTTTGACATTAATAGCAGTAAATGTCTGGAGTCTCGTAACCACTTGTTGCTAGCATTATTCGCCTGTGCCTGTAACCAGGGCACCTCCACGTGGTGACGGTGGGCAACGGATCACCATTGGCTGAGTCCGTGGGTAAACGGAGCTTATGCCGTCATGGCAGACACAGGTAAAAAGTGTATTACGATGCAGGGAAAAACCCCAGTATCGGCGTCTGGTCAGGGTGGTAAAGCGGGCTCTTCGACGTCGTCATCATACAACCGTAGCTCTTCATCAATGGATCACTTGGTTGGTGTAGAGTCTCATGCTGCGAGGAAAAAAACCGCGAGCCTTTCTCAATCGTATGCCTGCAGGAATAGATCAGATGAATTCTGTTTCATTTGCAGTAAATATGAAGTGAGCAGTTTGTGAAAATCAATCGACGAGGAAGTGAAAAGTCTTTACGAAAAGTGGTTTGACCGTAAATTGCTGCACCAAGAAACAAAATGGGTTCCTCACGTCATTTGCAATTCCTGCAGATTCATGTTGTATTGTCTAAAAATTGCAAACAACAAAAAGTACCGCAAATACTCTACACCAACCACATGGAAAAACCCCGTTATTGCGAAGGACTGCTACTTTTGCATGAATACCGTCAAAGGGTTCAACGCCAAAAATAAAAATAACATTTCGTACATTAATGTGTACATAGCCACAAGAGCAATTGAAATCAATAAAAATGTACGCCAGACTGATTTAAGCGCTTTAGAAGATGATAGAATGGAAGTTGAAACTTAACGTCATGGAAACGGTAGTGACACCAGTGATCGAACAGAAAATAGTTCTGATGATTCCGATGAAAATGTCGAAAAAGATGACGAATATGGCGTGCATAAAATGAAATTAAAGGGTCTAATATTAGTGTCGCAACTAGAACTGAATGATATCATTAGAGATCTCGGATTACCAGAAGACGGCGCTGAATTTGCTGCTTCATTTCTAAAAAGAAGAAATCTTCTAGAGCCAAAGACAAAAGTTTCATTCTGTCGCGAAAGGAACAAAGAATTCAGAAAGTTTTTCGTTAAAGACGAACATACGTCTTTAGTGTACTGCACTGACATTAACGGACTAATGAACCACTTAAAGAAAAATGTGTACAGAGACGAAGAATGGCGACTTTTCATTGATTCGTCAAAACGCAGCATTAAGGCTGTTTTACTGCATAACACGAATACTTACGCTCCTATCCCTATAGCTCACTCAACGGTTATCAAAGAGGAATATAACAATGTTAAAATGCTTCTTGAAAAAGTTAATTACACGAATCACAAATGGCAAATATGTGGTGATCTCAAAATCATAACAATGATATTAGGCCAACAATCGGGTTTCACGAGAGAGCCATGCTTTATATGCATGTGGAATAGCAGAGATCGAGCCGATCATTACAGCAAAAAACATTAGCCCTTAGGAGATTCATTCAAAGCTGGTTCTCATAATATCATCAACCAAAGCCTCGTTGATCCAGAAAAAATTTTACTACCACCCCTCCGCATAAAGCTTGGGCTCATGAAGCAATTTGTCAAGGCATTAGACGAAGATGGACAATGCTATAAGTACATATCCCTTGAATTCCCTAATGTTTCAGACGCTAAATTGAAAGAAGTATTGTTTGATGGACCACAGATTCGAATATTGATAAGAGATACTAATTTCGTGAGCCACATGACGAAAATTGAAATGGACGCTTGGGAAAGTTTTAAAGCAGTAAACGCAAATTTTCTCGGTAACAAAAAAAGTCCAGACTACGAGAATATAGTTGCGAAAATGATAAGAAAGTACAAAAAGTTAGGCTGTTTGATGAATTTAAAACTTCACTTTCTAGATTCGCATCTGGATAAGTTTGCGGAAAATGTTGGTGATTTCAGCGAAGAACAAGGGGAACGTTTTCATCAAGACATAAAAGTGATGGAACAACGATATCAGGGTAGATGGGACGAGGTCATGATGGCTGATTTTTGCTGGATGTTGAAAAGGGAAACGAATGTAGGTCTTAAACATAAACGTAACCCTTTGCATCGGTCCTTCGAAGAAAAAAGGACACGTTATAGCAGGCAGAAAATAGACTGACGTAGGTCTATAAATCAATTCAATTACGATAAAAAGCAAGATAAAATTTAAACACGAAAGATAGTATAAATATATACTTTAAGTCTAAGAAAAGCAGAGAGAAAAAAATTTTGAATAAAACTCTTATTCATTTGCATGCTTAAGTTACAGTTCTACATTTTAATTGATACAAACATTGTCAGGTTAATTTAAATGGGGTCAATTCTACTTGTAGTTCTAAGTTTCTTCAAATGTGTAATGTGCGTCTAATTTTTTAACCACCTGTAGTACAATGAAATGAATTTTATTGTGTTACAACGGGAACACTTAAGTTAAGTTGTGTTGCGTTAAGCCAAATCTCGTTAGGTTCTGTTAACTTAGATTCATTTGTATGTTAATATCGATTTAACCTATTAAATATAGCATACGTTTAAGACTGAGAACCGTACGCTTACATAGCTACACGTGTGGTTGAATTTCATTCGGCTAGGTTAGGTTATGTCAGGTTTTGTTAGGTTAGGATAGGTTAAACCTCTATGTAGGTTAAGCCGAAGCTGAATGAAACGGTACCGCAAACACAACGGGACAACACCAATGAGTTTAATTGTGTTACGTGAAGTTAAGTTATGTTAGGACAGGTTAAGTTAGGTTATGTTAGGTCAGGTTTTTTTAGGTTAGGATAGGTTTGACCTCTTTGTAGGTTAAGCCCAAGCTGATTCAAACGGTACCGCAAATACAACGGGACAACACAATCAGTTTAATTGTGTTTCGTGAGGTTAGGTTAGGTTAGGCTAGGTTAGATTTATTTCTAGGTTAGGCTCGAGTTGAACCATTCAATGTAGGACACATTTGCTACTGGGAAAATATGCTTCCAGAGCTTTACGTGTAGTTCAATAAATTTCTATTAATTCAGGTTAGGTGAGGTCAGGTTCTGTTGGGTAAAGT
>NC_046664.1:50436518-50438028 GCF_010883055.1 Belonocnema kinseyi
TTTTAACATGCAGAAAATCCACTGAATGGAGTCAGTTTACAAGAATTTAAGGGATGAAAAAATTCTAAAGTATTCTAAAGAATTCAAGTTTTTCGAAGAATACATGATGAATTGATGAGGATTTACGGTTCTCTCCTTAAAAATCCTAAGAAATTTATGAAAATACTTTTAGATCTTTATAAATCCCCTAAAATATTCAAAATTCTCAAACATTTTTTTAAATCCTTTTAAATCTTCCAAAATATCTTGAAACCTTATAGGTCCTATAAATTTGTTTTATATTTTCTCAAAACCCTTACTTATTTAAAATCTTATATAAATTGGCCTTGGAATCTGCAAATATTTTGAATTCTTTGTAATCTATTGAAATACCTTATACTTTCGAAAGCTCTTAAACAATGCTTTATTACCCTTATTTTATTGAGAACCAATTAATAATTACATTGCATTTTTTTGTAACCCCTTGGAAAATTTCAAATTGTTCGAATTCTTTTAAAATTTCTTGATCAATCTGCATTTATCTGTAATCGATTCAATCACTTTTAGTAACTTTAATCTTCAGTTATTCTTTTATAGCTCTTCACAATCACGTGCACCTTCGAAAAGATGAGGTAAATACTTGACAATTTTTTTAAACGCATTGCATTTTTTAAATCAAAGAAAAATTTCTTGTAACGTTTTAAAATATTCTACATTCTTTAGGCTTTAAAAAAACTTTGTAGGTAACAGAAAATGATTCTACATTTTTCCGAACTCTGAAAACTCCTTCAATATGAAATCAAGATTTTTAAGGATGACTTGAAATCATTTAAGTTCATCGACATCAATTGAAATATTTTAAATTATTTAAAAGTTTCCTGGAATCCTATAGCAAACCCTAAAATTTTTTAAATATAAAATATTTTGAATCTCTTTAAACTTTTTAAAGATGTTTAAAACTCCTTGCAATTTGTAAAAATGCCTCAAAATGCCTTTAATTATTTGAAATTCCTTTCAATTATTCAAAGCAATTGAATATTCTCTTAATAATGTTTCAAAATATCATAAAATCATTATAACAAATATATACAATCCGATTAATGTTCTGTTTATAAACTCTTTCATCTTTAATTTACTACCCCCGCTTCACTGAACCTGGTATGTACTTTTTACGGTTATCGTCACATTTTTAAGTTTGACGACAATAGACAGTGAATTAAATCTTCTTTTTAAATCAGCTTACGATTGCAACAGCACATTTTCTGATATCTTAAAAATTGCGACTCTTAGTGTAGCGAAAATTTATTAAAAATATATTGTTCAGAAGGCTGATTATAAATAATCGCTGGTTGTACGTAAAAATATCGCAATTAAAAAATTTGGATTTAGTGCCAGCGATAGATCAAACAATTTCTAATCTATTATCTTAATCTGGTAACAAGACACACGTATTCCTATGGATTTTGGGGCGCTGAATTCAAATTCGTTATCAAAAATCACCCATCACGTCATGGTTGAGCCATAACCTCAA
>NC_046664.1:50438128-50457912 GCF_010883055.1 Belonocnema kinseyi
AACTGTGATTTAAAGCTTAATAAAAGAGTATTTCCGCTTAAGAAAAACTGTTAGCTTTAGGAATAAACTCGTTATTTACTTAAAGAAACCCAGATTAGGTTCTCAACCCAAAAATCAGATTAAAAAAAAATCTGTCTGCCTGTCGGGCACATACTCATCGCGCGCGGCTCGCTGCGCTCCCAATTTTGAGCGCGCCTAGGGCGCGCGACTGTTCGTTCTCGCGCTTCGCGCTTGATTTGTACTTACCTCTTACCACTTGTATTTACCTCGCGCTACGCGCTCGATCTTTCTTCATAGACTCTTTAAAACTCAGGAATCACGAGGAAGTGGGCAAAGGAGCGTTTCTGTACAAAGCAGCGGAGGAGGCTGTTGAAACACCCGGTCTTGACTTCAGTATTAGGGGTGAGCAAAATGCATCAAATCTTATCTGTCTTGAGTACTCACTTCTGAAAGCCCGGATTAAGAAAACAAGAGAAAAACTTTCGTGAACAGCTCTTTGATAAGAGGATGGACGGTATCTTCCACCGAAATGTGAAGGATCAGTCAATTTCTTGTGAGCTAACGTTTGCTTTCCTTAAATCGCCCCGATCGAAGTCTGGTACAGAGGGTTTCATTTTTGCATGCCAAGACAGTGTCATTTCCACCTTAACATACCGTCGCCACATTTTGAGCCAAGACATTCCCGATGATAGCTGCAGGGCGTGCCATGCACACCCCGAGCATTTAGCTCACATACTATCTAGTTGTCCAACTCACGTACGAACGACCTACATTTAAAGGGACAATGCGGCACTGAGAGTGCTTTATTACCATCTCTGTCACTGCTACGGTGTTAACCTTAATATCGCTCCTCTAAATGCTCCTAGGGAAATTGAGTCAATTGTCGAGAATGGGAAGTGCCGCATATACTGGAACTTTATATTCTCGACGATTGTTTCTGTTGCTCACTCGAGGCCTGACATGGTACTTCTTGACTTCGAGAAGCGAACCATGTTCTTTATCGAATTTTCGGCACCAGCTGACAAAAACATCATAACCTGAACGTCCCTATAACTGATCGTCCCTATCTTCGACGCTCTTGGAGGTGCCAAGCTTTCACTTGCTAATGGCCTAAAAATCATCCCTGCGTGTCAACAATATGCTAGAACATTTGCGGGAAAAATGCAGAAGGCGGTTGTCCTTGGGTCGCTCCGTGTTTTTAGGGTGCACGAGGCTTTTGCTGGATCGTCGTATTGATTCCTTTACAGACTGTAACCACCTATCTCACGGTTGTGAGACGTGATCGTGACTGAAATTTTATAATCTTCTAGAGCATTTCGAAATCAAACTTTTTCTTTTCTTGACATTTTTTTCATATCGTCCGTTAATTGGCTTAAAGGCTTAATTTTCGTGTTTTTTTTTAATTTTGTAAATGTTATAACTCTAATAATTTTTAATTTTATGAAATAAGTCATTAAATAAAGTGTTCAAATTTTTGAATACTATAAACGACTGTACAGACAATTCTTGATTTTTGAAAAAATGGACTCCAAAAGAATAATCAAGAGGCGCTCACTTTTTTAATTTTCATCAAAAATGGCTGGCTAACAAACTTGACCTTTAGTTTAAAATACTAAAAGAGTGTACCAGAGGCCAATCTAATAGAAATATTTTTTCAAAAGTTATCGTTCTGATAGACAGACAGACCGACATTAATAAAATTGTTTTTGTTCTACCTTCGGTGAAAAAGTGTTATCTATTTGTTTTGGATAAGTTTTTGTATCGTGCGTCGAAAATTTTTACTTTTTAAAAAAATTTTATGCTTTTTTTGTTAATAAAACAAAAACTACATGTCCTATAAAAAAGTGGTTAATAATGAATTTGTAGATATTTTTTAGTGCACAGTATGGGTCTTATCATTTTTTTTTCTTATCTCGCATAGTTCGACCGCAAAATGCAATTTTTTATTTATGATTAGCTTTTGTGGGGTCGAAATTTGAGTTTTTCGAAAAAATTCAAAAAGTTGATATGATAATCTTGTAGAGCTTTCGAAAAGTAAAATTTTTGTTTTAAACTAATATGAAAAACTGTACCAAAAGCCAATCTAATAGATTTTTTTTTCAAAAGTTATTCTTCTCTCAAATAGACAGACAGGTAAAATTTTACACAAACCTAATACCTACTCTGATGAAAATGTAAAAAAAAACCACCCCTAGCATATTTCATGTAACAGTTCGACATTAACTCGATGTAAAACGGTCACGAATTATTTAATTTGAAAAGAGTCACAATATTTACGTTTAAATCTCTATTCTATGTTCTGTGACCAAAATCAGCATGAAATAACCCCCGACATCCACGACTAGTACATTTTGCAAAATAGTTTGGAAGTAACTCGATGTAAAACAGCCAAAATATATTCAAATTAGAAATAGTGACATTATTTTCGTGAAAGGTAATAGGGGTGTATTGTGGGGGTTGCTTTTTAGTATTGATGGCTAAAAACATAATAAGAATCATATAGTATAAGTCGAATCTCTGATTATTGGACTCTTTTTGCAAGAAGAATTTCTAGTATTCGATAGCCTTAGATTGGCCAAACACTACCTTTTTTTTACTCTTTCCAGAATTAAGTCTCTACTAAGGCGGTGGTTTTTGTACGTAGAGGTGGATTTAAAAATTTTTGTGTGGTGCATTCGAGAGCCCAAAATTAGTCCAAAATTCTGATGCATTTGGAGTTTTATAAATTTTTGTTCTTCAAGGAGGTTGTTTCTTGGATAGGGGTGGTGGATTTTGGAAACTTTTTTTGGTTCATTAAGGAGCCAAAACTGAGTCCAAGATTCTGGTGTACTTTTGTTTGTTTTTTTTTGAGTTTGAGTTTTTACGTAGGGGTAAGTTTAATTTTTATTAGGGCTGAATTTTGGACAGTTGTTTTTGACGCGTTTAAGAACAAAAAAAACGTGAAATTTTTACGTGTTTGACTTTTTTATTTTAATTTTTATGAAAAACAGAGGAGTACAAAAGTCGGCAATTTTAAACGGCACGTTAATCGCAAATGAAAATTAGGTGGTCCAAAAATACATTCCGAATTTTTTATCGAATTTTCATAAGTGTCGACCCGAAATTTGTTCGAATCCACACAAAAATAAATGCATTATTTGGTTTCAAATAAGTGATATTTAGAGGAGCTGCAAAGCTTGTAAAGTTTAACACATATTTTTCATTATAAAAAAGTACTTTTTTGTACATTTTCTTTAGAACACTTAATATTATCTGAATATAATTGAAACTCTACATTTCTCTTCACACTTAGCCATAGAATACGAAAAAAGGGTCACTTTTTAAATATCAAAGACATAAGTTTGTTTTTTAGGGTCGCAAGAAACCCAATAAGTGAAAAATGTGGTTTGATAGATTTCTGCGCTAATTACAATGGTTTCGCCGCGTTTTTAATAAAAATTGTCTCTGGTACATAAAATACCATATCATACTTTTAATTTGATATCTAGACAAATGTTTTACACAATATATTCTTGCTTTTAGTATTTTTCTAGCAGAATAGTGTTAGAAAGTCGCGTTAAAGAAAATTCCACTTGTCTAATTTTTAATTAGAGTGACGTGATAGTTTACCAATGTTAACAAGAGTGATTTTCAAAACAATTTATTATTGTTTTCAATACTAATCTCTTAGAGTAATTACAAAAATCGCAGTTTAAAATAGTTCTAGTCCAATTTTCACATCAAATAAGTTACATAATTTATCACAGTAAAACACATAAATTTTCCAACCAATTTATTAGTATAATCAATCATATTCCACTTGAATAATAATAGAAAGGTGCGGATTTTTCTGAAATTTCTGACTTTTTGTCCAAATCTCAATAACAGTGAAGTAATAATTAATTGAAGTTAACAAAAGTAATAGTTTAAGCAATTTATTATGATTTGTAATACTATTATCTTTGTTCAATGGTAGAATATTGCGGTTTTTTCGTTGTTGAAATTTTGAACAATTTGTCTACTATTTATCGGAAGTGACCTAATAATTAATTATGTTTACCAAATATAATTGTTTATATACTTTATTGTTACTTATAACTATCCGCATTTGTATCAATGCGTGATAGTTGCGTTTTTTCGGAAATTTTTACCTTTCTGTTGGCTTGACCTTTTTAGTAATTAACAAGTAATAAATTAACATTAAAGAAAACTGTATTTTAAATAATTTCTGTCTTTTTTATGAATATATTTTTAAAAAATAAAATATTTTGGAACCTATAAAACAGAATAATGTCGATGATATTTGAAAATTGACGTTTTATTCGTATTCTATGGTTAATTGCGGAAAAAAATCAGTTTTAACTCGATTCAGCTAATATTGAGTATTCTAAATAAAACGTACATATAATTTTTCTCAAAGCAACAAAAATTCATTTATTTCTGTCTGAAATCGAAAAAATTTCCGGCTGGTATACATGAAAATTAAAAAAAAAAGAATGTTTGTACGACCCTAATGAATATTTAAGAAATAGGAAAGGCTTAGAAATCATTAGCTCGCGTTAGAAAGAAAAATATTAAGTTTGCCAAGGGCTGAAACACCTCCAAATGGTGAGTCGACTCTCTAGGTGATAAAGGCAGTTTCTATTATTATTAGAAAAATTAGTATATGCCAAAATTGACATATTCTTTAAACAAATAGTTTTTCGATGTCACTATTAATCTCTTCTTTTTCTGATTTATTATACGCGATATAATTATCTAAGGTAGAAAAGCTAGGAATGTACTTATAACAATATGTTCGTTAATACGAAAAAGTTTTCATTCTGACCTGATAACATTCTTTTAATAAAAAGATATCTTCCGACAATTTGAATAATAATATTTATATGTTGTAATATCGTATCTAGTTTAAAACATGGAAAAGCCGAGAGAATGGCACTAGCAAAGATATTGTCTACTATGAAAAAATATGAAAAAATCATATAGTACACAATAAAGTAAACAACTCTTAGTGTTAGCAACTTTGGACTTAGGTCATTTCAGCGGAATCATGATCTATTTTTGTAAAATGTAAGACTGTAATCATTAGGCCTGCAGGTGATTGTGAATATCGTTAAGGCAAAACCATGGTAAATTAGTTGTAAAATGTCATTCTCTAATAATGAATATCATAGGCAAACATGTAATCAAAGAAGCTAATCTGTTTGGAGAAAGAATACATGTATTCATTCGTATTTAAATGCGCTCATATACGCAATAACGTTTTCTTGAAAATCTTGAAAATTGTAAAGATATGGGTGATATGGTGATATGTTTTTTACAAATATCACGCTTACTCGTAATAACGGAAAAGCTGGAATTGCCGAAGCAATCTTGACACACAAACAGATAAAATTAAAATTATTTCTTCACGCATAAGTTAGCTGATTAAAGAACTTTATAAAAATTGTAGGTTCGTTACAAAAGTCATTTAAAAAAAATCTATATTTTTTCCCTACAGAATCATCCATTCCAACGCTCCCTGAGCATACCACCTCTATCGCTGAAGATCTACGTCCTAGAGTACCTACTAGTCCTGTTGGCTATAAGTCCCAAGATAGAGTCGGTGGACCTAATCAAGGTGATTAGCAAAGAAGATACAATAAAAAACATATAAAGTAAATATTATTCCAACGAGATCCGTTTGCTTATAAATGAGCGGCAATAAATAGAGATGTATGAGATTAAATTATATCTAAACTCGTATTTAATTTTTTAAAGGCGCACTTTATTCAGCAAAGCATGCGGAGTTTAAATTTTCAGGTCAGCACTGCCTTTTCGTCGTCGCGTTCTTTTCATCACACCTTACATTCCATTGATATATAGGCGGACTTTTAGTTTTTCTTTTTACTGTGTAACTTCGACTTGAAATTTTGAGAAAAAAACCCTGATTATGAATATTTAAATACTATTCTCAAAAGTATATTGCTATTTTTATACATTTCAAGAGTTATGGAAAACTTAATTTGTACTCGTCTCGATTTAAACTTTCTAAATAATATTTATCTTAACAGATTATGTATGTGTGTAAAATAAACATGTTAACAAAATTATCCACCAACTTTTGAACAAAGTATCCTGAATATGTCTAATCAGGGGTCTTTTTTATATTAGAAGTCAAAGTAACTTTTTAGACCTCCCAGTACCTGGGAAAGTTTCGACTTGGCTAAATTATTGATCCCGACTCACCCTATGGTATTTTGTTAAATCAATTTCACTTAAAGTAAATTGCCTAAATGTGCAATTTAGCCGACCTTGTTCAGATTCGTCGTATGGGCATCATTTTCTTGAGCCAATACAAGATTTTCTAGGTTCAGAAACAATTAAAAAATTGAATTCCTTAGACCATGCTTAGTATACTTGTATATTACATTACAATTTTGTAGGTATCTACATATAAACTCCATTTTGTAAATGTTTAGCTCTTAAGGAGGCCGGACTTGAGGACAACGATGGAATTTTTAAGCAAGAAAACATTCAAGTGGGGATATACCGAGATGAAGTAATTTATAAAATAAAAAAATCTCCAAGCGGTAATTTAAAATCTGATATACATTCTAAAACAAATGTTATAGAAAATTCTACCTAAATATTTATTTTCCCCTAATTATGCAGGTTTCGGGAGATTTATTCGAGGTTGTATGGGATGCGGAAAACCTCCAACATCACCCCACTCCGACATTGAAGGTACGTATATGAATTTTTTCTCAGGTCTACAAACGGAGTGTCTAAACTTTACATTCCCTGCCGAATCTTGATCTCGCTCAGCAGATTTGTGACAATTGAGCTGCTGAATATAAGAAGGGCACGTAAAACTATATGCCTGGAAACGGCAAGACCTTAGCTGTTTGGAAACAGATTACGAATATTATCTTTTTTAAAGTAGATTATAATAAAAAATTGTATTGCGCAAATTTTTACTCAAATAAGGTTCTATATGCTTTCATTCTCTTCGGAATAATACACAAAAAAATTTTAATTTTCTTACTTTTTCAAGCAATTGAAAAGGAAGTGATGCGTCATTATATTCAGAAAGTAAGAAAAGTAAGAGATTGCGAAAATTTTTAGTTACAATATTCGAGCGCTTTGTTTATTTGGATTAGTTTAAGCAACAAGGGCTTTCAGCCATAGAGTTGTTCATTGAAGTATCAAGAAGTTTTCTGTAAGATTTCGGTACAATTAAATTCATATTCAAGAACTTATTTATATTTAAATTCGCTAAAGGCAAAACGTCTTATATACGAACTGTATAGCGATTATTTTGATATTATTGTGATTTTTAATACTATTCGCTCCATTAAAGATAATAACTAATAAAGTAGTCCGCTAATATCAAAGTATTATAAATAAATAGATAAGATTGCATAATGTTCAATAATTACCGCAAATTTTTCAATTATTCAAATTCGTGGAATTCCTAAAAGTGATAGTTCAAAAAACTGAGCTTATTTTTCATTAAAAATACTTTGATATTACCTGATTACTAGATTAGTTTTCATCACTGGTGTTGGTATAGCTATTACTTGTGCCATGCATAGTCTACATATGAGATATTCAGCGACTAGCGAAATTGGATATAAATAATTTCTTTAATAATAACTCGATTATGCTCAAACTTCAACAAAAAATTTTTTAATGCATCTAAGAACTTTTTTCTCCAAGTTTTTCTTTGCTTGAACTTCACTTTACAACAAAGCGCTTACAATTAAAATTCGTGATTATCATAATGTTTGACGACAAAATAAGTAAATTTCTTTTCTATAATAATACAAGCTGTTTTCCCTATTACAAAAACCTAGTATCTTGCAAATATTTTTAAAACGGTGAAAGGTTGAAAGCATTTCATTTAAAGAAAAATATACGCAATGAAGTTTTGTATCTGAATGTACTTCAGAACATGTAAAATACCTAAATTTACTTTCAAATGGATTGCGGATCTCAAACTCCGGAAGAAATGATACTACATACCCTTCTTTGATCCTAAAACTTAATTATTATTGTTAGTAGATTCAGAACTTCATATATTTAAAAATAATTAATGACTACATTTTTCTTACTGGATCAGTTACAACACAAGTAATGTGGCCTAAAAAAGGTTATCAGGCAAAACATGGTGAATTTGTAATTGCAACATACAACGGACACGGATGGGCGGTGCAGACTACAGTTCGAGATATAATGCACTATCATTAAGCCTTATACATTTTTAATGACCAATATTTTATTTTTTCTGGAAAGATATTTTCCAGAACTTTACATGATTTCGTTTTTCTAATAAATAAATAATTAGGTAAAGTGATAGAATCAAGTCCTGTTGTAGAACATATTTTTTCCGAAAAAATGAACTGTCATTTATTAAAGTATTTTTAAAAATCTTGTTTTGAAGCAATAAGGAAACATTTTTGAAAAGAAAATTTTTTCAAAGAAAAATTCCTTTAGGTTTCCAATTTTTGAGACGCGAAAAATTTTTTCTTGTTGCAACAGGCTGTATTTGCATGTACTTCTTTTAAAATTATTATTAGCATAAAATCGTTTTAGACTTATAACAATTTTTTAGTTCAGTTAAAAGAACAGAATGTGTGCTTTGCACCGCTAGTTATAAAATTAAATTTTAACTATACTTTTTAATAGCTAATATAATATTATAATGGTATATAATAATATAATATACATGAAATAATTTTAAGCTAACATAATAAATATAAAGATTAAGTATTAACACGAATTCTTATTTGACAACCGCGTTCTTGAAATTTCTTCTATGTCTAAACAGGATTATTTTATTGCTCGCACACAGCACATTACCATAACAACCCTTCACACTTATATCCATCAGCTTATAAAATAAAAAAAGACAACGAATGATCTCAAATCCTGCACTCTCAACTGCATTCTTGTTAGTCTTTCAATATATAAATGTCGTATGGATTTAGGAAAATCAGAGTTTCGGTCAAGGTTGAAGTTTCATACAATTTAACACCGAGTTTATTTACTAAACGTTTATCGCCATAACCGATTGAGTTGAACCACGCTAAGATGCCTGCGATAAAACTGATTAGCATATGTTCAATGCCTTGGGGCCTATCTAAAGATATGAATTTTTTTGCTATATATTATCATAACTGAAACAAATTTTTAAAATTGAAGTTTTTTGAAAAAATATCTCCTCCGTTCGCTATGCTAGAAATCGAACCAAAGAAAGTCTAATTTCCGATCTAGTTTTTTTTCCTTAAGCTACTGGAGAGTTCGGACGAAGAATCCTTTTTCAGAAATACATTAGGATCAGAGAGATAGCAACCACCGATAAAGCGTAAAAATCTTTTTGGCAACCTATGTGAAAATGAAAAGATTTTTAAAGAAGATTTTTCTGAAAAAGGATCTTCCCCTTCTAGTCTCTAACGACCAACCCTCTTTTCCTGGTATTTATATTAAGATGTTGAGAAGAAAGTGGTTAGCATAACGTACAATTTTGACTGGGATGTGGATATAGACGCATGCACCTCCAATCGGCACCCAAAGGACACATTTAAGGCTACAAATAGGTCCCCGACGGAAAGTGATGGTTCCTGTGAGACTGTAGACTTATGTACATTTAATCAGCACGCTAAAGGTCACCTTTATGGCAAGCATTAGGTCCCTAATTGAAGAATTGTATGTTTGTTTTGAAAGCAAAATAATAAATTTATTAGAAAAATGTAAAAAACTACGAATTTGGCCGACGTTTCGTGAACATTGCAGTTCACTTCTTCATATTGCTTTATATGTTGGCTCACCGCTCTCCCGATTTCACCATTATCGACTTTGCCACAAGAACAAGGAATTTTATATACTCTTGGATCACTTAGGGGTGTTTTTCCGTCTTTCCGTCTTTCCTTTTATCTAGTAGTTTTCCTATTGCCGCAGGTGGTTTAAATATGGTTTGGATGTTGTATTTATTGAGAATTCTTCCTATTTGTTTTGTGACACCTTGGATGTAGGGTAGGGTAGGGGTCATTTCTCTCTTTTTTTCGTAGGTTGTGTTGAATTGTTTTTTTAGTGTATTTTCTCATTGCTTTATTAATTTGTTAGTGTGATCGTTCTGTATTAGGATTTGTTTAAAGCTTTGTAATTCCTTTTGTAAGTTATCTTCATCTGTTATAAAGACAGCTCTCTATACTAGGGAGTTGATGACCGATCGTTTTTAAGATATGTGATGGCGGGAGAAGGCCTTTAGGTATCTGTTTGTATGAGTGAGTTTTCTGTAAACTTCAAGGCCTAACGTGTTATCAGATTTTTCGTAAACTAATACGTCTAAGAAGGCAATTTTCCGTTTTGTTCTATTTTCATGGTGAACTGGATATTAGGATGTAATTGATTGATAAAATCAAAAAACTTATTAAGTTCATCTCGTCCATGTCGCTAGATGACAAAGGTGTCCCTCAGTGTAACGGAAAGAAAATTCTGGTTTAAGTTTGGCTTGGTTAAAGGTTTCAGTTTCGACGTTTTTCATAAAGATATTGGCTATAAGAAGTGAGATTGGGGATCCCATTGCTTCCACTGAGGTTTGTTCGTAAAATTGGTTATGACAAAAGAAGTAAGTATTATTGAGATAGTGTTCTATCAAAGGTACTAGCTGGCAAGGAAAGTTTGTGAAAGACTTAATAATATCAATTGTATCAGAGATTGGTACTTTCGTGAAGAGAGGTACTATATCGAAACTCACTATGATATCTTGGAGTTGAATGTGAATCTATTGTATCTTTTAAATAAAGTCAAATGAGTATTGGACGTGAGTGATCGGAGTTTTCTGTAAAAGGATTTAGTTTTGTAGCAAGGAAGCGTGCTAGGTGGTAATTTGGTGCATTTAATGCGTTGACGATCGGTATGAGTGTAATGTTATCTTTGTGGATTTTCGGGAGCGCGCAAAGTCTTGGTGATATGGGATTAGTAAGTATCAATTTAGATATTATTTGGCTGTCAAGTTTAGAGTTTTTGAGAAGAGTTTTTGTTTTACTGACTATTTTTTTTAGGTCCTTTTTAAGTTTTGTGTGTGTATCGTCAGTTAGAAGGTCCATTGTTTTGTTGTTTTAGGCTTCTTTTTTTCATTATTACTGTTGTGTTTCCTTTGTCTGCGGGTAATATTATAATATATTTATTCTGATTGAGTTCTTCAATATCGGTTTTTTCTGTTTTTTCTCTTAAGTTTGAGGAAGGAACTTGAGCTTGGCGTAAAATTTTCTCGATTCTACGTCGTATATCTTTCGCTTTTTTAAGCGAAAGAGTATATGTGATGGAATCTAAATTGCTGATTATTTTTCCTTTTGTGATTTTCGAAGGAGCTACTGCAAAGCTATGTCCTTTAGATAAGGCTGAAATCATTTCATCGTTGTGAGGATGGTCAGAGATGTTTTTTACTGTATCTTTTAGTTGTGTTTGCTTTGCTGGAAGTAATTTGACGAATTTTATTTTATTTTTTAGTGGAAAGCTCTTTAATCCGTTAGAATTGGTCAAAAGATATGCTCTCCAATGTGGACCAAATGTCAAATCTGAGGGTGTTTGATAGGAAAAGGTGAAGTTTTAATAGTTTTTTGGAGGTAGTGTAATAAGAAATTTGGTATGTTGTATTCTTTCTTTCAAGAGAAGCAAACATGTATTATACAGAATTTTTTTTGGATTTAGATATTCCTAAATTATTTTTCAGTTGTAAGAATTTTGGGACGATTTTCTTGTCCCTGCACCGTTTCAAAAAAGCTAAGGTTGTTAATAGCTTACCTTGAGAAGTCCTGAACTTACTAAAGATGTTGGTATTAGTAGGAATACTCTCCTTGTAGTGTTCTTTAATAATAGATGTACTGCTTTCAAGATGATTCATTTCGATAACAAGAGATATTTCGAGTTTCACTCGTGTAAAAAACTGCGAATTTTGCCGACGCTTATTAGTTCTTAATAATTATACTCAAAAGTAAAAGTGTAATAGGCAGTGGCAATGGTAGGGAATATAGCTTTAATCTTGAATCTATGTCTTGCTTTCCATATATAATTTCTCTACATTCGTCCCAGTCGGTAAGTTTATAATTAAAGTATTCAGTATCAACATATGAAATATTACTTATATGTTTAAGTACAAAGATGATAGGTGAGTGGTCGGAGTTTTATTTGTTCTATCTAGTTATATCTACTTCAGAATTAATTTTTTTTAAAGTCCTATTAAAAAAGATACTGGGAAGCTCGTTTTAGTATGGATAAACTGTGAATTTATCTGGGTGTAATATTTTGAATGTATTTCAGAGAATAGATGAGTATCAAATGTTACCGTTTGAATTAACAAATGTAAAGTTCCAGGTGGTATTTTTAGCTTTAAGATCGCCATATGGCTGGACTTTATTTTCTAGTCCAAGAATGGTGTCAAAGTTTTTTATGTGGATACAAGATCTTGCAGGGTTATAGGCGGCAACAATAATTGTATTATCACAGAGTTTCATTGCAACGCACTCAGTAGTAATCATGTTAAGTGTAAGTTCCGTAAAGCTAATTATATTGTTAACTAAGGTAAGTACTCCTCCACCTGCTTTTGCATTATCCCTATCTTTTCTCATCACAGAATATCGTGCTATATTAAAATTAGCCTTTGGCAACAATTTGGTCTCATTCATTCACATCATTTCTATCTTGCGGTCTCTGAGACGTTGCGCAAGTTCCCTATAATTGCCCAATGATCCTATTGGAATTCCAGTGTCTTCTTGTTAATGAGCGAATTGTCCTACTAGTTGCTATCATTTTTCATTAAATCAGAAAAAAACTATAAGTTTATGAAAGTCGTTATTGCAAGTATCCTGCTTATTATTTAATGTTCCAGCTAGCCTTAACATCTTACATAAGTTGCATGGTTCATTAAGCTTCTTGATTTCCGCTTCCAGCTCCTGGAATTCTTTCATCTCAGGCGGGAGTGTGTTGGCATTTTGACTGACCGTACTTGTGGCTGAGTGAGTTTTACTTTTTTCAAGTACCACTGGAGTATGTCATACTCTCGTCCTGGGTTGTCCAAGTGCTGGAAATGAAGTATATGTTCTTGGAGGTGGAGCTGTGATTCTGCGTCGTTCGGAGTATACGATTCGCCTTGCAGTCCTCACTTCAATTTTTTCCAGTAGTTGGACATAGTTTGAGCAATTAACGTAATTTGCTTGATGCTCTCCTCTACACTTGCCGCATATTTTCTGATCTTCTTAATTTCGTTCACAATTTTCAGTAAGGTAAGCGTCTGAGTAGTTGAAGCATTTTTCATTATTTTTTCAGTGGCTAGTGTCACGTACAAAGGTTTGGCACCTGGCGCACTGAGTGACATGTTGTCTTGGTATGTCTGTATGCCCCAGTATATTTTCACTAGGCACATGTATCTGACATTCTTCACCACGCGAAGATATTGATCCCGTGGTATGGTAAATATGTAGTTTAAGTGAATGGCAGGTTTCCTTTGCTGCATTTTTAATAGTTTTGCAGTTCAAACACTTTTATCTTGAAGCTCGTCCTGGTTCTCTTGTGTGTAAATTATCGGCAGTCCTTGGATGACGAGGTGCCTAAATTTTTTCTCCGTTAAGGGGTGGGTAAAGGATGCAAAGTTGCTTGCATCTAATTTCTTTTTGATTGCCGTGTAGTCTTGTATTTTTTACTGATAATCCCTACTTCGTGATATTGAAGTACGTCGTTTTGAAAAATGTGCACTTATTAATTTTCTTTATGGACAGTGAATGATGGTTGATTTTATCCATAATGATAATATGTGGTATATATTGTATTGCAGGTTTCATCCTAGCTATTCAAGTAGGCTCATTGGTTGTGCCTTGTCAGTGAATTCTGCACTATAGTCATGCCTTAGGTTGTTGAACCGATTGTTGGAGGTGAAATCAGTTTCTTTTGTCGTCCTCTGTCTTTTTTTGTCATGGTGGAAGGTGACGCAGAGCACTTTGTGCCGTCCTGTCGCTTCCTTGGTTTATCTGCCTTCCTTATTAAACTTATTTGAATTATACATAGCTTTATTTAAAATTAACACGTGGTCTGGCATGGGATTGAACCTATTTATTTTTATTTCTATATAAAATTGCCGCATGCTTCCAGGCGACATCCTTTCGCTTCACTAGGACTTGAAACATAGAATCATATCGTGGGTACAGAACTCAAGCATAATTTTAAGGTTACTTATAGGAGGTTGCGGGATGTGGCAGTAGAGCTTCAGAGGAGATCCGAGAGAGGCGTGCGAGAGTCAATTAAATCGCTATGCATGTGCAACAGTTGTCTTTGTTTGCCACGCCAACAACAAACAACGAGGTTAATTTGAAAAAAATGAGAAGCAAGTATTTCTAATTTAAAATTTGCAAAATTATTGACTTCGAGTTTCAAACCATTTCTTTAACAGTTCACAAATGACTATCTAATCATTCAAATATTTTTTTAGTATGGTCAAAGTTATGAAACTATTCGTAGCATGGGTCGGTAAGTTCATCAATTTCATTCAACTTTTAGTTAAGAGGAGATCCTCGAGGGCGCTCCTATACGAGTATGAGTTACCCTCGTTATTTACCCTGAGTGCCGGTACATCTCTGTAATGATAATATAGAATTCCTTAAAAAATTTGACTTGTATTGATTGACTTGGGAAAATAATGCATGTACTTCTAAATAAGACTTATTCTTTCAATCTACCTAGTAGCTTGAGGGGCAAACACTTGGTCGAAAATCTCAACTTCTATTTTTCGATCCTTTGCGGAGCGAAGGGAGAACATATTCTTTCAGAAAAAATTTCATTACATTTTTTTTTATCTATAGCTCTATCTAGTCTGAAAAGAAGTTAAGAATTTTTTTATAGTTTTAATAAAGAACTTATAACGATACTGCCGATTTATATTTTCACTCAGGGTGAGAAGGATATCTGCACTAATATGTGGTTGCCATCTCTGATGATAATACCTATTCCTTAAAAAATTTCACAATATGATTTAAAAAAACAGTAACTGAGTCCACCAAAATGCAAGTCTTCGTACCACTTTAATATGGCCCTTTTATTTTCTCAATTATCATAAATATGTTACACCATAGCGTTATTTGTCTAGCCGAATCATTCAATTATTTATTGTGTATATGGTATGGCATTTTCAAACATTATTAAGGAAATTTGCAACAGATTTAATTAATTCTAAGAGATTTCAAAGAAATAACCAAATTTTGAGGCATTTTTCAAACCTAAAAGGCATCATATGAAAGTCATCATTCTGTCTATCTTTCTTTCTTTCTTGAAAGTAAATTTTGTTATTGAAAATTTAAATTACGTCCAAAAAATTGATCTTCTTGGCTTCAATGTTAAAAAAACGGCAGCTCACTTCATATACAATATTTGGACATTATTTTACTCATACAAAAGAAACTTTATATAAATTTCTAAAGTAAATAAATCATTGATTTTATTATTTGAATATACATTGCTGGATGTTAAGAATTCATTGCGTTGATGGATCTTATTATTTTTTTAGCCCGAAGGAATATTTTATTTATCATTATTTTAAATAACTAGATAATCTATGTGTCAGTAGATCCTTTGCGGATGTAATCTTACAGTCTGAAGAAAACGAATGGGTAGCAGAATGAGTGTAAAAACCGTGATTATCACCCTTGGTGACCCTGACTTTAAATTTCAGTTTCTCCCCTAATTTCGCATGTCCTCTATTTAAAGAGATATGAACTCTTATTCATAGCACATTTTTATTTGTAAAAATAAATCATTGATTTGATGTAACATGTATATTTGTTACTGCTTTGTTGCAAATATAATGCTTCAAATTCTCATTTTGAGGCCATTGTCAGTCAAGTCGAAACAAATTTAACATCATCGTTTTTCTATGTCAATGAAACCAAGAAATTATAGCGAATGCACACATTGCTGATTCAAATATATATAGAAATCTTTAAATTGAGTTTCTTCCGTATGAGGAGCAGTAAACCTACGTTTCGTGCAACTCATTATTGTTGAAACTTCATCCCACCGCGACCTAAATGTAAATAATCATTTCCGTCAATGATTAGAAAACTGATAGTATATATATACCAGTCAAGCATTAAATACTTTCTCAGTTTTTGCTCAATAATCTCGACAATAATTTGTTTTTTGTCAGTAGCAAGATGACTTATTTTATTTTTCGTCTGATCTCCGTTTCCATTTCTGTGATGTCTCTTCATTCTGTTCGTAAGTAAAATACCATGTAATATAATATAAAAAATGTAATATGGCATGGAATGATATATCATATGGTATAGTATGATTTCATATGAAAATATGTAACCCAATATCAAATTGATCACATATGGAATATATGAGGGTGCTTAGATACACCCATCAAGTTCATGGAAATATTTTGAGAGCAGCAGAAATAATTTTCAGAATGGATCTTGTATAAAAAAAATTTAACTTTTCATCATAATTTAATGATTTTTTTGTAAAATAATGTATACTCATCAATACTTTATTGGATTCTTCAATGAATACGGCTTTTGTAAGAATACTAAATTCTTCATTAAATTGACTGAAATAGTATCTACATTAAAAAAAATAATAAAAATAATTTCTAAAGAACAAACCTACTAAAAATAAAAGTATACCCTGCGTTTCAACTCAAAAACAGAGAAAACACCAAAATCTTAAGCTTATTTTGAGATTCCAAATGTATCAATAAACATTTTCAAAACCAACTCCAGCCCTGCTAAAAAATTCCCCATTACTAAAAATAAAAGATGCATAAAAATTTTGGACTTATGTTGGGATTCCGAATGCTCTTATTTTTTCTTAAAAACCACCCCACTTTTTTTAAAAAAACCGCTTGAATACAAAAAATAGAATCTGTAAATTTCAAAATAAATGAGAAATATGGGCTTATTTTGGGCTCTCTAGTGGATCACATAACAATTTTTAAAACTACGCCTATGTAAAAAAGGCCCACCACCTTCGTCAAAATATAAACCAGGAAAAACAAAATAAAAAGTAATGTCAGGCCATGCTGGTGCTTTTGAATGTTCGAAATGTTTTTGCAAAACCACCTCCAAATCTAAAAAATTGAACACCTATCTATAAACACGAAATGAATATTCACGGAGCCTAAAGATACTGACAGAGCACCGAGGGGTTTCTTTTCGTCCTTAAGTGTTATAGCCCAAACTCGAAATTATTATTTTTAAGGAGCTCAAAAATCAGAGTCTATTTACACTATATAGAAGGGCCATTTTATAACTTTCAGGGTGATTATTTGTTGACAAAGTTTCATGTCCGTAGTAAAAGGGATTGTTTTTAAACTTGAAAAGGCGGAGAAACATCAGAGATTCTATGTGCAATGTAAAATTATAAAAAATAATATTTTTTGAACAAGATTCATCTGCGCGATAACCAGGGGTTATTCTTGAAAGTAGAAGGGTAAAGCCCTGAAATTGTTTTAGGTATTTCAGAAACTCTATTCACACTGTAAAATATGAAAGAAGATTATTTTTTGTAAGAATTCATATTTGCGTTTGCGTAGGTATCAGGAGTTGTATATAAACTTTCTGTGGTAGAGACCATAAATTTGTGTTCGTATATTGTAAAGGCTAAAAAATCAGTGACTCCAATAATACTGTGAATTATAATAAAGACCTTCTTCGTGAAGTCTAACATGTGGGATAACCAGGGGTTGTTTTTGAACAATAAGAGTTTGAGCCCAAAAAAGAGTGTTGGCATTTTTGAAGAACCAAAATATAAGAGACTCTACTTGTGCTTTAAAATCCTAAATATGTTCTTAAGCTGACAATAAAATTAAACAACCCTAATAACCACCCCTAGTACATTTCACGGAATAGTTCGGATGTAACTAGAGATAAAAAAATTTAAAAATATGTAAGTTAAAAGTAGTAACAATATTTACATTAAAAAGAATCCAGACTATGTTCTACTTATAATTTAAATATAACTTGGCCGGTTTAAATCGAGTTACTTCCGAACTGTTCCATGCAATGTACTAGGAGTCGATTTTAGAGTTTGTTTGATATTATTATTGAAAGTTGAATATAATGAGAATTTTATAGTCTAAACAGAATATCTGTTTTTTGGGATATTCAAAAATACCCACACCAAGTTCTGGGCTTCACTCCACAATATTCAAAGACAACCGCTAGTTACCACGCTAATATAAACTTGTAAAAAAGTTAGTTTTATTTATTATTTTTCACGCAAATTTGAATTTGTTAAAACGTTTGTTTTATTTTTATTTTTAATAGAGTGGGTTTTTGGGAATGCGTTTTTGGTGGGTTGAAAAGCCCAAAAAAGCCATCACTGCCACTGGAAATTTGAATTTTTATGAAAAGTAGTGGAGTCCAAAAATGAGGCAATAAAGCAAAAGAAGCCCAAAGAATTCCCAAAATTATGATAAAAAGCGATTTGAGACTTTCTAGTGTGGCTTGATGGACCTTCACCGGATGCAAGACTTAAGATTTGCGCTTGTCCGCCCCATGCTTAGGAAACAAAAAACACTAATGAATATTATAAAAGTCCAAAGATGCACTGCGAATTTTTATTTTTTATTTTTATGATTACGGGACAGAAATTTGTTCAAAACCACACAAAATTAAATAAATTGTCAACATTTGTCACAATTGGTCATTGAAAACGAATAAAATATACGTTTTCAAATATCAACTCCATAACTCTGTTTTTTAGGATCCCAAAGAAACCCCATAAACTAAAAATGGATTTTGTGAGATTTTAGCGCTTATTATAATTTTGTTGCTGCTTTTCTAATAAAAATTGTTTTCATTACATGCAATACCATTTCATACTGATAATTAGATGTTTGCATACATTATTTAAACAATGTATTATTTTTTTCAGCAATTTTTTCACACAGTCAAGTTGTAGCATTGTAGTTCTAAAAATGTGTCCTATTATTCCTATTTTCCATTTTTATAAGATACTTTTATTACTGTGCACGGGCTTAAATTAGTATATCTATTTTTATTCAGCAACTAGTTGTTTCCAAAATTAAACTTTAAAATATTTATACTAATTGAATTAGTAACTTATTACTATTCCTTAGTTGCTCACATTTGCTGATAAAACCTGCAAGCCTTCACTAGTAACTAGCGAATTTTTCCAATTTTGATTTACAGAGGCAATAAAGTATCTTTTACGTTAGAAAAAAGCCATACAATAAAATTAAACTTCTTAAGAAAATCAGGTTCTTTCTCCTTCAATATAATAAATGTGGACAAACTTCGCTATATAAGTGCAACTTTCTATGAAAAAGTACAAAAACTCACAACGGCAAGAAATTTGAAAAATACAAAAGGGAACTGTATTTAAATGTAGCTTCTAGAGACCGTGATTGTACATAATTAATTTGGAGGCCATTGATCCGCTCTCAATTTAAGTTCTTACATTAGGGTGACTCAAAAACGCTTTGTTTAAAAGGGCAAGAATCTAAATAAATATCGATCTTTGCCTACATATAATTACACCAAATTGATTTATTTTAAAGTAAAAGAAATAAAAATTACCTGTGTTTTTTATCTTGTAAAAAACCAAGAATAATACGAGGGTAGTTCAATAAGTCCTTAGAATGACCAACAGATGGCGCGCGAATCGCTCCAAATAATCTTTTTTCAGTCAGCACCACTCCCTAATAGATATATGGTGCAGTCACAGTCCACATCTTCTGAGTTTACGTGTTTTTATAACCAATTGAAAAAAAAATTGTTCGTTAAGAAAAATGGAAAAAACCGAGT
>NC_046664.1:50458012-50460703 GCF_010883055.1 Belonocnema kinseyi
CCAACGCATCGTGTTCAACATCGCAGTTGTGGTGTCCTATAGCTTCATCTCCGAATTGTCTCCTAAAATAGTCTCTGAAAGCCTCTAGTATTCCATCTGCATGATATACACCGTAAAATATTAATCCAAGCTGAAAAATATTTTTAAAAACTCATATTTGCCATAAACGGGACATGAAACAGCTCTCTTAATTTGCATCAGTGAAATTGTACTATAAGTCAGTGGCTTACCCTTGTCAATCAGTTATCATTCATTTCAATTCTTCAAAGGGACGGAGGCACTCGTAAATATTGATGCAACAAAAATCGATATACTACCCCTACTTTCATTTTTTCAACATTTAAATTCAAACTGAATTAATTAAACTCAATAATAAAATTAAACTATTTTAGTTAAAAATATAAATATTGGTTTGAAAATGCAATGGTCGTCGGTTGAAGATTCTTTTTTGGCTGAAAGCTCGACTATTGCAAGTTTGGTTCATACTTAATCTTTTCGGTTTAAAATTCAAATATTGTGCAGTAGTCTGAAAGATAAAATTTCTTAATTTTTCTGTATTTTTGAATCAAGGGTATAAAAAGGAAGAGCATAAGAAAAATATAAGGACATGGCAGTATTTATATTTCATTGCTTATCTACTAATAACCCTTATTTTTTGTGCAGATGAGCAATAAAATCTTTTCTATGGAAAATATATTTCTTTTTAAATGGATAAGATTTTTCTTTCAAAAATAACATAATTATCAGCAAAATAGTAGAAGTTTTGATCAAAGAGGATTTATTTTAAACAAACATGCAAACAGCATATCGTTTATTAGTTCTTTATATTTTAAATAATATGTTACCAACGGCTTTTCAGCAAATTTTATAAAGAAAGCACTTTACGAGTCTAAGAAAGCGAAAGCCATTTTTGCCATAATCTTGGATAGAATGATTTTTTAGGATTTGACAAAATGTGACAGAAGATTATAGGGACCTGCAAAGAATTTCCCAGCAAAGAATTTTATGCATCAGACATGTAGGGTTGACACCCCTAACACACCCCCACGAGTACCTGAAAACTACCATTAAAACCAAAAATATCAATTCTTCATGAAATTAACCTTTTAATCAGTGTATTTTCGTATTTTTTCACTTAAAATTATTATTATTGGTCTAGTGGAATATTTATTATTATTTGTTTATTATTTTTCATTATTTAAACAAACCAAATTAAAAAATTTTTTTTTTTTTCAAAAATTCGATTTTTCCCATAAAAATTATTACTATTAGCCTAGAAGAATATTGATTAACATTTCTTTATTAAATTTGTATTTTTTAAACAAATCGAATTTTTTTAAACAATTTGTCTCGAAAATTCGTTTTTTCATGAAAAAGTATTACGGTTGGTCTAGTGGAATATTTATTAACATCAGTTCAGTAATTTTCCATTTTCAAACAAATGGAATTTGATTGAATAATTTTTTTCATTACAAATTCATTATAAATATTTTTTTCATTTTTTTAAATAAAAATTACGACTTAAATATTACTAAGAAATTAATAATTAATTAATTAATAATCAGTAATTAATTATTACTAATGAATATTCCACTAGACCCACAGTAATGATTTTTATTTTAAAAAGTCGAAACAAGATTGTTTAAACAAATTCCATTTGTTAAAATAATTATAAATTAATGAGTTAATGTTAATGAATATTTCCCTAGACCAATAGTAATCAGTTAAGGGGTAATTCATTTAAGCGGAAAAATAATAAAAAAATTAAAACAAATCCCATTTGTTTAAAGAACTCAAAATTAATAAACCAATGTTATTAAATATTTCAATAGACTAAAAGTAATAATTTTAAGGGGTGTCGAACCCATATGTCTGATTCATAAAATTCTTCATTGGGTAATTCCTTACAGGTCCTAATAATTTCCCATCGCATTTATCAGACCATAAAAATTATTCCAAAAACTCAAGAAATTGATTTTCCCCATGTCAAGAAAAAATCGGCACCTGTTAAAATAAAAAAAAAATAAATAAAAGAGATTGTAGAGTTGGAAATTTTAATACAGGTCTTTCACAACATTGTTGAAACTGAAACCATTATTTTGATTTTGATTTTAACAATATTAAGATTCTTGCTAGGGAAAAAAACACATATAAAATACGCATAATAATTGAATCCATTTTCAGAAACAAATATCAGAATATTTTGATTAACTTACAGACAGAAATCATGAATTTCAACAAAATATATCAAAGTATTATAAAATAAACAAAACCAAGTTAAAATTCCAGTTGCCTCGGCGCGCTTTCCTCATTCGAGGTTCCTTTAAAATTACGCCTTTATTCTGTATTCATGAATTTACCACCTCAATGTATGTCTATTGTCTACTAAACTATATGTTCGTCGCTGTCCAAAAACATCGTACGGATTTCCGTCATTTAAGATGTAATTTTTTTTAAAAAAGCCTCTACAATTTTTATGAGGCTTTTATATTACTTGTTTTTCGTTAAATTTTAATATAATTTGGTTTCGCTCGTCATTATTATTTTTAAGAATTGACATGAACTATTGACTGATGTTTGACTCCAAAACTACGAGGGTAGTTCAATAAGTCCTTAGAATGAAGTATAAAAACAATTTTTTTTGGGTAAATTTTTTTTTATTTTTCAACATAATCTCCTTGGAACTCTATA
>NC_046664.1:50460803-50481136 GCF_010883055.1 Belonocnema kinseyi
ACGCCTACCCCGAAAGGGAAATGGCTTAATGGTGTAATAATAATAATAATAAATTAAACTATTTAAGTATTTTAAAAGTAATTTTAAGTTTTTCAATAAAAAGCATGAAAAACAAAAACCATGTAATAAAAAACCTATGGTTCAAGAAGCTCAACCGTAGATTTGATTAGGTGAATTGTTGGTAAATATAGATAAGGGACCGTACTTATATCACGTAACAGCTTACGGAGGAGGAAGGGTTTGAGAAATTGTTGTGGGATTTTTTACAAAAGGAGAGGGGAATTCTTAATTCATATATGAAATTTTTCGAAATAAGTTAATGAAATAAATAACATGCAATATTTATATATAATGTAATTATGAATTTAACTTTAAGCGCCAAAGAATCGTTTCAACTAAAAAGCACATCCAGCCAACAACAATTTTTAGAAATTCTGGGAATTTTATTAACCTGAGAAATGTCAGGGATTTAAAACAAAAATTTGGCAAAAGGTCCTTAAATATTAATGGTTAAGGAAAATGAAAAATTTGTTAGGAAACAATTAGATAATTTTTTTAAATAAAGATTAGCGGTAACCCTAATATAAAGTTCTTCTTAGTTATTTGATTGCCTTCACTTTATATTTATTTTTTGTGTTTGCTTCTTTCTGAAGATTATCTTTTCAGTTATAAATATCACTATTTGTTTCATAATTAAACTATTTCTCCCGTCAATTTAATTTTGATTAAAATTCATATTTTGGTATTAAGAAGTCACCTGATATATTTTTTGGATGAAAATTCAACATTGTTTCAAAATTTTGTCTGTTTAATTTAAATATCTATCAACTTGAGAAGAAATCACATCTTTCTCGGATGAAAAGGCAAATTTTTTAATTAAAAATTAATCTTCTTTGCTTGACGATTCAACTGTTTTGTTTGCAAATTTTGGTTGAACGACTTTTTTGTTGAAGATTTCTATTTTTAGTTGAAAATTCTTTTTCTTAATTGAAAGTTTAACTATTTTTTAGGAACCTTGAATTTAAAAAAAATTGAACTACGTAGATTAAAGTGAAAGAAGTCCATGAACAGGTTTTTTAATGAAGGTGAATTAAAAAAAATAATTCTCAAACAATGTAATAGTGGAAATTTTAACCAAGAAATAATTTAACTTAAATGTAAAACAGTTAAATTCGACGAAAAACAACAAATTTCCAAACAAAATACTTAAGTTTCAAGCTAAGAATTTAATTTTTCATATATAAATCTTAATTTAAAAGTAAAAGAAATGATTTCTCAACAAAATAGATCGTGTGTCAACAATTAAAATAAATTTTTAGCAACAATCGAGTTCTTAACAAATGTTTCAACTGTCAAGCAAGTGGTTAAAGTTTCAACCAAAGAGATAAATTTTTAACCAAGACGAGTAAGTTTCTGTCATGAATGAAAAATGTTCTACAAATTTATACTTGCATTGTCAACCAAATAGTGTTAATTCAGTTTATACCTTAGTAGCAAAATAAGGATAAAAAGGAGAAAAAATTAAATTTTATTCCCAGACAGGGGGAAAAAGCTGAATTCTTCAGAAGAGGGAAACCATTTTAAAAAACAATAAAAAATAACCATGAAACCCAAGAAAAACGATGCAACTTATTAAGAAAACTTTTCATTTTTGTAAATAAAATATTCTTATTTATTTGATGAAATATTATTATTGAGGAATTGCCTATTAAATAAATACTAATTTTGTGAAAATATATGAATTTATTTAGGGCTTTAAATATTATCTTATTTTAAAAAAGGCTGTAGAAATAAAAAACATGAGGAATGGGAAATTCGAAAAAAGAACCAGATTGCCTAACAGCTTTAACTTTAGTAAAAAAACAAGAATGCCATTTCTTGACACTTAAAAATAGGCTAGACACAGAAACTGATTTGAGTATGTGTATATGAGTTAGACAAATCGTTCGTTCACCTTCCTTGTTTCTTATTTCCTGATATTAAAAGCGCAAAAAATTTAATATCGAGAATATTAAGTTTTTTAGAAACAAGAGTACATTACAATTTTAAAACTAGTTGAATAAATTAATAAATCATTATATGTGATAGATATAAATCTCAGTAAAATCTGGAGTTAAATTCTGTTGCATGTAAAATTTCCCGCTGGTAAAGTTTATATGCTATTTGGCGAAAGTTTATCCTACGATAGAATAAAAGCTGTCGTCTGCTACGGTGTGCTTAGCAGCAATGGGAAACCGGCAAAGTATAAGTGAATTCGAGATATAAATCGGGACACCAGATTTAAAACAACACAGAAAAAAAAAATTTAGAATTTGTTGCAGGTAAGGCTTGCAAACGGTTAAAAATTAAACATATTTCGGCGAAAGTTTCACTGATGTTAGGAGAATAATAATTCTGATCTCGTCTACTGCGTCACGATGAAGTGAGCAAATTTCGGTAACACATGTACAATCAGCAACAGAAAATAGAAATAAAAATTTTTTTCTTACTGATATATCTCCTTCAAAATAATTCAGACTATTATAGCGGAATTAGAATTTATTTAATACCATTTAGCAAAATGCGCAAAAAGCAACTGACAGATGGGAATCCCCAGTTCTCTCCAATTTAGTGAAGTTAAACGACGAAAGATAGCGCTGGCATCGCAATTCTCTCTACATCGCGAATAAAAAAGGAGCGATTATAAGGCGAAAGATTATCCAGACACGGTTAAAAATTGGAAATTATCTTAGATTTATGTAAAGTTTTCTTGGCGAGGTTAATTTTTGTTTATATTATAATATAAACTAAAATAATGTGTTTATTTTTGGTTATATTTGTTTTCTCGATAAACCGACATGAATTTGACTCATTATGTTTAACCGCCTTAAATGTATTTTTATGAACCAAAATGAGCATTAGATTCCTGAAAGGCGTAAGGACCGATATATTAAATTTTTTAACAATTTTTAGTTTTTTTTTTAACGAATGTAAAAAGTAAAGTTTCTTAAAAAGTATTTCCTTTCTCATCATTACACCTCGGGTATGTTTGAAGTCAAATCGAATTACAATTTGAACAATCAAATGAGACAACGAATATATTTCTTACACAATTTTATTAATATAAACAAATTTTAAAGACATGAGCCATTTTCATACTTTTTGCACACAAAAATATCCTGTGCTATCGAATACGTATCAAAGTAGCTGCTTAAGCCACTATCATTTATAAATTTGGTAACGACTCTTTTTTTAGACTTAAATTTTTTATGTATTATAACAGCTTACTAGTTTCACCTAACTACATAATATTTTCCACAATTAACATTTATATTTGTTGTAACTATTGTCTCTTTTTTCATAAGAAAAACTTATTTCCATCTTGTTTGTATAGAAATAGATGGCCATACCTAAAAGAATCCAGAAAATGATCTATTAAAAAGATAAACGTTAAGTGTTGACAATATTTTGCAAGAAAATACGCTAGATAAGAATGTTTGACACGCATTAGATGAAAAAGAATTTCTTTCAATAAAAAAAAATAAAAATAATATATTTTTGCAAATAAATCATTTATCTAAAAGTCAAATTTCAAGTGTCAACAATATTTTGAAGTAGAATAATTTTAATAAACTATAGCGATACATATGAGGTGAAACAGAAATTTTTTCTGCAAAAAAGATGAGAAATTTCTGTTTTTTAATTAAAATTGTTTATAATAAAACTACATATTTTATGGTATATTTAAAACCATGATAAATAAAAAAACTGTGAACATTTTTTTGTCCATTTTTTTCGTAATTTGTTTCTTTTTTCAACAAAGTTAATTTTTTAATTTTTTATTTCATTTTTTACATTTAATACTAAAACTATACAGATTCCGTGAAATAATAATTAATACCAATTATGTAGCTCATTTTGGGTTCTTTAGTTCAAAATTGTTTTTCTTTTCTTTATAATTTAACTACAATGTTAAATTAAAAAAAATATCAGTTGAAAATTCAACTATTCGTTTAAAAATTTATGTATTTTATCAAAAATTAATCTTGTTAATTACTGTTTCATATAGTTGGCAAAAATATGACAAATTTTATTAAAAATTCGTTCTTGAATGTGTTAAAAATGAATTTTTTCTCTATAAATATCTTTCTATATTTCATTTTTGGTTAAGAACATCGTACGAACATCATACGTCAAAATATTACAATTTAAAAATGCTTAAAATTGTGAAAATGTTTCAATTTTAACGATCAGGGGAAATAAAACTAATGATCAAGCCTGATATCGTGTTATTTCTGAAAAACATAAATTGCGTACAATAATGGAAGGGGAGGGGGTACATATTTTGTTACAGTACCTCACATTAGTTATTTTACTAATAATTAGAGAAGTACTACAAAATTTAATTCAGAGAAGCAATAAAGTATCTTTTGCGTAAGAAAAAAAGTTGTAGGATAGAAATACAACTGTTGAAGACCCTCAGTTTCATCCTTATTTAGAGCAAATAATTTGTAAAAAGTTCGCTAGATAATTGCAATTTTTTAGTGAAAAAGCAGCAAAAATTATATCGAAAAAAACGAGGAAAAAAAAAACGGAACTTTTTTTAGATGTAGCTGATGAAGACCATGAACGTTTATAATTAGTTTAGAGGCCACTCTTAGTTTCGATTGTAATAGAATGCTCATTCTTTTTAACTTTGTGCAAACAATAAGATGAAATGTTTTCACATTTGACACAGACTACGTCAAGAAAACAATTTGACAATTTGATCTACTTCTTGTATCAATAGAGTGAAAAATCTCACAATATCGCATAGTTTTGTTGATCTTTTATAGTTTTTACGTTTTCCATAGTCATGAATTTTCTTAAATTATTATATGCAGTCATGAATGATTTTTCGTGACGAAATAATTAGTTTTCTACATTGAAATTAGGTTATAATCGAATGTGTCGAATTGCACTAGTGATTACTCAGATTTTATCATAATTGATTTAGAAAGTGAAAACCTTAAATACTGAAATATGGGTACTTCTTTAAGCTCTTACGTGAATACTTATGCCCCTGGTGCCTAAATAAGATAAAAGATTAAAAATTGTTTGGTCTATCTCTGGTATAAAATAAAATGTTTAATCATTTTGATGGTTTTACGTATAGCCAGCAATTGTTGAATAGCAGCCTTCTAAACAATACATTTTTCATAAATTTTCGCTACAATATAAGTCATAATTTTAAAGATATCAAAAAATGTGCTGTTGCAATGATAAGCTGATTAAAAAAAAAACAACAATTTAATGCACTGCCTATTGTAGTCAAACTTATTAATATGACTATCACCCTACAAAGTACATTCTAAGTTCAGTGGATTGATCAAAAATAAATGAAAGATAAAAGAGTTTATAATCAGAACTATAATCAGATTGTATATATTTGTTGTGATGATTTTATTGTACTTTGAAACGTTTTGAGGGAATTTTCAATTGCTTTACATAATTGAAAGGGATTTCAGATAATTAAAGACATTTTGAGGAGTTTTCACAACTTGCAAGGAATTTTACACATCTTGTAAAACCTTCAAGAGATTGAAAATATTTTATATTTGAAATATTATAGGGTTTGCTGCAAGAAATAAAGAAACTTTTAAACGATTAAAAATATTTCAAGTAGTCTCAATGAACTTGAATGTCTTTAGGGTATCCAAACAAATCTTTATATGATATTAAAGAATTTCTTAGAGTACCGAAATGTGTAAAATTATTTTATATTACCTATACATTTTTTTAAAGCCTAAAGATTGTAGAATATTTTAAAACATTACCAGTAACTTACCTTTGATTTAAGACATTTAATGGGTTTTAAAAGAATTTTCAAGTATATACCTCATCTTTTTGCAGATGTAAGTAATTGTAAAGGTGTTTGAAAGGATTAAAGATGACTGTAGAATAATCAAGTCATTTTAAAGGAATTAAAACAATTTGAAATATTCAAAGGGAGTTCAAACAAGATTTAAAGGAATTAGTAACTGGTTTTCAATCAAATAGAGGCAATAAAGCAATGCTTCAGAGCTTTAAAATGTGTAAGGTATTTCAATAGATTACAAAGGATTCAAAATATTTAAAGATTTCCAGGCCAATTTAAATAAGATTTTAAATTTTAGAACTTTTTTCCATACCTTAATTTCTTGTAAATTCACTCAATCCAGTGGATTTTCAGCATTATAAGAAGTCACTTGCAAAACTCATTCCGAATTATTGAATTTAAGACATTTTTCATATTTCACAAGCTTTTATTTCACGTGTTAATGGTTATTTTCGTGACAGACAAATCTCTCATTTCAATTTTAACAAATTTCTAGGTCTGAGTCGAAATATACATAAAAACGAAACTGCGATTAAAAGCTTAATAAAAGAAAATTTCAGTTAAACGAAAACTATTTAGCTTCAGGAATAGGCTCGTTATTTACAGGCCTTTTAAAATTGTTGAGGCGCGTACAGATTTCAAGTGTCATTTTCAAAAGGTTTAAGCTAAATTATATAAAAAGACTTTTCCGTTGAATGCATTCTATCAATAAACGTCGCCCTTCAATTTAAGTTTTTACAAAATCTGGGATATTTGACAAGAATTTATGATCAAAATAAAGCTTATTCCGCAAAGCATTGAAAAATTAATATGATAACATATTGAAAACAACTGCAAGAAGAAAGGCCAAATATCAAATTATTTACACTTTATGGGTCTGCACAATAACATAAAATTCAATAAAATATTTTCGAAGCACAATCTTGGATTCAATTTTTAACATAAACATGTATACAAATGTTAAAACCTATAATTATAAAAGCGGAATTTTCTCAAAAACAGATAAAGCGATACTTCTAAATTTAATTAAAAATTTTCTTTGTACAACATGGAACCAGAATGAAATAGAAAAATCCCATAAGTAAATACTTTTAATCTAGAGTTGGCTTAGCTCCAAAATGTACTTAATTTAAAAATGTTCACAACATTTACTTTGAAGAAATCCAAGATTATGTTTTCAACCCAACAATAATATTAAACAAACCCCAATATCCACCCCGAGTACATCTCACGAAACAGTTTTGGCGAAACTATATGAAAAACAACCAAAGTGTATTCAATTTAAAAATAGTCACATTATTTACATTAAAACGAAAACCTCTAGATTATGTTCTCAAACCATCTATATTATTTAAAAGCCCGCAGAATCTACCCCTATTACATTCTACAAAAGAGCTTGAACGAAATTCGATGTAAAATAGAGAAAATGTATTAAAATTAAAAATTGTCACTATATTCACAATAAAAAAACTCCCAGATTAGTTTCTCAACCCAAAAATAATATGTACAAAAAATGCACCCCTAGCATATTGCATAGAACAGTTCGAAATTAATTCGATGTAAAACGGTTTAAAAATATTCAATTTGAAAGGGGTAACAATATTAACGTTTAAATCTCCATTTTATGTTCTCTGAACAAAAGTAATAAGAAGTAACACCCGACATCCACGTCTAGTACATTTCACGAAACAGGCTGTTTTACATCAAGTCACTTCCTAACTGTTTCGTGAAATGTACCAGGTGGTGAATTCTGGGGGCTTTCAAACATTATAGTTGGTTTGAGAACATAATCTAGAGGTTTTTTTT
Source organism: Belonocnema kinseyi (assembly GCF_010883055.1). Classification (NCBI taxonomy): domain Eukaryota; kingdom Metazoa; phylum Arthropoda; class Insecta; order Hymenoptera; family Cynipidae; genus Belonocnema; species Belonocnema kinseyi. Next base: position 50,468,446 of record NC_046664.1, read on the forward strand.
TTATATAAATAATGTGACTATTTTTAAATTAAATACATTTTGGTTGTATTGCATATCGTTTCGTCGAAACCGTTTCGTGAGATGTACTAGGGGTTTGGTGGTTGTTTGATAAATGAGTTGAAATAATTTGAAAATTGGTGGTTGTTTGATGTTATTGATTGGGTAAGAACAGTATCAGAATTATAGAGTGTAAATAGAATCTATGATTTTTGGGCAATTCAAAATTCCAACACCTATTTTTGGGCTCCACTTCCTAATGTTCGCAGATAACCCCTGTTCCCCACGCAAATATGAATTCGTAAAAAAATAATCTTCTTTGAAATTTTACAAGGCAAATAAAGTTTTTGATTTTAAGGCTTTTCAAAAATATCAACACCGACTCTTTGGCTTTAACATTTAACGCTAAAAATAACACCTGCTTTTTACGCAGATAAGACTCCATCAAAAAATAATTATTTTTACAATTTTACAATGTAGACAGGATCACTGTCACACAGTGTTTGATTTTTTAAACGTAGGGGTGCTTCTTGAAAACAGAATTACAAGTATTTGGTAGCCCAAGAAGGGCCCAACACTACCTTCTTTTTTTACTTTTTCCAGAATTAAGTTCCTACTAACGCGGAGTTTTTTTGTACATAGGAGTAGATTTTTAAACTGTTGTGAGGTGCATTCGAGAGCACAAAATAAGAACAAAATTCTGATGCATTTGGAGTTTCGTACCTAATAAGGAGTTTCATACCTAATAAGAAGGTATTGATTTTATTTAAAGTTTCACTTTGTCGGTTTTCATCAAATCTCCACGTCGACCACATTTTTTCAAGATTTCATAATTTTATGTGCGCTTATTCATAGTACTTAGAAACTCAAACTAAAATGAACATTTTAAGCCAAATAACGCATGGCATAAAAAAGTAAGAAGAAGCAAAACGTTGATTTTTGGAAGACCTACAAGATTATAATCACACCTTTTTCAATTTGGACGAGAAGTTAAAAATGCAAAATTTGATCGTATCAAAGATAATGAATAAATAAAAAATTTTAATTTTTGGTCAAACTATGCAAGATACGACAAAAATGAATTATCTAAAATCGCGCGCGCTGAACAGATCTACAAATTTTTTATGAATCACTTCTCGATAAGATGCGTAGTTTTTGTTTTTATCGTGAAAAACAACATTAAAAATAAAAATATTAAATTTTTTGGATAAAACGACACAAGGTACGAACTAAAATTAACAGACAAAAGTTGTTCAACTAAAAAAATTTATTATTAATCATTTTTAGATAGGCCGGGATTTTCTTTTAATTGTAAAAAACAAGATTAAAAATCAAAAAACAAAATGTTTGGAAAAAGGACAGAAAAGACGAAAGAGGAAATAGGGTCTTATATAGAATTCTATATAGGTACAGTTTAGAATATAATTTAAAGAAAAATAAGAAGCAAATATAAAAATAATCATGATAAATACAATTTGTGCTGTATTTTGCAATGTATAAATAAGCAATGCTAGGCATAGTTACATAAAAAATGTATTATATTTGATATAAAAGTGTTATGTATAATGTAAAAAGGTGACATTTTGAACAAAGTGTAGTGTGAAGCAGGAGATACGTGATGAGAATGTTTTAAAACCGAAAGAGCTTAACAGAAGTTTACGCAAGAGTGTGCGAAAATATAAAGACCGAGCACGTAGCGCGAGATGAATGCATAATCGAGCGCGAAGCGGGAGCGCCAGCAGTCGCGCGCGAACTTTACAGCGAAGCGAGCCGCGCGCAGAGCGCGCAATGAGAATGTGCTCGCTTAGCGGGTAAATTTTTTCTTTTTATTTTCATGAAAAGTAGTAGAGTACAAAAATCGGCAATGTTAAATAGCACCTTAGACGAAATTGAATACTAGGGGGTCCAAACCCGAGTAAAAATGCTTCGACTTGAGTTCGACTTTGTTATGTCTTGAGTTCGTCTCCAAGGTATCAATTTCTAGTTGCATCTCAAAACTGAGTCGAGAGATAGGACTTAGTCTTACTTTTATGGTCACGACAGGTAAAACGGAATTTGTCTCAAGACGAGCCTTGTCTTGGCTAAGACGACGTTAACTTGTCTCAAGCAAACCTGCCTTAATACGAACCATTCTCGGCTCATAAATGAAATTAGAGTTGATAAAAGAAAAATTTATAATTATAAAATTAGTTATTTTTTAATATAAAAATCAGAATGTCTGGCTCTGAACGAGTATAAAACTTTCGAACTTTTTTTCGAATTGTCATGAATATCGGCCCGACATTTGTTCCAATTCACACAAAAATAAATGCATTTTTTGTTTTGATAAAAGTGATATTTACAGGTGCTGCAAACCTTATGAAGTTTAATACGTATTTCTTATTACAACAAAATAATTTTTGTACATTTTATTCAGAATACTTAATATAATCTGAAACAAATTGAAATTCTACACATCTCTTTTTTCTCATTTGGGAAATTTGTTCAAACCACACAAATCTAAATAAATTATCAACATTTCTCTTCACAATTGGCTATAGAAAACAAATAAAATATACCTTTTCAAATATCACCTTCATAAGTTTTTTTAAGGGTCCTAAAGAAACCCAATATGTGAAAAATGAGTTATGATAGATTTCTGCAATAATCACAATTGTTTTGCGTGTTTTCAATAAGAATTGTTTCTATTACATAAAATACCATTTCATACTTATAATTCGATGTTTAGATAAATGTTTCAAACAATATATTCTTTTTTTTTTAGTAATTTTCCCACAGAATAGAGTTAGTAAGTCGCAGTTTTTTCCAAAAAGTTCCACCTGTCTAATTTTCAATTAGAGGGATGTGATAGTTTATCAATGTCAACAAGAATTATTTTTAAAACAATTTATTATTATCCGCAATAATATTCTCGTGGAATAATTTTACAAAATTGCAGTTGAAAAAAATCACTTCCAGTCCAATTTTCTCCTAAAATAAGTTAATTAATTCATTAAAGTAAAAAAATGAATGTTTAAAATATTTTATCATTATTAATCATATTCCTCTTGAATAATGATAGAACAAGGCTTTATTTATATCAATGACTAATAGTTTTGTTTTTTTGAAAATTTGTACCTTTCTGCCCTATTAGCACTTGCTAAAGTAATTTTTGTATTTGCAGTTAACATTTTGTTATTCTTATTAGAAGTTAACAGAAAAGATGATTAAACAATTTAATGTTTTTTATAATTATCGTCACTTGGATAAATTCTTTAAAGTTGTGGTTTTACTCATATTCTCAACTCGGCTTCAACTTCTTAGTTATTAACAAGTAATAAATAAACATTAGGAAAAACTATGTTTTGAACAATTCTGTTCTTTTTTGTGAATATGTTTCTTAAAATGAAAAAAATATTTGAAATATGCTTCAAATTTTGTCCACGGATCATATTGAATACAACTTTCCCTTGAATTAGTTACTGAGAGTCTTCGGTGAGGTGTCCGTTAACGTACATTATAATATTTTTAAAAAATCCTTTATTAGATTTTTATAATATTATTGCAGTTTTAAAGTACATAACATTATTTCTAAAACCAGTCACAGGGCTTCCTTCAACATTATTTCTGGGAAAAGCCGGAAAGATGTTCCTTTCCGTCCACACGAGACGTTGGAAAGGAATAGGGATTTCAAGAAATTATTTCTGCGAGTATTAAAGCGACTTCCTTGCAGAAAGTACCTTCGGTATTCTAAACGCATGTTTTTTACCAGTACCGACAGAGAAATGTGTTGCTTGTTGGGACAGGGAACTTTTTTGCCGACACCGACAGATAAACTTTGGCCGGTACTGGCAGTCTATCCACTCCGTTTCATTAAGTATTACCCTACCGAGTGAAAAAAGGAGAAAAATAAAAAAATTTTAGACAAAAACTGGAAATATTTGGTATTGATATGAAGGAAATTAGTCAAAAGCAAGAATAATTTGTTTGAATAAGTATTTTTGCTACATGTAATTATGACTAAACTCCAATTAAAATTGGACAGAAAGCTAGGAATTTCAGAAAAACCGCATCCTTGTAGCATTATTCTAATGGATCATTATTGATAATAATATATCGTTGAAACAATTAATTTTCTTCACTTAAATGAATGATTCAACTCATTTTGATAAAAAATTTTAATATAAATCAATTTAAAAAATCTGAAATTTTCTAGCATTAATCAGAAAGAATATGATTCACAATAATAATAAATTGTTTAAAAAGTCATTATTGTTAACATGGTTAAACTATCACCTTCCGTTAATTGAAAATTGGACAAAAAATGGAAGTTTTAGGAAAAAACTATGACTTTCTAGCTCTATATTATAAGAAAATTACTGAAAATAATAAAAATTTGTTTAAAAAATGTATATATACATCTAATTATCAGTATAGAATATTATTTTATGTACAAGAACCAATTTGCATCAAAAAACTGGCCGAAAAATTATAATTAGTGCCAAAATGTCCCAAAACCCATTTCTTCAATCAATGGGGGTTTTTTGGGAACATACGATACAGACTTATGGGTATGATATTCAAAAAGGGATGTTTCATTCGTATTTTATGGATTATTTTCAAGAGAAATGTTAAGTTCCAACTCAACTCAGCTAATATTGCTTACTCTGAATAAAATGTACAGAAACGGCTATTTTCTTATGGGAAATAACCGATGGGCAATTTCATTTCGAAGTTGGTTTAAGTGAATTTGACGTCATTTTATCAATGTCATGTGAATTCAATCGTACTTTCATGACTTCATTTGACTTTATTTTTTTAATTCGTTAGTTATTGACTTAAAGAAATTTAATCGATGACTGTCGACTTCGTCCTTTCTTCATGGCTTGGGTTGACTCGACGCGTACTGCACACAGTGTGATGTCTACGGTGTACTGTTTATTATGTAAAAATATAATAAGCTCGTGCTGTCCTCTGCTGCTTGTTTCCTTAAGTGTCAAATTTCCACATAAACATTTTCAAATAGGCTTGATTTTCTAAGCCAATCAGATATGAGAGTAAAACACAAGGGGAGAAAGATTTTTTATATAGTGGGTGAACTGACTCCAAGCGAATCCTAGTTCCAGCCTTCGCTGGAACTAGGTATTTCTGCCAAATATCATTAATTTAGTTGGACCACTCCTAATACAAAACAAAAAAACGGTTAAAAATGTCAGAGTAACGCAACGTTTTACCATTTAGAAAAGAGAATATTATTAAAAGCCATAGTAAATTGTTTTCAATCATCATTTTTGTTAACTTTCATTAATTATTATCTTACTAATAAAAAAGGACATACGTGTAAAAATGTCAGAAAAAAACCGCAACTGCTAGGCATGGGTATGGATGAAAAAAGGCTTAAACAGCAATAAAAAAGGCCCACACAAAAAAAGTTGTCCGAACCGTATACGAGACTAGAGCTTCGTTATGTATTCTGAGCCGCTGAATCCAAATCCGACCTCTGAATGAAGATTTAATGGTTGAATTTCCCCCCTACACAGTAAAACCAGATGATGAATTTTAAATGTCGATGAATTTCATTTTTGTATTAAGTTAAGTAAGTCACTTAATTTCAACCAGAAATGGAACTTAAATGCAGTGTCTCCTATCTGATATACGAGTAATAGGATGATTAACTGACAGGTATGTTGAGTTTAGGATTGTTGAGTATTAGAAAGAATATTGGAATGCGTGAGATTGTAAAGCAAAAGTTAATCTCCTCTCACGATTCTAAGAATGCATAGAGAAGTGTTTAGTTTTATGGGTTTGGTGTGAAGTGACGAATGCGATGATCTGGAGTACAGGGCTGACTGTTTTAAAAAGGGCGTGAGTGGGACATTTTTATGACCTAAGTCTAGGACCTTAGGCGACAGTCGTTTTGCTTCACTCATATGAATTAGACGTACCTTTCTTCTGCAACGCGAATAAACTGTTTGTCTATAGAATTAAAACGCAGTATTTTTATCTCTTTAAAAAGAGCAATTTCCCATAAGGATGATTTTCATTCGTGCACAATGAAATTAAATTTGTGCTGGCAGAAAGGCGTGCGCGAAATGCAATGCGAAAATGCGCAAACACTTGACGGTTTTTGGCGATTTTAGAAGAGGCGCTAAGAGAGCAGCTGAGAGTAGCCAATATGGTGTCGAGAGCGTTGGCTGGATAGTATCGATCAACACTGAGGTCATGGTATAGTCGTTTCATCAACATTTTTTACTTTGATATACATGTACTCAGATCGATAACGGATTTTAATTTTGAATAGAGTGATCGTTCATGCATTATAAAAAAATATATAAAAAAGGATTGAAGCTTTACGTTCTGTACCTGGTATTTCAACAAACAACTGATTTAAATTAACCTATAAGTTTCATTTCACACACATGCGCTGACGGAAAGTCAACATTCTTCTTGTCTTAAATTGGCCCATAAAGTACATTTTACGTACATAAAACAGTTGACTTTTAACCAAGCGCGTTACTTAAAGTCATGTTATAATTATCAGTTGACTTTCAACTGGCGAATGAACCTTTTGGTTACATCTGAAAGTCAACCGCCTTTCTCTGCTGAAATTCAGATTCTTGTATTACTGTGTAACCTAGTTTAAAAGTAAAAAACCTACGGAATTCTAAACACTGCTAAGGTGATGACTGTAAAAGTAAAATGTCTGTACTTCGCAACTAATAAATGCACTTTTTGTATTTTGAGTCACTAAAACTGAATCCGACTTTAGAAAATCACCTAGGCGTCAGTTTTTTCCCTAGCCTAGGAAAATTCAAATTGGTCATAGCCTAATTTTTAACAAATTATTAATGAACCGAAAATTCAATAGACTCAATGATTTGGACCTCCACTACCTAGTATAAATTGTAGAATGTATTTCACTAAATTCTTAACCTTGAAATTCACTAATAACCACAATAATTTTTTTAAAAAGAAATCGCGTTTATCTCGCACATCACTAATGACTCTAAATTCATACTCAATTTCAAATCAAATTAGTCAATTTCGAAAAACCGCACGATTCTCGAAGCTTATATTTTTTGAAGGTTACCGCTGACTTAGAGGGCCGGGGCAATGGCAAAGTTCGTGACCAAGGGTACTTGAAAGTGTTACATTTCATGATAAATCAATATTACCAAAGAAGAATCCATAATTTTGAGGTTAACAAAAGTTAGAGTAAAACTTGAAAGGAACACAGTTCGAATAATTTTTCTCAATGTGTTTATAATCTTAAAGAAAGTTTTTGAATAAATTGATAAAATTGGATATTACCATTAGAGCTTTAGCACTTTGCAGATAATTTTTAGTTTGATGCATTTCAAATTTTCTGATTCGCATATATTGAGCACTGACACAAATTTTCGACTAAATCGTCTAAACATTTACAAAAATTAATATAAGCAATAAAATTTGCACATCTGTTGCAAATTAACAAATACGGATTGAGATATCGTGTTCAGGATTTAGAAGTACTAAGGAACTTTTGTATTTATTGAATTGTTTAGAATTACGAAGAACGTTTCTAGTAAAATAATTTAGGAATAGGAAAAAAAAATAGGACGATAAAGTAGGTTTGTACGCTGAGTCCTGCCGTTCGGTTGTCTGTCAACATTAGTATCAGCTGATCGATTCAACGTCAAAAATTAGACGTCAAGAATTACGGAAGTTGGTTGGAGAACTCTGAAGAGTACATTTTAGCACATTGCTGGTGTTGGTATGTTTGCAATTTAAAATTTATCTTTTATTTTTAGCACCAAAAAAATGTAAATGATTCTACACAAAAATTTCATGAACGAAATAAAACCCGTGATCTCGACTTTATGGACGTTTAAAGTTTCTTTTTTTCTCCGCTAGAAATCGCTAGAAATGCTCCAAAAATAATTATAGGTTACGTGTTTGCAGATACTTGTTGATTTGCAATGAACGAGCAAATGATATTGCTTATATTAATTTTTTTAATTTTTATACGATTTAGGCCAAAATTTGTTTCAGTGCACAATATACGCGAATCAAAAACTCTGAAATGCATTAAACCAAAGCCGGGGACTAGTTTGGTCACATGGTCACCGAAGAGCATACACTTAAATCACAAAACAAAAAGTCAGTCCATGGTTAATTTCAGTGTCGGTGTTTAACTCGACTGGGTTTCAAATAATTGGTCACACGGATATGCTTCACAAGGGTCAAATTTCAGAGGTCACATATTTTGCAATAACTCGAATGGGGCTCAGTTCACGGATTATACAAAATTACTCAGTGGGGAAATACATATTAGTTAATCTGCACCATAACTACAGTTTAATTTATAAGACATATCAAAAAGAGAAAGGTCCAGTGAGGGAACTTCCGCCTCGAGCACGTGTAACACCATTTTTATAAAATTGAGAAAAGGTTTTGAAAATTAGTTAACATGGCGACGTGTCGAACGAAGTTTCCTTCTACCCATAAAAAAAGATTAGGCCTTACCCGTAATGTAGCGTAATCTCCTAGGGATTAGGAATCTTCAAACGTCTTCTCACTGTAGTGTAAGGCCAGGCTTCTCAACAAAAACGTGGTAAACTGTACGGAATAAACTATACAGTTCGGACAATTTTTTGTGGGCATGTGTTCTTTGTTTAAAGAAGTACTTTTGCCAAATATAATAAATTAAATGAAGTCACTCCTGATGAAAGATAGACAAAACGTTGAAAATTTTTGAGAAAAACATTTACATTCTACCATTTAGATAAGTGAATATTATTAGTAATGATAATAAAGTGTTTACATATTATTCAACTCAACTTGAATTAATAAATACTTCACTTTAATTTAAAATTGAAGAACCAGCTAAAAATTTCAGAAAACCGCAACATAAAATTGGACTAAAAGTGAATTGTTTTCTTAACACTGTAACTTTCTAGCCTTATTCTAAAAGAAAATCATTGATAATGATAAAAAATCATTTAAGAGATAATTCTTGTTAACATGAATAAACTATTTATAACCTGCCTATAATTAAAAATTTGACAAAAAGTGAAAAATTTTTGCAAGAAAAACGTGACTTTCTAGCTCTATTATATGAGAAAATTACTAAAAGCAATTAAAAAATGTTTCCAACATTTACATCAACATCTAATTATCAGTATAAAGTATTATTTTATGTACAAGAATTTCATTTATAGGGTTCTTTCAGACACTATAAAATAGACTATTGTGGCTAATTCGACTAGTTCGACTGGGTTATGTTTTGAGTTCGTCTCCAAGGCATTGATGTCTGGCTGCATTTCAAAACTGAGTCAGGACATAGGCGTTCGTCTTACTTTTATGCAAAACGGCATTTACTATCTGCTTCGGAGAGTATACTTTATAAATGTCACATCCTGAATGCGGCTCTGTGGCACGCCCAGGTATGTATAAGTCTCTTCAGCGCAAAGATGTCGTATGGCGCTTCTATCAACGAGCTCAGGATCTTCAGGGATGCCATTAAGTTTTCTTCGCTTCAAACAAACCTTGGCGCATTTGTCTAACCCAAATTCCATTCCAATTTCCTTAGTATATCGTTCGACAATCCCTAGAGCTAGATGCAGTTGCTCTCTGTTTTTAGCATAGATCTTAAAATCTTCCATGTAAAATACATGAGTGACCTTGTACTTTCGATCTGCAGGTTTGCCGCACAAGTGCCCCTCGGAATGGCGCAGCGCTAGAGATAGTGACAATTATGTAAGGCAAAAGAGGAGTGGGCTCATGGTGTCGCCCTGAAAAACACCTCCCTGAAACGTGACCTTGTTAGTTGTCACACGATTTTTTCTAGATGAGATAGTAAATCTGGTTTTCCAAAGCGGCATCAATCTCTCTATGCACCCAACTATTTGCGGATGAACCTTTAAGATTTCTAAAAGACAAATGATAAGTCTATGGGATGTAGAATCGAAAGCTTTCCAATAATCAATCCAGGCCATCGATAGGTCACGCTGGTAGAATGCTGCATCGTTGCAGACACATCTATCGATGAGCATGTTCTCCCGACATCCGGCTACGCCTTTCTTTGAGCCTTGTTGTTCATACATTTCTTATTATTAATTATTCAAATTCGCTTCTTGCTACGACAGATATACACTTATAGTTATAAACCTTTCGTGTTGAAGTCATAAAAATTTGACTTAAGAGATGAATTTGTACCTTCAAGACATAGAAACTTCTCGCCAAGACATGAATTGAAGTCTCGCTTCGTCTCAAAACTAAGACATGCTCAAGTCGACTTTTTCGACTTCAGCAGGTCCTGATTGGGGTCAATTCAAGTCGAACTCAAGTCGAAGGATTTTTACTCGAGTCACTATGAATATCTCCTTTTTCTGATGTCTTATACACGATTTATTTGAAGTCGCAAAGCTAGGAATGTACTCATAACAATATGATTGTTAATACGAAGCAGGTTTATCCTAAGCTGATAAAATGCTGTCATTAAAAAATTGTCTTCCGACAAATTGAATAATAATATTCATCTGTTATAATTTTGTATCTAGATTAAAACATGGAAAAGCGAATAAAACGGCTCTAGCAAAGATATTGTCTGATATAAAAAAATACTAAAAAATCATTAGGTATACAATAAAATAAACAACTATTAGTTTTCGCACTTTTGGGCATACGAATGTTTTTGTTGGGTCCCAAGACTGCGAAGTTGCTTTGGATATTCGCTTAATATTTTTTTTTATATTCTATTAGAACACGTGCTAAATTAACAAACATAGCATTTTAATGGTATATATTACGTGCTTTACGAAAAATAATTTGTGTCCTTAGTGGATAATTCCGCTTGCCTAAGAATCATGTGATAATATTATTGTTTTAGCAGCTGAATGTAGGACTGATATTATTCTGATATTAGTGTGACAAGTAGAAAATTTGGAATACAATATAAATCATTTATTAACTTTTTTGTTATAATATGAAGATCATATATCCAGTATTTTTTAAAAACATAAATGGTGATTATTTTAGCAATTGCTGCAATCACTTCTATCAAAGAAACTAATCTGTTTTGAGAAAGAACACATTTGTAATTGTGCTGTGTCACCTGATCTTGAAAATTATTGCTACATGAAGCACCTCCCACTGCGTTCATTTTAAAGAATGAAGAAAAGTATTATATTTTTCAGCGGAAATGGATTTATTCGGCTTTAAATCCGCTTATATACGTTATAAAATTTTATTCAAAATCTTGAAAATTTCCCAAGATATGGATGATATAGAGATATGTTTTTAAACATATCACGCTTACTCGTGATAACGGAAAAACAGAAATTATTGTAGCAATGTTGACACGACCACATAAAATTAAAATCATTTATTATCGCGTAAGATGGCTAATTAAGGGTCTTTAAAAAAATTGTAGGATCGTTACAAGAATTGTTTTAAAAAAATTTACATTTTTCTACAGAGTCATCTGTTCCAGGATCCCCTGAGCATACCACCTCCCACTCTGAAGGTGAAGTTTTTCCACCGCCCAAAAGTCCTCACGGCTATATACCTAATAGCTACGTTGGACCTAATCAAGGTAATTTTGAAACCAGGTACAATAAAAGAGCACATATAAGTGAATACTGTCCCAACGTCGCCCGTATGCTTATAAATGAGCTGCGACTACTAGACATGGATTAGATTAAAACATCTAATTATTCTGAAATGACCTTAAATTCATTAGGTTACTTAATTTATGATATTGAGGTAAACTCAAAGTCAGTCTATCCAAGGGAGATAAATTTTATCAGATGCGGGTAGAACTCGCATTTAATTTTTTTCTTTCAGTACATTCAATACGAAAATTCATCTCGATCGAAGTAGTGTCTACTAGGACTAGCTGAATCTTTGCATGACAGGTCTTACTTTGCAAACGAAAAAAGGCGCACTTTATTCAGAATAGCGTTCTTTTTTTAAATTTTCAGGCCAGCGCTGCCTTTCCGCCATCGCGTTCTTCTTTTGATCACACTTTAAATTCCGTAGATATATAGGCGGACTCTAAGGATTTCTTTTTACGGTATAACTTCGGCTTTACTTTTTGATAATAGGCCCCTGATTATAAATATTTAGATACTTTTCTAAAAACTATATTGCTTTTTGCATACAGTTCAAGAGTTTTTGAAATTTTCATTTGTACCCGCCTTGATTTGAACTTTCTTAATAATATTTGACAGAATATAAACTGCATTTTGTGAATGTTTAGCCCTCAAGGACGCCGGAATTGTAAACGGCGATGGAATTTATAACGAAGCAAACATTCTCGTGGGGATATACAGAGATGAAGAGATTTATAAAATAAAAAAATCTCCGAACGGTAATTTAAAAACTGAATCACATTGCAAACCAAATGTTATAGAGAATTCTACATAATTGTTTATTTTCCCCTAATTATGCAGCGCTCACGAGACTTATTCAAGCTTGTATTAGATGCGGAAAAACTCCAACATCACCCCCCTCCGAGATTGAAGGTATGTATATGATTGTTTTTTCAGCTCTTCAAATGGAGAGTCTGAAATTTAAATTCCCTGCCGAATCTTGATCTCAATCAGCAGATTTGTGACAATTGAGCTGCTGAATATACGAGGGTAGTTCAATAAGTCCTTAGAATAAAGTATAAAAACAATTTTTTTTGGGTAATTTTTTTTTTATTTTTCAACATAATCTCCTTGGAGCTCTA
>NC_046664.1:50481236-50485477 GCF_010883055.1 Belonocnema kinseyi
TTCATTTTTTATCTCATATGGAGTTAAACCCTTTAAATGAAAATGTTTGATTACCGCTCTGAACTCGTTTTTCCATTTTTCTTAACGAACAATTTTTTTTTTTCAATTGGTTATAAAAACACGTAAACTCAGAAGATGTGGACTGTGACTGCACTATATGTCTAGTCGGGAGTGGTGCTGACTGAAAACAGATGATTTGGAGCGATTCGCGCGCCATCTGTTGGTCATTCTAAGGACTTATTGAACTACCCTCTTAAGAAGGGCAAGTAAAACTAAATGCCTGAAAGTGGCAGGACCTTAGCTATTTGCAAATAGATTACGAATATTATCTTTTTTTAAAGTGGATTCTAATAAAAAAATGTTTTGCGCAAATTTTTATTTGAATAAGGTACTTTATGTTTTCAAACTGTGACGGCTTTGTCAATTTTGAGACTCTTTTAAGTAACTAAGCATCATGGTATTCAGAAAGTAAGGAAAGTAAAACGATACGAAAATCTTGAGCCACAATCTTCAAGCGCTTCGTTTATCGTAATAAGTTTAAGCGACGAAGGCTTTCAGCTACAGAGTTTTTCATTAAATTAAGAACTTAATTTTATCTAAGTTTGCTAAAGGACAAACGTCTCGTGCACGAACTAAATAGCGATTATTGTGATATTATTGTGATTTTTAATACTATCCGCCAGCGAGAACATAATAACAAATAAAGCAATTGGTTAATACCAAAGTATTATAAATAAATAGAAAATATTGCACAATGTGAAATAATTACCGCACATTTTTTTATTATTCAAATTCGTGGTATTCCTGAAAGTGAAAGTTCGAAAATGTGAGCTTATTTTTCATTTAAAATACATTGATATTACCTGAGTACTAGATTACTCTTCGTCACTGGCGTCGATACAGCTGTTACTCTCGCCATATATACCAGAACAAAAATGTTTCGACTTAAGTTCGACTTGAATTTCCCCCAATCAAGACATGCTTAAGTCGAAAAGGTCGACTTGAGCATGTCTCAGTTTTGCGAAAGAGCCAGACTTAAATTTATGTCTTGAAGACAAGTTTTGATGTCTTGAAGGCATAAATTTATCTCTTGAGTCGTATTTTTATGAATTCAACACGTGCAGTTGACAAGACAAGGCTCGACTTAAGACAAGTAAACGCTGTTTTACCTACCGTCGCCATAAAAGTAAGACGAAGGCCTACGTCTTGACTCAGTTTTGAGACGCAGCCAGACATTGATGTCTTGGAGACGAACTCACGACATAACCAAGTCGAACTCAAGTCGAAGCATTTTTATTCGGGTAGTCTGCATGCTAGATATTCAGCGACAAGCGAAATTGGACATGAATAATTTTTTAAATAATAACTCGATTATGCTCAAACTTAGAGGTCAAAAAACATTTTTCTAATGTAGTTAACAACTTTTTTTATCGAAGTTTGTCTTTTCTCGAACTTAACTCTACGACAAAGCGCTTAAAATTGAAATTTGTTATTATTATAATGTTTTAACACAAAATAAGTAACTTTCTTGTCTATACTAATACAAGCTGTTTTCTGTATCACAAAATCTTAATATCTTGTAAATATTTTTAAAATGGTGAAAGGTTGAAAGCATTTCATTTAAAGAATGTACTTTAGAACACGTAAAGTTCCTTTAATTTCCAAACGGATAGGGGAACTTAAGCCCTCTGGAGAAACGATTCTGCATGCCCTTTTTTGAACCTGCAACTTAATTATTGTTAGTAGACTCAGAATTTCATATACTTAAAAATATTAATGATTACATTTTTCTGACTGGATCAGTTACAACAGAGCTGCTCGTGCCTAAAGAAGGTTATATGGCAAAGAATTCTGGATTTGAAATTGCAAAACACAACGGACTAATATGGGTGGTGCATACTATAATTCCAGAATCGATGCGGAAATCAAGTCTCCCGAATAAGAATGCTTCAACTTGAGTTCGACTTGAATTGCCCCCAATCAAGACGTTCTGAAGTCGAAAAGTTTGACTTGAGCATGTCTCAGTTTTGAGACGGAGCCAGACTTCAACTTATCCCACCGATTCAGAATTTTTTAATTAAAAATAAATGATTTAATAATTACAAATTTTTCATTCATCAATTTTAATCGCATTTATAAGCCAAAAAATGTTTGATAATCTCAGCCAAGCCAAGGCTCGTCTTGAGTCAAGTAAGCGTCGTCTTAGCCAAGACGAAGGTAGACTTAAAACAAGTAAACGCCGTTCTACCTATCGTGGCCATAAAAGTAAGACGAAGGCCTATGTCTCGACTTAGTTTTCAGACACAGCGAGACATCGATTTCTTGGAGACGAATTTAAGACATAACCAAATCGAACTCAAGTTTAAGCATTTTTACTCTGGCTTATACAACTTTGACGACCGATAGTTTATTTTTTCAGGAAACTTATTTTCCAGAACTTTACATGATTTCGTTTATTTGATAAATTAATAATAAGGTTACATGATAGAATAAGGTCCTGTTGTAAAACATATTTTTTCTGAAAAAATGAGCTGTAATTTATTAAAGTATTTTAAAAAATATTGTTTTAAAGTGGTAAGGAAAAAATGTTGAAAACAAAATTTGTCTAAAATAAAATTTCTTTAGGTTTTCAATTCTTAACACGAAAAAAATATTTGCTTGTTCCAATAGGCAGTACTAAGATGTACTTCTTTTTAAATTATTATTAGGATATAATTGTTTTAGACTTATAACAATTTCTTTAGTGTAGTCAAATGAATAGAATGTGTGCTTTGCACCGCTAGTTCTATAATTAAATTTCAACTGTACTTGTTAATAGCTAATGTAATAATAATAATACAATATACATAAAATAATGTTAAGCTAACATAATAAATATAAAAATTAAGCATTGACACGAATTCTTATTTGATAACCACGTTCTTAAAATTTCTCCTATGTCTAAACGGAATCATTATATTGCTCTCACACAACATACTACAATAAAAACCTTTTACTCTCATGTCCATAAGCTTATTAACTGAACAAAGACAATGGATGATTTTAAATCCTGCACTCTTAACTGAATTCTTCTTTGTCCTTCAATATATAAATGTCGCAGCTGTACAATTGTGCGATTACTGAACAAATATAATAAAAGCTAAAAATATCCTGAAAAGAGAATCGGGAATAGATCAGACAATCTGTACTGGAGCAAATTCATGTACTTTTTTAAAAAGAAATCAACGAACTCATTTGCATTAAAAATTATCAGTCAAAAATTAGCTGAACTTCAGTGTACAATTTGATATGCTTAAGGGTATGGCTTTTGAGAATACACTTCTTTTAATTGTTCCTCCATATTTATACAATATATTTCCCAATTTTTAGTTCCGAATAATAATATAATTTTACAGCCTTGAACAAGTAAATTTCAAAATTGAAGCTATGATGTCAGGAGCAGTGATGAGTTTGAGTCCTAATGGCAAGGAATAGGATCGGGATCGAGAACGTCTACATCATTCTGTTATATTCTAGAGGAAAGTAAGCAAAACAAATTCGAAGGGACTCTATTAGGAGTCATAATCACCGCTGCTCCAGACATCATAGCTTCAATTTTAAAATTCACATATTTAAAGCTTTAAAAGAGGCCCTAAATACATAGCTACAAAAAAAAGTGTGCGGTCTGGTAACAAGACATACGTATTCCTATGGATTTTGGGGCGCTGAATTCAAATTCGGTATCCAAAATCACCCATTACGTCATGGTTGAGCCATAACTTAAAAAAATGACGAAAAATCATACACTGAGGCAAATAAATTTCAAAATAATGCCAGTGATGCAAATTTTCACTTCAAAAACATGTCGATAACTGTGAAGGATCAACCCTTGCCTGATATCAAATATTTAACATAACTTTACCCAACAGAACCTGACCTCACCTAACCTGAATTAACAGAAATTTATTGAACTACCCGTAAACCTCTGAAAGCATATTTTCCCAGTAGCAAATTTGTGCTACATCGAATAGGTCAACTCGAGCCTAACCTAGAAATAAAGCTAACCTATACTAACCTAACTTAACTTCACGTAACACAATTAAACTTATTGTGTTGTCCCGTTCTGTTTGCGGTAACATTTCAGTCAGCTTCGGCTTAACCTACAGTCTGTCAAGTTAAAGCGTGGGTGGCTTTACTCGCAGTCGGTAAGGTGTATCGACATGATTTTGGTGTAAAAATATTAAGAAGAGCTCCCTCTTTCA
>NC_046664.1:50485577-50492219 GCF_010883055.1 Belonocnema kinseyi
GAGGGAGCTCTTCTTAATATTTTGACACCAAAATCATGTCGATACACCTTACCGACTGCGAGTAAAGCCACCCACGCTTTAACTTGACAGACTGTACATAGAGGCTTAACGTATCCTAACCTAATAAAACCTGACCTAACCTAACCTAGCCGAATGAAATTCAACCATACGTATAGCTATGTAAGCGTACGGTTCTCAGTCTTAAATGTGTGCTATATTTAATAGGTTAACTTGATCTGAACCTACACATCAATCTAACTTAACAGAACCTAACGAAATTTTGCTTAACGAAACACAACTTAACTTAAGTGTTGCCGTTGTAACACAATAAAATTCATTGCATTGTACTACAGTTGGTTAAAAATTTAGACGCACATTGCTCATTTGAAGAAACTTAGAACTACAAGTAGAATTGACCCCATTTCAATTAACCTGACAATGTTTGTATCAATTAACAGGGTTGACAGCGTAATCGGTTAGGTTTGGTCAGGTTTTGTTAGGTTAGGATAGGTTCTCTATGTAGATTAAGTCGAAGCTGAATGAAACGGTACCGAAAACACAACGGGACAACACAATAAGTTTAATTGTGTTACGTGAAGTTAAGTTAGGTTAGGTTAGTATAGGTTAGATTTATTTCTAGGTTAGGCTCGTCATTTTTTTAAGTTATGGCTCAACCATGACATGATGGGTGATTTTTGATGCCGAATTTGAATTCAGCGCCCCAAAATCCATAGGAATACATGTGTCTTGTTACCAGATCTGCACACTTCTTTTTGTGTGGCTTTGATATTATTGTTTTGACCGAAACATTAGGAAATATATTGTATAAATATGGAGGAACATTAAAAAGTAGTTTCACCTCGAAAGCATCCCCTGTAGGAGGCGGGGGGGGGTGTATGGTCGTGAGGGTAAAAAAATCGTTTTTTTTTCTTGTAGTATAACATCTCAAAAATATTCTCTGTAAGTCACCGCACCTCCAACGGAGCACACTAGACTTATAATTTTTAATGCATATGACTTGAACGGCTTTTTTTTAAACAGAAACATAAATTTGCTCCAGTACAAATTGCCTGATCTATTTCTGACTTTCTTTTCAAAATCTTTTCAGGTTTTATTTTATTTGTTTAGTAATCGTACAATTGTACAGGTAATCCAATTTCATAGCGTAGACGTTCACAATAGGTCTAAAATAGATCAAACCTTTTTTGTGCGCTATAATATTGTGATAATTTTTTCATATGACCATTCTTGTCCTAAAATCAACAATTCTGCAGTTATTTTGAAAAAATGTTATTGTTTAATACTTTCCAGCATGGCGGGCCTTTGCCGCACACATATGGTTGAGGAATTTTTAATATATCTTTATCAAGCCATTCTCAACGTATCTGTGAAAAAATGCTACTTTTACGATTTTTTTTTAGTTAAATTTGTTCGTCGTGGACTTGACTATTAGGAAAATCAGAGTTTTGGCTTTAAACCTAAGGAATTGGCTGAATACGGGAGCTTAAGAAAAGCTTTCATTCAGTTGTTACTTCTTCTCTGAATGCCTGACATATTTAGGGGTTTGGAAAATTTTTAGGTTATTTCTTTAATTTCTTTTACTCTTTAGATATTGAAATGAGTTGAAGCGTTAGCCAAGGTTCAAGGTACATGAAATTTAACACCAAGTTCATTTACTAAATGCTTATCGCCATAACCGATTAAGCTGGACCGCGGTAAGATGCCTGCGAAAAAAATATTTAGCACATGTTCAATGCCTTAAGGCCTAAAATTGTTTTAAATTTAAAGCACTTCCTAGAAAAATGACATTTTTAAGTTTTAAAACTTTTGTGCCGTTAAATGTTTCAAACTATCTTTGAAACGTTTAACATAAATCTTCTCTGTATTTCCATGTAGTCTTTTCGTAATCTCTCTTCATAATTGCATTCTATATTACAAAATGAAAAAATTGCTTCTGTATTAAGTTTTATTAATATAGCAATCTACGTGTTTAAAAAGCCCTCTACTTAGTTATGTATTCAAAATTTTTGTTGAAAATTCAATTTTTTAAAAAGATTTATTACTTTAGTTAAAAATTCCAGTTTATGTTTGAAAATTAAATTATTTGGTGGCTGCTAATTCATCTTTTTCAGTAGAAAATTCATCAGTCTGGTTAAAAATGTATGTATTAAGTTGCAAATTCCTTTTTTTCCAATAAGAAATTAAGCTTCTTGGTTAAAAATTCAACTATTAATTAAAAATTCATTACTCAAGATCAAATTTCATTTATATAAATCAGCACTATCGATCTAAGTTAACTTTTCAAATAACAGAAATTCTTATAATAATAGAAAGTCTTTTAGGGTTAAAAATAAACAAGTTATGGTAGAAATAGAATTTTTTGTCAAAATGTGACAATTTGGTTAAAAGTGACCCTGTTTCCATTATGGTTTTAACTATTTTTATGTTAAGCCTAGATGGCCTTCGTGAGTGAAATTCAGCCAAATAATTTTTTAAACTCTTCGTAGAGTCTGTTAATTACTTCAAATTTGCTGGTATGTTACTATACTTTAATGGACAATTTTTGTGATAAAAAGTATTAAAACCTTTTTTTTAAACCGTGAAGAATACCTACATATTTTTTCTTAGATTTCTAGAACTCAATATTAATTAAGTGTGACCATCTAGGGGTAAATCGCATTTTTCAGTAAATTTAACTGTTTTCAGTTTGATTTTATTCTTTTTTCATTCAAGTATCATGTATTACATTTTCCGTTAATAATAAAAAAAATAATAAAAAAAAGCAGTATTGATTCGTTCAAAATAAATGTTTGTTGATAAAGGATCCATTACATTAGTCAAAAATTTATGTCCCTGGTTAAAAATTCCAATTGAAAATTGTTTTCCTCTATACAAAGTTTAAATATTTTATCCAAAATTTATATATATTCTTAAAGTTATCATTTTCAGTGAAAAAATCCAATGTTTTGATGAAAATTGATCCTTTTGGTCAATAAAGTTAATCTTTAATGGCAGAAAAGTAAAATTTCTTGGTTTAAAGTACAATTTTGTATTGAAAATTTAACTCTAGTTTTAAAAACATATATGTTTGACTTCACTGCCAGAAAAAAATACTTTACTTCATATACAGAATATAATAATTATTCGAACCGCATGCAAGTAACACCTGATATAAATGTGTAAATTGAATAATTGATGGTTCTAATCTGAAGGTATGAATTCTTTTGCTATATTTTCTTGATTAAAACACATGTTTCTTAAATTTAAAGAAAAAATTTTGTTCACTTAAAAGGTTTGTTGAATTTGTTGAAACCTGATGAGTTTTAGGTTTTCGGTGAAATATCTATTTGATTTAATTAGTTCGATTATTTAAATTCAATAATTTGAATTTTGATGAATTTGTTCAAACATTAATTAAACCTTGAGGCTTAATGAAACCAAAGAAGTAAATATTTATCTAAAAAAATGTTTATTAAGTTTAAAATATATTGAATTTGTACATTGAGCTAATTTATTTATTGTTCCCAAATAATTATATTGTTGACTTAAGCATTTATTTGATCGGTTGCATGAAATCTTTCTTTCACTGTAGAATACAAAAAAGCATTACTTTAAATAAATATTTTCTCCAATTAAATAAATATTTCAAAAAGATAAATTCATATTCATTGGACTAAAATTGATACCTATTGTATAATTGAACGTTGGCGTAATTAACAAAAAATTACTTGTTTAGATTGAGTAAATATGTTGCTAAATTAAATATTAATGTTGGGTTTTGACAGATTTACTATTTATTAACAAAATAATTAGCAAAAACATTTTTAATTTCCATCAGAAAAAATCAGACCTATTTGAATTGTACCTTCGAATCAATTTCTCATAAAAAATTGAATTTTTTAAATTGTTTATATGTTCGATAAGAAAGCTTGTATTAATAGAGTTATAAGCGACAACAATAATTGTATTATCAAAGAGTTTTATTGCGGCTTACTCGGTAGTAATTATGTTTAGTGCAAGTTCCGCAAAGTTAATTATATTTTGAACAAAGATAAGTAATCCTCTAGCTGATTTTTCATTATCCCTATCTTTTGTTATCACAGAATATACTTCCCTAATGAAATTAGCCTATTAATGTCTAACTTGTGGTCTCTGAGGAGTTTCAGATGTTCCCTATAATTGCTCATGGTCCAATTGACATCCCAGTGTCCTATTGTTAATGAGTGAATTTTCCTGCTAGTTGCTATAACTTTGATTTAAATCAGGAAAAAACTCTCAGTCTATGAAAGTCGTTATTGAAAGTAGCCTGCTTATTATTTAATGTTTCAGCTAGCCTTAACATCCTACATAGATTGCATAGGTCATTAGGCTTCTTGATTTTCGCTTCCAGCTTCTGGAATTTTTTCATCTCAGGTGGGAGTCTGTTCCTTTGCTGCATTTTTTAGAGTTTTGCAGTTCGAACACTTTGTTTTAAAGGCCATCCTAGATCTCTTGTGTGTATAGTATTGTTAGTCCTTGGATGACGAGGTGCCTCAGTTTCCCTCCTTAAAGGGGTGAGTGAAGGATCCACATTTCTTTGCATCTAATTTCTTCTTGATTGTCATGTAGTCTGTTTTGTCTTCTATCACTAATATTCCCTGCATTGTCATATTGAAGCATATCTTGTTGGAAGTTGTGCACTTATTTAGTTTCCTTGATAAGCAGTGAGTGATTGTTGATTTTATCCTTATTGACAAAATGTGGTATATATTGTTTTGCACGTTTCGTTCCAGCGATTTCCTTGGGCTAATTTTTTGTGTCTTCGTCAGTGGATTCTCCACTACCGCCATGCCTTCGGTTGTCATACCGATTATTGGAGGTAAAATCAGGTTCTTCTGTCGTCCTCTGTGACACAGATCACTTGAGGTAGCCAGCCAAACACCTTTTACCACAGTGCTCTTAAGTGCAAGAGACGCGAGCCACACTCTTTTGCCTCCGCAGCACTAAACTGAACGGGAAAAGACGCGCGTCAAACGCTTTCGCCTGTCCCAGGAATGTATGTAATTGTTTAACACATACGATGTGTGTTCAAAAATGTAACTTTTCAATTTTCGCGGGCTACGTACATTCAAGTTTTAAATTTTTTGTTTTGTTGTATTGGTATAATCGTCTCGATCATATGTTTACAGTTTTGACTATATAGCTCGTGTTGTTTTTCTGGCAGAGGCATAAAATTTAGAAGGGTTTGGTGTGCTCGGCGATTTTCTTCTTTCGAAAAAATGGAGCGAAGAATTTGCATTAAATTTTGTGTGAAAAATGGAATCCAGTGCACTAAAACTCTTAAAATGTTGACAGTTGCATACGGTGTGTCTACTCTGAATAAGAAAAATTTGTATAAGTGGTACAAGCTGTTCCAAGAAGGACGAGAGGATGTCGAAGACGAACCTCGCCCTGAACGTTCCAGCAAGTCAACAACAGATGAAAACGTTCAAGCAGTGGAAGGACGTTTTGGGCATGAGACGTGTGTCAGCGAAATTTGTTCCAAAACTTCTTAATTTTGATCAAAAGATCCATCGCATGACCATTGCTCAGGAGATGTTGAATGAAGTCAATAATGATTCTGATTTTCTCAAAAGGGTTATAACTGGGGATAAATCGTGGGTACATGATTATGACGTCGAAACTAAAGCCCAATCGTCTCAGTGGAAGCATCCTGAGTCTCGAAGACCGAAAAAAGCACGTCAAGTTCGGTCAAATGTGAAGGTTTTGCTCACTGTCTTTTTTTATTAACGTGGCGTACTGCATCAGGAATGCTCACCACAAGATCGTACGGTTAATAAGGAGTATTGCCTTCAAGATATGCACCGTTTCCGAGAGACGATACACGAAAAACGTCCGGAACTTTGGAAAAGCAATTCGTGGGTTTTGCATTACGATAATGCACCTGCTCATTCATCGATGCTTGTGAAAGATTTTCTGACCAAAAGCAGCACCATAGTCATCCCTCAGCCTCCATATTCACCGGATTTGGCCCTCAGTGACTTTTTTCTTTTCCCAAAACTGAAGAGACCTATGAAAGGACATCGATTCTCAACGATTGAGGAGATAAAAGCTGCATCGCTGAAAGAACTCAAGGCTATACCACAAAATGATTATCAGAAGTGCTTCGATGATTGGAAAAGCGTTGGCACAAGTGTATTATATCTGAGAGGGGATTACTTTGAAGGATACAACATATTAGGCAGTCTGATAATTCCCTGAAAAATGAAACACGGAGGCGTTTTTTTGGCCAAAGTCGGTTTTATTTTTCAACATACTCTCCTTTTAGGTCGATACAGCGAGTCCAACGATTTTCTAACTTTTTGATATCGTCCGAAAAATACTCGATCGGAAGGTCTCTAAAATGCGCCTCAGTTTCAGCTATGAGCTCCTCATTTGAGTAAAAATGCTTACCGGTGAGCCATCTCTTCAGGTTAGGGAACAAGTGATAGTCGCTGGGGGCCAGGTCTGGTGAAAACGGTGGCTGAGGAACCAATTCGAAGCCGATCTTATGCAATTTTACTTGTGCAACTAAGCATGAATGAACAGGCGCATTGTCGTGATGATAAAGCGGTTTTTTCTTCTTCAAATGCGGTCGTTTTTCGGTGATTTCAATTTTCAATC
>NC_046664.1:50492319-50500901 GCF_010883055.1 Belonocnema kinseyi
GTTTTTGGACGCTTCGGAGCACTTTGGCCCGGTGGAACCCACTGTTTTGCCTGTTGCGTTGACTCAGAAGTGTAGTAGTGGATCCAGATTTCATCCATGGTTGTGAATCAGCGCAAAAACTCGGTCGGCTTAAGCGAAAATAATGCCAAATTCTTCTGGGAAGTTGTCACACGAATTTGTTTTTGGTCCACTGTGAGCAAACGCGGCACCCATCGCGCGCAGAGCTTCTTCATGCCTAAAACTGAATGCACGATATTACCCACACGTTCCAGTGATATGCCTACAGCATTATCTACCTCTCTCAATTTCACTTTGGGATCATTCAACATCATATCATGGATTTTTTCGACATTTTCTGGTGTAGTGACCTCTTTTGGGCACCCAGATCGTTCAGCATCAACTGTGCTCGTACGGCCACAACGAAATTCGGTAAACCACTTATGAATCGTTCCAATCGACGGTGCAGAGTCCGGGTAATACTTATCCAGCTTGGCATTGGTCTCGGATATCGTTTTCTTGCGAACATAGTAGTGTTTGATCAAAACTCGAAACTCAGATTTTTCCATATTAAAAAAAACTCGAAGGTTAGTCGCTTCTCTGTGCTGTAACTTGTAAATGCGTAAACATAAATGGCTGAAGTTTTGACAGGCGTCATTTGAAGGATCAAGCTCGACGAAAATGCTTTACATTAGTGAATACCAATGCCATCTCTTAGAATTTTCAGGTACTTATCAGACTGCCTCGTAAATATTGCGGAATAAATGAATATTTTTTAAAAAACCGTAAAGTCACCTTATTTTTTGAACACACCTCGTATATTAGCAGTAAAAGAATGCATGAGTCGTACAAATAGGGAAAGTACATGATATTTTTTAATAGAGAATCAATTTCTGTCTCTAAATTTGACTATTTAATTTTTGTTTGAACATTGGTGTAATTAAGAAATTAATCTTCTTTTCATGTAAAACGTTCATCATTTGAGTTAAAAATTCGTATTTTTGGGTAAAGACTGGATTTTCTTGGTTAAAAAATCTTCTGATTTGTTGATAATTCAAATGTTTTCTTAATAATTAATCTATTTTATGAGAGTTTAAGGTTTTAACTTGAAACCTAGTACATTTGAAGCGTTTTAAGTGTTTGATAAATCGCCTTTTTTGTAAGAGAATCCATATTTTCCATTTTCAAATTCCACTACTTTGTTAGAAATTGTTCTAATTTATTGAAAAACGGTGAAAAATGCATTGTTTTGTTAGTTGCTAAATCCATTTCTGACTCTAAATTTGACTATTTAAGTTTTGTTTAAACATTGGTGTATCTAAAAGACTAATCTTCTTTTCTCGTAAAACGTTCATCATTTGAGTTAAAAATTCGTATTTTTTGGTAGAGACTCGATTTTCGTGGTTAAAAAATGGTCTGATTTGTTAATAATGCAAATGTTTGCTTGATAATTAGTCTACTCTTTTCCAACTTTAAGATTTTCACTTGAAATTTTGTAGATTTGAAGCGTTTTATATTTTTGACAAAGCGTCTTTTTTGTAAGAGAATAATATATCAACTGTTCATATTTTAAAATTTTTGCATTTCGATCAAAATATTTCTGTCGAAAAAAGATATGTTTCAAGCTCAGGATATCAGTAAGCATTTCTCTTTCGTTCAAGTTGCATCTTACATTTACATCATTAACATAAAAATATTGCATTTTAAATTAGTCGCCCTAAGCCTAAAGCACCTACTTCAAAACTTGTCTGCGGTACTAAATTTGGCAATGTGCAACACGTGGCACGCGCCACGAAAAACCACGAAGCCTTTCTAGCAGCGAGTGGAAGTTAGTGGTGGGGTTAAGGTCCAAAATCGCTTTTCGTGTCGTTATGACGATTCTCATGGCTAAAACGTGTGGTGTTTGAGTCGAACTCCCGTCACCGGACAGGCCTGATTTACCCTGAGTGCCGGCCCCATGGAATCATATTACCATCTCTGTGATGATGATATATAATTTTTTTTTAAATTTGACTTGTATTAATTGATTCAGCAAAATAATGCGTGTACTTCTAAATAAGACTTACTTTTTTAATCTCTCTAGAAGCTAAAGGGGAAAGCACTTAGCCAAAAATCGCAAGTTCTGTATTTCGATCCTTAGAGGAGCGAAAGGAGAACATTTTCTGTAAGAAAAAATTTAATTTAATTTTTTTTTTATTTATAGCTCTATCTAGTCTAAGAAGAAGTTAAAACTTTTTCTATAGTTCAAAAAAAGAACTTATAACGATACTGTCGATTTCTATTTCCACTGTGGGTGAGAAAGATATCTGCACTAATAGGTGGTTGCCATCTCTGATGATAATACCTATTCCTTAAAAATTTCACATTATGATTAAAAAAGCAGTAAATGAGTACAGCAAAATGCGAGCCTTCTTAACACTTCAATATGGCCCTATTATTTTCTCAATGATGTTAAGTACGTTACACCATAGCGTTATTTTATTAAATTGTTCTATTTTTCACATTTCGCTATTTTTATAAGATCCTTTTATTGCGTAAAAAACCAAAGCTATAGAATAGAAACAACCTCTTAAGGCACTCAGGTTTATCCTAATTTAATGTAAGTGTAAGTGAAAAGTAACTAGTGCAGACCCTAAATGTGTATGAGTAATTTGGAGGCCATTGACCCACTGTGATATTAAGAAGTATATGTCGAGTTTTGTAGAGTAGTGATAAAAAAATCAATGTAAAATGTCTAGTCGAATCACTCTCACGTGATTTTGGCGAGAAATTTTTTTAAACGATTCAGAAAGGTGTCTTTTCACGCCCCGAGAGACTTTGAAAATGAGTACGAGTGTGTCTCTAATTATTAATGTAGCAAGCTACAGAAGTAGATTCATGCATTCACCTACCCGCGAGTAATTTTGTAAGTTGTAGGGGTCTAACTCACAGAAAAACGCTGGTGTTAAATTTGTTGCAGCTCAAATTTCATTGGTCTCCCAATCAGCATTTGAAACAATTTTCAAGTCTCAAATGTATTCCTCCGAGCGTAGGTGCACATCTGGGCTTCTAGGGGAAAGTATAATTTGGAGACTGAATTTTGGCCTAATGCCGAGAGTTGTGGAGTGCTCAACCGCGCTGTCAGTTACCTGAACGCCTGTCAAACAAACTATTTGCATTGCGATATTGGACTGAGTTATTGTTAATAAGGAAACTAATTGAAATAATATTTGCCTAATTATCAACTTTATTTCATTTAACAGTGTGTACTAGTCACTTAGAATGAAATGATAACTTCCTAATGCAACTTTCAAATGTTAGGTCTAGAGGAAATTTCTTCGAACGAATAGGCATCAATTAAGATGCAGACGGTCACGACTTAGTTTTTACATCCCGGCTTTGGTGGTTTGAATATCATGTAGGTTTTGACTAACCTAAGATTTGGATATTATATCATGCAAAGTACAATTTTTATTCAAAGACACTAATAGTCACTGGTAAATGGGCGGCATTTAAAAGTTAGGTAATTATTCTTATAGCTTACCTGCTTATCAACATCTCATTTATTTATTATCAACATTTCACACAAATAACACCCAACAAATCTTCTTGACAGGTGACTGACAGTTTGTAGACGACACTTCACGTTGCTCTGGATGACAAAAAAAGTGTCCAAATGATGCTTTTCCCCTAGATTCTCCAAATGAACCTGTGTGGCTCAAATTTGTTGCAACTCCCTGAGCACCGATTTCGGTCTAAAATGGAGGATCATCGATTTTCTGTGCTTGCATTATTTATTTATTTTTGACCATAATAAAAAAAATCCGATTTTTTCACTTATGCTGTTATTTCACATTTATGTTTGAATTACGAACGCTTTCTCTTGGCTTCCTTCGACATTTTTGCAATTCATAGCGTAAACACACGCGACGCGCACTGTCTCAATTGCCGGCTTTGGTACTTGCCTGCTGTGAAGCTACGATATTAGTCAACACAACAGCGCGCCCAGCACCTCCCTCAAAAACCCCTAAGAACCTATAGTCACGGCCGAAATTCTTAAAACTATATAGTTTTGACTATCCCAAATCGGACCTCCAGTGTATTTATTTCTGCGACCAATTACAGGATGTTCAACGTTAGTTATTCGTAACTATTCATATGGGTATTTTTTCGCTCCCTACGACACTTTTGAGGATGGGTAATGGCGTGAGTAAAACTCTTAGCGTGCCCAGACACAGGAGTCTATTCTCTCAAGATATACTGGAAATGGTTAAACTCTAAGATTCACTGTGAAAAGTTTAAATTCATCAATAGCTGGCCCTTGGAATAAATCTTCAGATAAATAGTTAATTCAAATGAGCACTTTCACTGCAGGTAGTCTAGAAACAAACTTACACTTTTGAAGAATCTGCATTTCGTCGGTTTACCCCTTTGTATAATATTCGACAAATATTAAAAACTAAAACAATAACCTAAAATTCGATCCTTGAACAGTTATTTCTAACTAAAGGGACCGCGGTCTAAACCTGTTAACTCACGTTTAATAAATCTTACACGGCAAAGTAAAATCATTTTTCTATTGCAATTTTCAATATTTCTAACTGTAATATGATTTTGTTCATTTACTAGAGAAAAATGATACAGGTTAGTTTTATAATATTTGAGCTGCAAGCCGAACATAGATGTGCTTGCAGAAATGTTAAATAGTCAATTGCAAATATATGCTGAGTATTAGCAAGCACGACAAATCCCTCACCTTTGTCTTTACAGCGATATGTAAACAACATCGAAGATGACGTGAAAGTAGGCACAAACAAATTTCGACACGCACATACACTTAACTTCGCACACACTATAAATGTTTCACTTGCCTATTCTGCAAGTGAACTGAGCCTTTTTGAGAAAAAGCACAGATTTCCCATAAGACGCCATGAGCAATGAACAGGCTTATACCGCAGACCTATACTCTAGGTACCAAAACGCGATTTTCGGTAATCGATTTAAAAAAAAACCAAAAGGAATTTTTGGGTTTCGCTTGCTGGATAATAACTGCATATTATACGAAAAATAAAATGTGGGCCTTTTCATACAATTTCGAATAAAGCATAATAAAAGCCAGTTTCATTATTAATCTAATAGTATAAATCAAATATTTATTACCAAATCGATTTTTTCAATTTTGACATGTTTTCTTTTAAATATATTTATTTTGATTTTAAAGAGTTGAGTCACCATTTTTCTTGATCTAGTCAAAACTTCGAAGCAGGTAGTCAAATACTTTCGAAACAATGAACTTTTGAATAGCAATAAATTTTGAGTATGTCAAATTAACAACATAAAAATATACGATTTTGTAAGTTGGTGGTTGTCTTTTACTTGTCGCGTATGCAGTCGAGTCCCAGGCCGAGCGAATTGCGGTGTGGTACACTTCGCGCGCGCGAGCCTCTATTCAAAAATTAATTGCTTCCAAAGTATTTGACTACCCACTCTCAAATTCTTATCAGATTATGAAAAATGTTTAGACCATTCTTTGAAATAAAAATGAATAAAAGAAGGTCCAAATTGAAAAAATCTATTTGTTAATAAATATTTGATTCATATTATTAAATAAATAATTAAAGTGATTTTAGTATACTTTATTCGAAAGTTCAGGAATAGGTGCACATTTTATCTTCCGTGTGAACTTTCGTATCTTAGCGTTTAATATTACAGTATAAGCAATTGAAAAAAGTGCTTTTCTATGAACATAAAATTTTAAAAAAAATTCTCGAAAACTTTGCGTGTTATATTGAAATAAAAAAATAGGTATCGAATATTTTCGAGTGTTAAACACGAAAAAAAATATTTTACAGGCGAAATAATTATCACAGTGCAGGTTACAATAATTTTAACATAATCGCCAGTAAAGTCGTGGAATTTGTAAATTTTTTGTTATAAAAATTATTCATATTTCTTTAGTGGGCTCCCGTCAAATCCCGTAACAGTTTCTCAAACCCTAAAAAATTATTCCGAAAACTCAAAAAAGTAATTTTCCCCATGAATTTTATATGGGAAACGTCAACTCAAATCCGGCACCTCTAAAGAAAAAGCATTTTTGAACTTATATAAATGAGCCATGCTCAAAAGCATTTATATATAATTAAAAATTTGTCATAAGGACAACCGCAGGATTTCGCCGGGAGCGGGTGCCAATCTGAAAAATTGCACCCGCTTCCAGCGAAATCGCGGTAAAATTTCAGCCACAATCACGTCTCACAACCGTGAGATAGGTGGTTACAGTCTGTAAGGGAATCAATACGACGATCCAGCAAAAGCCTCGTGCACCCTAAGAACACGTAGCGACCCAAGGACGACCGCCTTCTGCATTTTTCCCGCAAGTGTTCTAGCATATTGTTAACATGTAGGGATGCTTTTTAGACCATTAGCAAGTGAAAGCTTGGCACCTCCAAGAGAGCCGATTATAAGGACGATCAGTTTAACAGAATATTCCGGATACAATCGTTGCAACTCCCTTATAAGCTCCCGATATCTCTCTTTCTTTTCATTCTCCTTATCTATGATGTTTTTGTCAGCTGGTGCCGAAAATGCAATAACGAACATGGTTCGCTTCTCGAAGTCAAGAAGAGCCATGTCAGGCCTCGCGTGAGCAACAGAAACAATTGTCGAGAATATAAAGTTCCAGTATATGGTAATAAAGCACACTTAGTGCCGCATTGTGCCTTTGAATGTTTCTTTGAGCCTCGTTCTTCATACATTTCTTGCCACACAGGTTCAATTGCCCGAACAATCCTATCAATTAGGATAGCTGTGAATATCTTATAAAGCGTGTTCAGACAAGTTATTGGCCTGTTGTTCTTCGGGTCAGCTAAGTTGCCTATTTTCGGCAGGAGTATTGTGCGCCCTTCCACCAACCACTCTGGAATCGGCTCTTCTAACTTCAAATATAAGGTGAAAATAGGGGCCAAATGCTGATGGGTTGAAGAAAACTTCTTCCACCAGAAGGTTTTGATACAATCTGGTCCCGGCGCGAAATAGTTCTTCATCCCTCTTAATACTTTTTTCACCTCCTCGGTAGTGATGAGTGGTTATTTTTTATCAGTTGTTATGAGGGCGGCACATAACTCCTTGAAGCTATTTATATTTTCTGAGTCTTCGTCCAGTCTATGCTGAACTTCGTAGACTTCTCTCAAAAATACTTCGACCTCCTCTGGTTTGGGTGGGTGTTCGACAGTAACTGGAGGGTCTTGGAAGAGTTGAGATTGGTCAGAGAGAAACTGTTGATTTTTTCTGACACACCTCTCCCTCCGCTCTAGACTTCTCTTAGCGTCAGGTAGTATACGTATTCTCTCAACAATATGCTGCCTGATGGTCAGCAGCTTTGACTTGTTAAGTGTGTGATAACGGGTCCGGAGTTCGCACGCGGGCTTTCGAATCTTGGCGGTAAAATTCCTGCCAGATGTGATGTAGTCAATCACACATTGAATGCGGGACGCGCACTGTCTTGCCCAGCCTATCTTTATGGCAAGTTGATGCATTCGTCTTTTGGTCTTATGATCAGCCACGAAAGTGGCACGAAGCTCGTCCACGAAGCTCGTCATTCATTTCAGCCAGATTTTTAGGCTTAAGTGAAACCTTAGTGTTGATGTTTCTCCGGGTCGTAAAGCATCGCTCTTCATCAATTGGTGCCTGCCCACGGTTGGTCTTAGTGTCGCCTCTCTTTCTTTGTTGCCAATTTGTTCTAGCTGTGGTAGAGTAGGCGTTCCGCTTACATAGCCCCTTTAACGGAGTAGTTCAGCATGGTTTCGCAGACATTGCTGCGAAAAAAGCGATAGCTCCGGGTGTTTCTCGCACCACAGAGCATGCAGCCGTGCCATGTAACCCCGTTCACGGGCTGCACTCACATCGTAGCACTCTAGCAAGTCTTGATTCAGTTGCTCCGTCCACCCAAAGGTCGCGAGATCCCGCTGATCCATCGCATTGAATCCATTTTCATTGGCTCCCCCAGCTATAGATTGGTCGGCATTGTTAGCCGACCCATTGTCGGGAGCCCTGCGCGTTCTGTTGCTTTAAACCGCAATTACTACAACTATGTTTAGTGTTGTCATTTTTGTTCCCACGAGAAGCTAGGGAAAGGGGTTCGTCAATCCTTGTAGAGCCCCGCATGCAAGGATAAGGCTGCGTACTCTGAGAGGTCGCCCATTATCCCAGAGTCACCGTTCTAGACACCACACCCAGGGGCCATTGAGCTTTCGGCACGGTTTTCACACCTCCGCTCGGGGGTTAATTCCTTCGGGATCACCCCTGGACAATTTTCCGCGACTGCTTTGGCATAGGCCCTTCGGTTTGATTCTGGAGGAATCAAAACCGGACCGAATTATATTGCAGGTTACAATATTTTTAACATAATCACCAGTAAAGTCGTGGAATTTGTAAAATTTTTGTTATAAAAATTATTCATATTTCTTCAGTGGGCTCCCGTCACATCCCGTAACAGTTTTTCAAACCCTAAAAAATTATTCCAAAAACTCAAAAAAGTAATTTTTCCCCATGAATTTTATATGGGAAACTTCAACTCAAGACCGGCACCTCTAAAGAAAAAGCATTTT
>NC_046664.1:50501001-50501308 GCF_010883055.1 Belonocnema kinseyi
TTTGTGCATTTAGTTGAAAATTCAAATTGAACTGTTTTTAGTGTTGGAAAATTGGCCTGTCTTTTAAGAAATTTACAATTTGTATCATTTTATTATATTTTTTTTTAATGAAAGAGAAATTTTTAACCTAAAAACTACAAACATCGTGGAGATTTTTTGTCCGAAGGGGGGCGCTCTCTCGTTTTATTATAAATTCAAACAAATGGGATCACATGAACTCCCATATGATACAACGCTGCTAAAGGTCAGTGACCTTCGCAGCATAAAAACATAAACCCAACACGACTCTCTTGGTTCCGGTTTTGCC
>NC_046664.1:50501318-50503310 GCF_010883055.1 Belonocnema kinseyi
TTGCCCCCCCCCCCTCTGAACCCTTCCCTTATTAATTGAACTTTAATTGAAAAAAGTTATGCACACGGTAAATGTGAAGGTCAATTTTCAGGCGAGAGATGGAGACTAGGTGTTTGGAGTCCTAGGGGAGTGAATGATCTCTGTGTAAAAGAATTACTAAAAACTATACATGTAAGGATACTAGATATTTTGTGTGTGCTTTGAACAAAGAAGAAGGGATGCGAAAGTAGAGACATAGAAAACGGGGTGTTAAAAGGCGGGTTTGAAATATGATCAGGAGCAGAAAATGAATCACATGGTAGGCAAGGAGTTGGTCTGATTTTGAATGCAAGAGCGTAGAAGCATCTCGGAGATCGTGATTTCATATCTTCTAGACTAATGTGGGCAAAATATAAGTAGAAATCAGAAGATTCTTTATCATAACATGTTAAGTGCCAAATGATAGTGATCCAAAAGATGTAAAAGACGCCTTCTGGTACACTTTAAATGACACAATAAATATTTGCGATCTTTGTGAGAAAATAATTCTGATAGGAGATATAAATAGAAGGGTAGGCATCTAAAATTAGGATAAAGAAAAAGTATTAGGTAATTTCCGGTATCCAAGAATAAGCTAAAATAAAGATAAATTAGTTCGCTCATTCTTAGAAAGAAGTTTATTTATTACAAATACTTGGTTTAGGCATATACTGATCCAGATGTACACCTGGTCCATAGGAAATAGTCACAGTATAATTGACTTTGTTGCTGCGGATGAAAGGTTGAAAGAGCTGGTGAATGACAATAGGGTCATGAGGGGTTCTGAATGCAATACTGGTCATTACCTTCCGATCTCCAAAATTTACTTAGGTTGAGGATGAAGAAAAAAGAGAACTAACAAAG
This sequence comes from Belonocnema kinseyi, assembly GCF_010883055.1. Classification (NCBI taxonomy): domain Eukaryota; kingdom Metazoa; phylum Arthropoda; class Insecta; order Hymenoptera; family Cynipidae; genus Belonocnema; species Belonocnema kinseyi. The sequence continues at coordinate 50,502,201 of NC_046664.1, forward strand.
CAAAACGAACGAGAATCAAAATTGAGAACCTACTGAAACCGGGTGCGCGAATAAATTTTCAAAATAAGATATTCAAAAGCATAGATAGGACAACATGAGAGGAGCTTATAAAAACAAATATATAGAGGGCACATCGACAAAGTTCCGGTATATTATTGTTAGATGTGCGATCAAAGTATGCAGTAACGCGTTTGTAGAAAGAATGTCTGGTGATGCGTGGTGGAATGATGAAATACAGGCTGCCCAAAATGCAAAGAAAGAAGCGTACAGGAGAACTTTGAGCATCGCATTTCTTAGCAATGAGGAAAGAAAAAGACGTGTAAATGATTACAGACACAAAAAGAGGATTCTCACACGATTAATTAAGGAAAGTTGAGATAAGATTAGAGCAGAAGAACAGAAGAAAATACAAAACGACTTTGAAGGAAGCAAGAAAATCCTTTATATAAAAAGGATGGAAAACAAAAGTACAAATGTGTTAACATGAGAAATGGTAATGGGGAAATGCTATATAATGCAGACGGGATACTTGAGGCTTTCGGAGAATATGTTAGGAGACAATTCGGAAATGAAGCTATAGGACACGACAACTGCGATGTAAAATACGATGCGTTATAAGTCTCAATAGCGATAGTCTGTGCCACTGAGGTTTGGGACATTGTTAAGAACTTAAAAACGGTAAGGGTGCCGGGGTAGACTCTATTAACGCTGAAATGATTGAACATGGTGGCTAATACATACCACATAGACTATGCGAATGGATGAATTAATGTTTTGAGATGAGAGACGTCCCAGAAAATTGAGAAAAAGTGATTATCGTACCAATATACAAAAGAAAGGGAGATAAAAGCGACTACAATAATTACAGAGGGATTAGCTCATTAAGTACCGTAAGTCAAATATTCTCAAAAATACATATTCTTAGGGTCGTGTACGGATGAAATATTTAGCTTGAGGCAAATCACAGAAGAACGTTCGAGAGTGGAAAAAAAAGTTTTCTATGCATTTGTTCATCTAGAAAAAGCTTTTTGCAGGGTAGATAGAAGAAAACTTTGGGAAGTCCTGAAAGAATATGGAGTGAATAGATGACTCCTACAAGCTATAAAAGCA
>NC_046664.1:50503410-50508906 GCF_010883055.1 Belonocnema kinseyi
CGAGTGTCAGGGTATATGGGAATTTTAGTGACTGTTTTGATATTAATCAAGTAGTAAGACAAGGAATGCAATCATAAAGAGCATGGGCCTTAAAATTAACGCAAATAAAACAAAAACTATGGTGCTCTAGTAATAGAGTGAGAAAACACTATGCAATATTGTATTTAATGAAAAGATAATTGAAACCGTTGATAAATTCATATACTTTGGTAGCTTACTTACTAGGTACGAGAAGATAGATCAGGAGTTATATGGGCGCATAAACGATGTTAAAAGGTTGTTGGTAGAGCAGGGCTTCGTATCATAAGTGAAAATATGTCAAATAAAGCTGAAATAGCAATACATAATTCTATATATAATCCGACTGTAAGATACGGTAGCGAAATATGGAGTTATCAAGAAAAAGATAAATGTAAAATGAGGGCAATTGAAATGAGATTCATGCGCATAATATAAAGAAAAACTCTGATGAACAAAGTGTGTAACGAGATAATTCTCCAAGAATGTGGTGCAGAAGAGACACTAGTTGTAAATGGCAGCGTGACCAGTGACAGACCACGGACAAAATGGTTAGTATGTGGAAATGAGTCCCTAGTTAGAAGAGACATAGGAAGCCACAGAAACACGAGAGTCTGCATGAAAAAATGCATGGACATAAAACAAGCTAAAGAAGTATGCCAGAACAGAAACGTATGGCGGCAAATAGTTAATAAAAAGAGTGTCAGTAGAGTGAATGACGCTTAAAACTAAAGACCTTGCATACTAGTGTACAGAAGTTGAGAACCTCACATGACGGCTTTGTGTGGATTTTCACTTGGGGTGATTGCTAAAGAAATTGATCAGCAACCTGGGTCGATGCAGTGTAGCGGAACGATCGTGTTATTTAAATAAACATCAGGAGAATTCTGGATCAAAATAAAAATTTCATGTCCTTTCCTCACATTACTCCCTTCCCGATCAAGTGAAGCACGCCTACCTCGAAAGAGAAATAGCTTAATCGAGGATTAATAACAATAATATGTATATGTTGTAACGAAGTTTTATGTTTTTATGTAATTATAACGAAAAGATGCAAAAACAACTTTCCAGAGTCTCGCCGAAGCCGTACTTAAATTCCGAACGCGAAAATCGAAACACACAAAAATACAGATTCAATAAATTCCTGTATGAGAATCCCAGTTCTTTAGAATAAAAAGGCATCAGCAAGGGTGGGCACGCGAGAAACTGACAGCATGGCAACACTATGTCAGACGACAGTGTGTGTTGACATTAACAGAACACAATAAGGAACCCGCGGAAATCAGGAGAGTGAACTTGTGACATCCAGTCTCTACACGTAGTCACGGGCGGCAGCACCCTCTGTTTAACACTTCCACGGCGGCCATATTTACCGGTACCGGTACTAGGTGGACATCGGCGTATAAGACCGAACTAACCTTGCACTACTATGGTGTGAAGATACAGTGCCACACGGTGGCGACGCTGTGAGGCGACGACGCACCGGCAAGGGTGGGACGCAGCCATATTACATACCGCCAGAAAGCAGCCATTTTCCAGAAGGCCGAAATGCGGCCACGTTAAGCTAGCCTTCTAAGGACCAATGGGAGTCGCCGTAGCCCGCTCGACGAATTAATCAGCTTGCCGGACTCTAAAAACGAAAGCTCGAGAGAAAACGAACGGAAGTGAAAACCAGCGTATTACGGAAGGGATATTAATACAAAAGAAGAATTGGCCGGTAGCTACAAGGTGAGTCGTCATCTTTTGCCATTTTTCTCGCGGCGATTTTGTGATGTAAGGCTTCGCGTCAAATAATTCCTCTGTTGTTTTTGTTTTTGCAAAGGAATTATTTCTTACACTAAGTTTTAGAGGTTTGGAAAATCAAGGGGTTATTTTTTTGGGGCATTATGTCACACTAAATTTATATTGCCCGATAGAACTGTGTATAAAATTGTTTTTAGGTTGAGTTCATCAGTTGTAAAGAGAAATTGAATGGCTAAATAAATAGAGCCGAATTATAACCTCCTTTTATTTATTGTGACTTGAATGTTAGCGGATTTAATGCTTAGCAAAGTTCTCTCGCGCTGCCATGAACCCATTTATTATCCATCCCTCTTGTGCTGAAAGTAAAAAGAGTTAGCCGACCTGTTAGTAGGTGAAAGTAAACGGATTTCTCGAGGCTCGGGAAGGTGGTAACCTACCAGGCGCCTCTAACAAATTAAACGAGCTTCGGGGGTTGTTCGCGGGTTGAAAGTGTGCGACCCGCGAACTCGGTTCACTCCAAAAAGAAATAGCGTTCCGGTCAAAGGCAGGTAAGTGCCGTACACATTTGATTGTAGTTAGGTTTTCTTTTTCTTATTCTGGGCCCTTCCCGGTCAGGTGGGTTTAACAGATTGCATCCAGAGAATTTGGAAACCTGGCTACAATGTATATGACTTTAGATCTATTTTTAAACTCTTTTATGTTTAACTTATTATTACTGCTCCACTGAACTTGAAATGTACTTTTTAGAGTTGTCTTAATATTCATAGGTTTCACTAGAACAGGCCGTGACTTAAATCTTCTAAAACAGCTTGTCATTGATAAAGCCCATCTTTTGCTATCATTAAAACTATAACTTATAAGGGAGCGGAATGTAATGCAAAATATATTGTTTATAAGGGTGCCCTTAAATAGAAAAAGTGAAAAATAAAAAGAGGTCAATAAAACGACGCGATAGTGTGACATTTTTAACTCTACTGATACAAGAAGTCGGTCAAGTTGTCGAATCTTATACGTGAAATAGCCTGTCTCGCATTCTTTGCAGTCTTGAAATTAGAGTAAATCAATAACCCACAAAATGCTTATAAAAATTCATGGTCCTTATCAGCTACATCTCAACAAAGTTCCTTTTGTATTTTTCAAATTTGCGTTTGTCGTAAATTTTTGTGATTTTTTATTAAAAAATTGCAATTATCTAGCGAACTGTTTACAAATTATTTTCTTTCGATAAGGATAAAAATGAGTGTATGAAAAAGTTTAATTTGTATCCTATAGCTTTTTTTCTTGCGCAAATATATTTAAGTGCTCAGCCAAAGAGATAAACGTTCTTTGAAAGAAATTTTTAAGACTCAAATTCACTCTCCCACACGCATTTAAATTTAAATTAAAAATATTAATTTTAAATAATATAGTTTAACGTTTAACCAAATAGATCAACTTTAAGCTGAAATGACAAGCCTTAAATAAATTGACTTTTCATCATACAAATATTTAAGTTCGACTTGAAAACACCAAAATATGAATTAGCAAATAAAGGTGTAGAAATAAATAAATTATTTAGAAAATCAACGTAAGAGACCAAAAAAGAAAGGAGAAAATTTGTAAACTAAAAATAATCTACAAATTTTCTGTCAGCTCTAGTTATAAAAAAATATATTAAAAATAAAAAATCAAGATTGTTTTCCAAATAAAACTATTTAGTATTTAATTTTGATGAAAGTAGCTTAATAATTTCAAACAAAAATATAATATTATAAATATAATAAAATATAATATTGAATCCTGGATTCATTTAAATCTAGAAACATATTTCTATACAAATATAATGGAAAAATAGATTTTTTTGAATGGACGACAATTGTTCTATTTATCTACAAACGTCAGACTCAGAGTATTTTTTCCGCAAAATTCAGTTGTTAGGTGAAACTAGTAAGCAATTATAATGCATATAAAATGTAAGACAAATTTTCTAAAGAGAATAAGCGTTAACAAATTTATGCATGCTACTGTTTTGAGCAGCTACTTGAGTTTTTATGTTAAAAATTGTAATACTTTTCGAAAAACGTCACTTCTTTACATTTAAAAGAAACAATAAACCAAATACTGTAATAAAATCCATAATGTCATTCCTGCGCCTGTTAGAAATCTAAAGGTTATTTTAGTTCTAAAAATGTATCTTAAGGCGATTAAACATAACGAGTTAAATTCATGTTGTTCCATCGATACTAAAAATAAAATAAGATATTATTTATTTTAAATATTTATATCTATCAGATATAATGATTTATTAATTTATTCGATACGTTTAAAAATTCTTATATACTTCTGCTATTCAAAATTTATTATTCTCGATTTTTAATTATTCACGCTCTTAATATCAGCAAATGAAAAAACAAGGTAGGTGAATGTGCGATTTACCGATCTTATATGCACGGAGATAAATAAATTTATGTGTTTAGCCCATTTTAATGTTTCAAGCCACTGCAATCTCATTGTTTTCGAAAAAATAAATTTTTCGAGCAATCTGGTTCGTTTTTAAACATACCATTTCCTCGTGTTTTTTTATGTCTATAGCCTTTTTTATTTGGGTAATATTTACAGTATCGAATAATTTCACATATTCTCAAAAAGTTATTTTTTCAATAATAAGCAATTTCTGAGTAATTATATTTAATAAAATAAATAGGGATATTTAATTGAAAGAATGGAAAGTTTTTTAAATAACTGATACCACTTGTGTTGGTTTTTCATGCACGTGTATATTTAGTTGAAAATTTGTCTTTCTTGGAAGAAAATTATTCGTTTTGGTTAAAAATTCATCTTTATTGGTTAAAACTTAACCAGTTGTTTGAATTTTGAATACTTACGTCAAAAACTTATTTTTTGTCAAAAATTATTTGTTTGGTTGCTACTTGAAAAATTTGGTTAAATAATGGTTTCTTTTACCTCTAAATTAATATGTGTAGATGAAAAGTTATAAAAATAAATATTTTTTGGTTAAAATATCAACTATATTTATCGTTAGGAAATATTTTTTTTCACTTCATTCAAACAAAAAATTTCATAAAGTACTTTAACTTTCATCTTCACAGTTAAATTTTCTATTGAATAATTCAACAAAAAAGACGTTCAACCGGAATTTTCAAACAAAATAGTTAAGGTCTCAAGGAAAAAAAGTCAAATTTAAGCAAACAGTTGCAATTTTAACGCAAATCTTCATTTTCAAAATTCTCTAATTTACCCCTAACCAATTTTTCATTTCCCCCGATCATTAATATGAAACGAAAAATTTAAACTTTTTTTTAACCCTACCTCCTTTTAGGTGAATGAAATTCCCTGCAGTTTTTCTAAATTGTTGTTGGCCGGGTTCGTTTTTCACAGAAAATGTTTGTTTGGCGCGTAAAGTTAAATTCATAATTACTTTCTGTACAATTATTGCATGTTATCTGATTCACTGGCAAATTTAAAGAATCTACGTATATGGATGCATTAACCCCCCACCCCTCCCATAACGTATATTTTCTAACAATTCGTATAAGCAAACGCACTGGCGAGCTGCGTACACCATGCATTTTTTATTACGCGAATTCTGTTTTTCATTTTGTTTCTTTTTTTGTGTTTGAGAATATTTCTTAAACTGTTTCTCACTGAATTCAGGATTACGATAATATTTTCGTAAATTCACCAATTTTGCGTAAAGTTACGAAGTTTAGAAGCGAATTACAAGAATACTGTGAG
>NC_046664.1:50509006-50514483 GCF_010883055.1 Belonocnema kinseyi
ATTAAGGTGAATGCCGTAGGAGTGACAAAGATGGTAATAAAGCACTCTTAGTGCCGCATTGTGCCTTTGAATGTAGGTTGTTCCCGCGTGTGTTGGACAACTCTCATTCATAGTTACCATTCCTATTAAATCATGAGCAGCATAAAACAATATCGCCGTTGTGCATTCAGAGGGAAATAAATAGAGGAATTTTTTGCAGACAATTTGTATGTAAACTTATAATTTATTATTATTTATAAATTATTATTGACAATAAAGTGACAGAAATTATATTTTCTATAAGTTTACCGCTTTCACTTCAACGTGCAAAGTTCCATGTGTACAGCTTTTAAGTGTAGTCTTTAATGTGCACAGTTGAACGTGTACAGTTTAATTTGCACAATTTCAAAGTGTAGAATTTTCAAATAACGAAATTTAAAATCTAAAAGAAATAATGTGCAGCGTTATTATGTGTAGACTTTTCTGTGTAGACTTTAATGTGTAGATTTTAATGTGTAGACTTTTCACGTGGTGAATTGAGTTTGTTGACTTGAATGTGTACACTTAAATGTGAAGACTTTCACGTGGTGAGATTAATGTGTAGACCTCATGTGCATAGTTTTAGGTGGTGAATTAATTGTGAAGAGTTGATCACCTCAATATAATGTCTACACGCAATATATAGAGTTGAACAACATGTAGATCCGATATGTGTAGTATCGATACCCAGCGAATTAAATCAACTGGAACAAATATTTGAAAATCTACTTAAATCTTTCCAACCCTACGAAATCCCTCAATCCCTGTAAATAAAATCATTGAAATTTTATAAAATATTATAAAATTTCTTAAAATATTTAAAAATCTGGTGACATTTCCTGTAAAATCGTTCAATATTTTTCGAAACCCCTTACAATTCTTTCAATCTCGTAAGACATGACTTTAGAATCTTTTAAATATTTCAAGTCCTTTGAAATATATTCAAATACCTTAAACTCTTTAAAGCTCCTAAGCGTTGCTCTCTTGTCTTCAAATTATTGAAATTTGTTTTATAATATTTTTTGAAGTATATTTAAAATATTTTTAAAGCTTTGAGTTTTTTTTCAAGCTTCCAAAAAATTTCAAATTATTTGAAATCTTTCGAAATGACTTATCTTTCATTAATCATCTTTAATAATTTATCATTCATGTTCATTGAAATTTGTTAAAATTTTCCAAATCGCTTAGATATTTCTTCGAAACATCTGAAAAACTGTAAACTGTTTCAAATCTTTTGAAATCTGTTGAAATCTCTTCAAACTTGTTAAAGTTCTTTAAAATACCTTGTCGGTGTGAAAATGCCTAAAAATTTTGTTCTTTCTTGAAAATCCCTCGAAGTTAATGAAATATGTTGCAAATTTCCTTAATATTCGTCGGAAATACCACACCATATATACAATAAATAATTAAATATATGTCAATCATGGTTCTGTTTTTTTTGTTTATAAACACTTTATAACATATTTATAGTTACCAACTGAGGTTCTAAAAAATTTCTCGCGAAAATCACATGAAAGTGATTCGACTAGACATATTACCTTGATTTTTTTATCACTACTCTACAAAACTCGACATATACTTTTTAGTGTGATAGTGGGTCAATGACCTCCTAATTATTTATACACATTTAAGGTCTTCAATAGTTAATTTTCACTTACATTCACTTTGAATAAGGAATAAGGTGTAACATATTTAAGATTATTGAGCAAATAAGAGGACCACATTGAGGTATTGTTCATAAGACCTAGTTTTTTTCTTCTTCAAAATATTCCGTTCTGTTTTTTTTACTAAGTTCAAAAAAATATTAGTTTGCATGAACGGGCTATAATTGAATTACGTACAACAAAAGTCATCATGAACTAGTTATTAACAGAAGTCTGTTTTTGATTTTCGAAAATATTTACTGTTGTACATTTTTCTAGTTTTCCATGAAAGATCGCAATTATTCAAATGAATAATAATGATGGTAAGAAGGCTTGCATTTTACTGTACTCATTTACAGCTTTTTAAAATCATAATGTAAAATTTTTAAGGAATAGGTATTATCATCAGAGATGGAAACCACCAATTAGTGCAGATGTCTTTTTCACCTAGAGTGGAAATAGAAATCGACAGTATCGTGATAAGTCCTTTCTTGAAGCTATACAAAAATTCTTAACTTCTTTCTAGACTAGATAGAGCTATAAATAAAAAAATTATTTAAATTTTTTGTAAAAGAAGATGTTCTCTTTTCACTCCGCTTAGAGTCGAAATACAGAACTTACTACTTTCGGCCAAGTGGTTGCCCCTTAAGGCGAAACGGTAGGTTTGGCTGAGCACGGCAATGACTGCAGTGATATCTAAAAGAAAATCGGAAACACAGTCTAGTGCCCCCTGGCAAGTATGAAGACAACCTCATACCCGAAAATTGGTAGGATTCGGTTGGTAAAACTTTTGACCTGTTAGAAAGAGAAACTTAGCAACGAGAGAGACAGACAATATTCAACCATTTTTATCAAACCATGTTTCTCGGCTTACCTGCTCAGCTGAAGGGAAATATAGCAAATTGACAAATATCTCGTCTACACAATATGCGCGTGGAATATCACATAATGTTTTCGCATCCAATAAGAAAAATAATTAAATGAATAAAATTGTGTTTATAAATTTTCTATGCGCCCACAAAATCTGATTTAATGAACAAAACACGTTTTTTTTGGTAATTTTGCAATTTATCACGGCGAAAAATCGTAAAGCTAAAATATAAAATATTTGAAAGTTTCATATTCCTCCAACTCGACAATTTAATTAAATTTTGTTCAATTTAATAATGTGTTGCTCTCCATATAATCGAAGTAAGAGCTATTTCGTATGTAATGGTCTTTTTACATTCTCACCCTAATGTGAAGGTATTGGTTTTATGTAAAATTTCACTTTGTCGGTTTTCATCAAATCTCGATGTTCTGAGACCCACTGAGTCAGAAAAAACGATTTTTACGAAGGTGTTTGTCTGTCTGTAGTGTGTATTCTGTAGGCACGATAACTTTCGAAAAATTTATCAGATTGGATTCTGTTTTGGCACACTTTTTTAAGGTCTAAAAAGAAAGAACAAGTTCGCAACCCAGCTATTATAATTCAAAATTCAAAATGTGAGCACGTTTTCAAAATGTTTGAAACCACATTTTTTCAAGATTTCAAAATTCTATGAACTATGAACAAAATTAGCACGCAGAAACTCAAACAATTTATCCTCTTGACTTTTTTCTATGAAAAGAAAATTATCAGAGTTAGAGCATTTTCAAAATCCGTAAAAACAAGCTAAAATGAACATTTTAAGCCAAAAACGCATGATATGAAAAAGGTCAAGAAAAGAAAAACGTTGAATTTTTTCCTAAAAAATTATGTTCAACATAAATTTGTTAAGGAAATTTCTCACCAATTGTGGATAACAATTCATAAAAAATTCTGAACAGATTTCTGGAAAGACCTATAACAATAAATTTAAGAAATGTTGTTTTTGTTTTTACATTTACGTTAAAGGCAAAGAAAAAAAATCTGTTAATTTTTTAATTCGTATTTCTATATATTTTTTTATATTGACGTATAAAATTAAATTTTATTAACAAACTAGATTTAAAAAGACTGAAGATTATGAATTTTCACATTGCAAACAATACTTTTACATCAAAATTTCTTAAATTTTAAATTGAAATTTTTTCTTTCACTAGTAGATGCAAATGCCGCACTATGTGTGGGAATCGTCATAATAACGGCAATGACTAATAAAACTCTCTCATCTTGTGTGAGCCAAATAATTTTATTGAAGTATAACCTTCTAATGAACTTTTATTTTTTGATCCCTTTGAAAAATCCAAACTAATTTTTTTGGTACCTGAATGCTAGTTTAGAAACAAAGTAAAGACTCACAAAACATTAGAGATATATGTGATGGATCGAATGTGCCAAACAATTTCTTTTTCATGTTTTCATGGACCCAAACAATTAAAGTTTATTAGGGAGCAATATTAAAAAGTGATTATTTTGTACAGAATAGTATCCTGAAATTTAAAAAAAAATGAAAACAGTACACTTGAGTTTCGGTTTATGGGCAAAATGAATCAAAATTTTCCCTTCGCACTTTTTCCAGGCTTAGGACTGGCAGCATCATTTAATCTTCTATTTCTATTGTACAATTTTCCTTATTTTTTTTGCTGGCTTGTTTAAAAATTTGTGGGAAATATGTGTTATTAATAATTCTTTGTTTTGTAATATTATTGTAATATTAATATAAGTTCAAGTGAAATAAATACTAAGATAAGCAACAAATTTCCCTTCCGCTCGTATACTATTCATTTCACTTTTTTATACAACTATATTATAATACTGCGAAATCGTGAAGTAATAATATTTCATATACAGAGGTGGCTGAAAGTCTTCGCTTGCCTCTTTTTTGATGTCTGATAAAGTTGTCTTAATTTTAATTATGCCGGAACTAAAAAAAATTCTCTTTAAAGGATTGATTGCTTTTAAACTTCTGTATAAAGTTAGGCCAGGGTGAAGAAAATTTGTCAATTTTTTAAGTATATATTGTAGAAATAGTGTACATTTCAAGATTTTTCTGAATGTTCAATAACTTCCGAGATAATAAATATCTTTCAATGTTCTTAGGCTCATTTTTAATTTATTTTTTCACCGTATCACACTAGCAGTTAGAAAATTGTAAAAACATCTTATCTGTAGGTAAATTATAATCAAAATTAAATGAATATATATTTTGAGAAATTTAATAGAAACTTCATGATTATATGGTTAATATATTGTACAAAAATACTTTTGTTACCACAAAGAATATTGCAAATTTCCCAACTTGTTTGTCACAATTACAAGTTATTTTAATTCGACGAGAAAACTCTTACGACTGATACCCATAAGCTCTTGTAGAACGGAAAAAATTGTTTGAAAATGAGCCAAAAAACAGTAAAAAATATTGATTATTTCGGAAGTTATTGATCATTTAAGAAAACATTGAAATTTACACAATTTTTGCAATTTCAACTTAAAAAAACGACAAAGTGGCTTCATGTATAAAATTAGTACAAAATCTACAAACTAAAAATAGATATATATATAATTAAAAGTTTGTCATAAGGGCAACCGCTGAATTTCGCCGGGAACGGGTGCTAATCTGAAAAACTGCACTCGCTCGCAGCGAAATCACGGTAAAATTTCAGCCACAACCACGTCTCACGACCGTGATTTTTGATCATCGCTGCATTAAACTTTCATGTTCATACGACTTTTCTACCGTTAAAAATCCAGATATTTAGTGCCAATAAGCTATTTTTCTCCGAAGAATGCGCCTTAACTTTGGCAAAGGTTTGTTTACAACCCTCTTTTGATGTTTAATAACCTTAATAAATTTCGAAATAATCAACACTTTTCAATATTATTGGGAGAATTTTGTAGCTTTTTTTCCACCG
>NC_046664.1:50514583-50522851 GCF_010883055.1 Belonocnema kinseyi
CATGTGATCTTTCAAATTCTTAAAACATATTCAATGTTTCTATTGCAAAACATGAGCATTTCCTGGAGAAATTAAAAATTCCCTAATACTCTACTTGAACGACAATTTAATTTTATGATCAGGTGAAAAATTCCCGAAAACCCAACTTAAACAAAATTATAAGCTTCAGAAGTAAATCTTTTGTGATTTAAGATATATACAGATGTCTACTGTTTAGTTTTACTTTAATAAGGCCGTAAATAATGATTATATTGTGACGTGTGGTTTTGCACTGATTAAGCATAATAATGGATGGAAAATTTATGAATCTTAAGGGACCACTGTCCCCGTTTGAACAATAAAGGTAGTTAAATGGGGCAGTAATCAATTCATTGCCACCTACCTGCTCCACTAAGTCTTTCCACTAGACCAGTGGTCGGCACGTTCTTGCCCTGGCTGCCCTACGACCTACTTTCAGGGCAGTACCTGCGAGCTTGGCCAGACCACCCCTTTCCTCAGGGGTCCTTTCTTATAAAATGGGAAAAAATGTAAGATTAAAAAATTCGTAATTTTGCGATCAGTGACTTAAAAGTAATATATTTGGCACCTGCGTATTGTTCCGATTCCAAAAACATGTAATTTGTCTATAAAGGTTGAAAATTTGAGAAGTATTTAGTATTAAATTGACTGTCAATATGATGTTTCTTGATTATAAACTCCTTCAAGTTTTTAACTTTTCTAGGCAAGTAATATATCATTGGAATCGGAAAAATTCGTAGATGCTGATAATGCTATTTTCAAATCGCTAATTGAAAAATTAAAAGTTTTAAAATTTCCTTACTTTGACATGCCTGTGGACAAAAGACCCTTGCTGGAGTAAGCTCACTCACACTAAGATACATGAATAGACCGGAAAGTTGTAGAAAAAATTAAGTCGGGTGGAGCCTGACCATACCTGAAAATGAAGCAAAAAGTTTGCCGACTACTGCACTAGACTTACCCTCACGTCGCTGACTAAACAGGAGTGTTGTGTCCAGCCTTTACAGAAACTAGCTTTTTTGCATTGTCCAAAATTTGTTTTCATTCATGATACTTTAAGGTATGTTATTTTTCACTTAACAACTCTGAGATATTGCTGAGGAGAATCCAGAACTATCTTCATTTTTTCTTTAGGACTTTTGGTTTTTTTTATAATGAAGGATAAATAATCAAATCCATATACGCCATGGGATATCGTAAAGCTAAATTTAAATTTTCAGTTAAAATAAAAAATTTTTTTCTCAGTCATAAGTTCAAGTATTTGCCTAAAAGTTCAGGTTATTTGTTAAACATTAATTCTTGTTGGTAATACATTTTTTTCTTGGTTAAAAATAATCTTTTCGATTGAAAATTCATATATTTAACTAAAAATTCATTTTTGTTGTTAAAGATTCATTATTATTATATAATTATTAATTATTATTATAATTATTATATAATTATTATTAATCAATTATAATTATTATAATTATAATTATTATTATTTTATAATTTCTTTGATGTTTCAACCAAAATGATCAACTTTTATTTAGGAAATCAACTAAAAAAGAACTTTAACAAAAGAATTATCATTCAACCCGAGATTAATTTTCAAATAAAAAGATTAATTTTTCATTAAAATAGATGACTGTCTGACAAAATGCTTAAGTTTTTAACTAAAAAAGCTCAATCTGCAAAGAAAAATGCAGTCGCTAAATATTTGTAATTGATCAAGAAGATTTACTATGCATGAACCTTTTGTTTAATCCTCTGAACAGTTATTTTTCTTTAAAATTTAAATATTTGTATTAATAAATTAAAATTCCTGGCTAGAAATATGGAAAAAATAAGATTTTTCTCTTCACAAAAATTTAGTATATTAAATATTAGAAACTTATCTTATTTATAAAGTAGAAGAATCATTCTTAGTTTTTCATTCAGAAAATTACAAAACATTCTGAAGAAAATTAAATAATAATTGTACCAAATAGAAATTTTACGAATATAGTAATAAATAATGGGGTTACTGTTAATTAAAATTCATTTAAAATTATATAAATGTTGTTTAAGAACCTAGAAACGAATCGAATTTTCAGTAAAGTAGTTAAATTTGCAACTAAAGGAATGAATTTTTAACTAAAATGGTAATTATTTAACCAAAAAAATGAAGTTTGAATCAAATAGAGGGATTCTTAATACAAGAGATTAAATATCAACCAAAAAATTTAGGTTTCTACTTAAAAAGCTAAATCTTCAGCTCTCTATAATCAATAATTAAATATTTAAATTTTCAACCAAATGAACCAAGTTTCATTCGAAAAGTTAAATTTATAACCCAGAATGTTTTCTAGTAAATAAATAAATTTGGAACCAAATCCCTGAGTAAGTAAAATTAATTTTGGATCCAAGAAGAAAATCGAATTTTCAGCAAAGTCGTTAAATTTTCTACCAGAAAAATAGATTTTTAATTAAATTGGTAGATATTTAACCAAAAAAATCAAGTTACAACTAAATAAATGAATTCTCAATCCAAAATAATAAGTATCAACATAAAGTTTAATTTCCTACTGAAAAAATAAATTATTAAAGGAGAAGGGTCAATGTGGCCGGTTTTTGGGCCATCCACAGATTGGCCTCAAACATGTTTTACTTTATTCATCTAACTAGGTCTCATAACCCCTTAAAAGGATTTTTCCTGAGAGTGATCTGATTTCAAGATATAGTCATTTTTAAGTTCGTATTTTACAGGGGTTTTCGCACTTTCATTCAAATCATGCTAAGTTTCACATTGTTAGTATTGCTCACGCAAGATCATACTTGGCCAAAAACTGCGCACGTATATGCGTTACAACATATGTTAAAGCCATAATTTTTCTCGAGGTACTTAGCCTTTAAAATAGGGCTCATTTTTATACTTTATTAGGTTTGTAATCATGAAAGGAGTACAAATGTCCTACTTTATCAGATTTATTAGCAATAATTTCTATAAAATAATCGAAATAATCTTGGAGACATTTTTCTAAGAAAAGGTATATTAGTTTACAGTCAATCAGAACTTATGGTCGATTAGAGGCTAGGCACTCTGCAACAGCCTTATTCGTCAGAATTGGTTTGGTCATCTGAAGATGATGCTTCTTCTCCTTCATTTTCCGACCAACACGATGCATCATTCACGTGACTTTCGAATTCACGTGAAGGTCTGGGAGTGTTTTGGTTATATCTAGAGTAACCAAGATACCACAGAACACTGGCAATGTGAGCGCAACATCCTACCACTCTGGCACCACTTTTGCACTGACAGTACCAACCACTTATCGGATTTGGTCCAGGATTAGTTTCTATTCATAAGTTATACACTTTAGAAGATGTATGCCGAGACTGGATATGTACTCTTAGAATGCCTTCCTCCTGTTTGTGGACAAGAAGGGAGTACATTCCATCATCAGATAAATTTTCCTCGGTATACGATTGGGCTTGCTTCAGCTGATATACTCCGAGTGTGATGTATCGCAATTCATCAAGAGTTAACCTAGGAAAATCAGGTAGTGTCTCTTGCGTTATAGGAAGCCACGATGCCCTCCTTTTTGCCCAGTTTTCCTTTTCTGCTCGCTCTTGAAGGCGATTAGGCTGCGAAGCCAATCGCAACATTCGTTCAGCGATCAGATGATCATCGGAATTATCATGAATTCTATAAGGTCAGAAAGCATTACAAAGGGCACAGACTATTCTGACGTAATCGCCGATGTACGGGATTTGACTATTTGGAAAAACATCACTTAAGGCTCTCCAAGTTTTTATCAACCCATTGACTGCTTCAACCACCCATTGGACTTTAGTATCGAGCCTTGATTCGTTTGCTTTATTCGTAGTGTGCTGTGATCCTTTTTGAAGAAAATAAGGCATGTTGGAAACGAATCCAAGCTCTTCTAAAAATTTCAGGCAGTCGCGAAAACCGCGATCGACAACGATAACAGAGTTTGAGGGCATCCATGTACGCAGTTTTATTGAATCTTGTTTTAAAAGACTTTCAAAGATACTAGCGTCGTTGTTCTTGCCATCAGCAAAATACGGACCGAAAACATCCACTATATATCCTGTCGTCGTTACTAACATCATGGGCTTGACCAGATTCCTTCCTTTATGCATAGAATAAGTCCGCCTTTGAAAAGAGTAATTGCTACTCTTTTGGATAAACATGTATGTACCATCAGCTACGAGGATACATACATCTTCTCCATTTGCGAATAGCGCTTTTGCTGTTGATGTAGTATGGTCCTTTATGACTGACTCGGGTGATATGTGACCTATACCAAGATGATGAGGAACAAAGGAGGACATCAGAGCTTTCCTTGCTGCCGTAATTCCTCTGCCAACTCTTCGTTTTTCTATGACAAAAATAGTTGATAAAATCGCATTGGAAAGACCTGTGCGCAACTTGTTCAACAATAATGCAAGGCACAAACGCACAGAACGACCTTTTGTCGAACGCACTTCAATTGACAAGTACTGTGCAGCGTCACTAAATTGATTTTTCGTTAAACTGGTGAGCCTATAATAAGCTTTATCCTGAAGCGCAGATGGATGATCAAAATTCAACCTTGTTTTTCTTGCCTCCTCACGTAAATCATTCAGAAGCTTAGAAATCGACTCAGCTTTTGCAGGAATCAAAATACCAGTATCGACGTAAACCTTCAATGCAGCAAAAGGTTTGATTCTGATACGATTATTCTTATGATGACAGACAATGCATCTGGATTGAGAAATCATACATCTTCTTATTGGAAGTTTGATTTTCCTACAGTCAGAATCTGAAGTTCCATCTTCACTGGAAGATTCTGAATTTTTATAAATCTGACTCTTACCTGGTTCTAAAACATTTGATAAATCATTTTCAGAAGAACTCATCTCTTTTGCATCTGTCATCCGACGATTTTTAATCGAAAAGCATCGACAACTATCGCAAACCTTTGACTGAATGTTTAAGGAGCTATGAAAAGCAGTTTTAAGAACATTTAATGCCCGTTCATCCTGAACTACTGATAGATGACTCTTTGGTTTTAAGAATTTGCCGCAACAAGAACACTGTTTTTTCGGCATAATAAGTCGTAATTAAAACTTAATTCGCAAGTAATTATTTCACCTGAAAAAATAAAGAGAATCTGAGACTGATGTACAGAACTATTAAATAATAAGGATTTAAAAAAAAGTGTAGCCTCTCATGCCTATGAAGTACCTGTGCAAAAAACTTACAATCGCAATGAAACTAGACGATACTGATAAAATAAAACTACAATAAAATAATCTGGAACAGATGTATGTACGCAGTAATATCACATACAGTGGATAAGAACTCTTTAACAGGTCAAAACGTGGAAGAAGAATGAAGGAGAATATAGCTAAAAGCATCGGCAACAAACGCGAATACCATGTGGAGGGCGAAAACAGTTGAACGTAGCGAAGCGGCAGTCGCACATGAACGACAGCGTTTTCTTTCCTATTCCACTGACTTCGGTTGATTTTAATCTCACTCCTCTTTGCCCAAGGGCGTCAAAGTGGCTAAAACCGGCAGTAAATGTTTCTTAAGAAAAATAACTTAAAAATAATAAATTAATAACAATAAATTAATACCTTAAAATAATACGCTTGGTTTTTCATTAAGTATAAAAATAAGCCCTATTTTGAAAGCTAAGTACCTCGAGAAAAATGATGGCTTTAACATATGTTGTAACGCATATACGTGCGCAGTTTTTGGCCAAGTATTATCTTGCGTGAGCAATACTAACAATGTGGTTTTTGGCATGATTTAAATGAAAGTGCTAAAACCCATGTAAAATACGAACTTAAAAATGACTATATCTTGAAATCAGTTCACTCTCAGGAAAAATCCTTTTAAGGGGTTATAAGACCTAGTTAGATGAATAAAATAAAAAATGTTTGAGGCCAATCTGTAGATGGCTCAAAAACCGGCCTTATTGACCTTCCTCCTTTTCAGTTAAATAATTTATGGTTTGAGAAAGAAATTAATTTTCGATAATGTAGTAAAATTTTCAGTTGAAAAAATCAATTTTCAATGAAAAAAATACAAAGAATTTTCAACAAAGTAGTTGAATTTTCAACGAATGAATTGAAGTTTTATTTAGAAAGCTAACTTTTCACTTAGAATATTAGTTTTCTACGGAAAATACCAATTTTCAATTTTTAAAAATTTCCATCAAAAAGCAAATATTTCAATTTACAACGACAGAAATGAAGTTTCAAGCAAAAAGGAGAGTTTTTAACCTAGAATATTAATTTTCTACCAAAAAAGACAAATTTTCAACTGAAAAAAAGCATTTTTTTACTCAAATAGTTGATTTTTTCAAATAAAAAATATAACATTTTCACCCAGAATAGAAGTTATATTTAAGATGAAAAATTAATTTTCAGCCCAGATATATTTTTAATTCAAAAGGTTAAGTATCAATTAAAAATTATAATTTTCTACTTGAAAACCTAAATCTTCACGCAAAAAATAATTGTTGAATTATCTGCGAAATAGTTACATTTTTATGAAAAAAAAAGATGACATTTTTATTCAAACAGATGAATTTTTATTAATTTTTTTTTCAATTGGTTTTTCATCAAAAGATTCCAATTGATTTTTTAAAATCAACATATGGATTTTTAACAAAGAAGGACTTTCTACGGAAAAATGATTTTTGATAAAAAAAGATTAGTTTTACACGAAAACAGATGAATTGTTAACAAATTAGTTGAATTATCTCATACCAAATAGTTTTGCAATTTTCTCAAGAAAGATGAATTTTCTCTGAAAACAGATGAATTTTTAATTAAAAGAAAAAAAAAGATTTCTAAAAAATAATCGAATTTTTATCCAGAAAAGATTGCATTTTTCTTTTAAACAAGCAGGTGTAATTTAGAAAAAAAAGAAATTTAAAAAAGGAGTTGAATTTTCAACCGGACAATTAAATTTTTATTCAAGAAAGATCAAATTTCTTCTAAAACAGATGAATTTTTCAATCATAAAGTTGAAACCAAAAAGTCTGATTTTTTACTAACATTGTTATATTTTCAACCAAGAAGGTGCATTTTTGTCCAAGAAAAATGAAAATTCTACTGGAGCAGATGAATTTCTGCATAAAAAAGACGAATTTTTAAGTATGAATTGTAAACATAAGGTTAATGTTCTGTTAAAAAAATGAATTTTTATCCTGAAAAGAAGAATTTTTAACAAAACAGTTAAATGTGCATCCAAAAACGATATCTTAAAAAAAAATCATTACATTTTCCAACAAATAATACAGTTTATAGATTTTAACACAAAATTCCGAATTTAAATACTAACAACTTATTGCTTGAAATTGCAACTTTATGGTTAATAATTCTTGTAGGCTTTAATTCAAAGCAATTTACTTCTAAGAAAACCCGTGATGGATGAAGTAAGTATGACTGTTTTAGCTGCATCTAATCAGCAGGCAGGCTATTTTCGATAAAAAAAATTAAATTGCCCACAATCGAGGATGTAGAGCCTTTTATATACGAAATGAGCCCGTAATTCTTGCATAATTACAATTCGAATTTACAAGTAGGTGGAACTAGCTTCAGAGAAGCTGAGGAAGGGGCTATTTGTACCAAACGTTTGTTGCCACTAGCCGATTGTTTTTGGTGCGAGTAGTATATACCTCACTAAGTATAATTTTCAATAAATCAAAATTTGTCTATTGCTATTTTAATTCCATTTCCTGAATAACGGGGGATTTTAATTAAATATCAGAGCTTTTAATAAAAAATATCATTAATTGAGGCGAATTGCTACTCTCGGTCTACAATAATAATGTTCACAAAATCTTTAAAGGCTTAACAGGGTAATTCGTACATATGTTGACCCCCCCCCCAATATTGGTCAGTTGCTTAAAATTTAAATAATTCAGTAATGAATCAGTAATATCGGTTTAAAATCAATTAAAAATTTATAAAATCCGGACCCTACTAATTTAAAAATAAGCTAAAGTTACTATGTTACTTGCAGCAAATGTTTTAACGTTCTTAATTTGTAATTCCTTAAACGTTAATGCTCTCAACATAAAGCTATTGTTTAATCACGCTGATTTAATGTTTTATCGAAAATATAAGTAAAAAGTACGCAATATTCATAGTCGTGAATAGTTTTTGTGGCAAAATAATAAAAATTGATATCTGAAAAGACATCATTTTTATAGAAATATTCACAAAGAAATATTTGTTTGATAATATTAAGTAAAATATGTGAAT
>NC_046664.1:50522951-50532153 GCF_010883055.1 Belonocnema kinseyi
TCAGAGTTTTTCAACAATTTCTGAAATTACTATCATTCGCAAAATCATTAATTATATTTCAGTTTATTGTAAGGTAAGATATTTGAGATCCATGAAGCTGGAATTACCATATAAAAATATCGACATCGGCAATGTGCACGAATTTAGTGCTAATTTAGTTTTAATTTAACTGCAAGAATAAAAAATGTCTTACAAGTAGAAGTCAAAGAAACCTTTTAAAAATGTTTTAAAACATCATACATAAATTGAAATTAATAAACTTACCTTTTTCTACTTTGTAGACTTTCTTTTTCCTGAAGTTTGATAGTGACCGGTGGTCCTTTCATAGAATTTTATATCGGCCATGTTTCTGCAACAATGTTCGTTTAAACTTATAAAATTCTCTCAACAAAGGTTGTCACAAATTCACTTTTTTCACGTATTTTGGAATTTGTCACTTTTTCACCTTCTTTTAAAATGTTAATAAAATGTACAGGTTGGGCATAAACAATAGCATTTCAGTTTTATTTGGCACAAATGTTCGTGTGAACCGTCGCAGAAGTATAAACAAAAATAGAAATCACTTTTTGCTTGTACGAAACGTCCTTTCATTTATGTAAATATAACATGATCACTATAAGTATTGCAAGTCATCGACTTGTTGCATAACGAGCGATCATATTATTGAACGAAAATTTCGAATGAACATACTCAGTGTACAAGAATTAGAGTGGGAGTGAACGAATTAGGACTGTTATGTCGAATAGGGACAGTCATAAACCAATAGCAGAGCGAGATTTCAGATCAATTGTTTCTCTAATGGGCTTTTTTCATGTGAAAAGAGGATCATGAAAAAGTTCCATTTTTATTTCCTGCAAATTTCATTGTTTTCTGTATTTCACGGGGACAATGCTTTCAGGTAAACCGTTTATTGAGGCTACATTTTCTGGGCCATTCTTTCAGCTACTTCAGAACTAAGAATTTATGTCTACAATTTTTAATATCTACTTTAAGATTAAGTATACTATAATCCCGTCCTCATAAATTCAGTAAATCTGAAATGCTATAAGTACTATGTAATAATCAGTAATCCATGAATGACAAATCAGCAACAAAAGCAGCACAAGATAAAGGGCAGATAGTTAGACGTTTTTGATTTGTACATAATTCAATTCGAGTATATTAAATTCACTACTTAAATTGTACCAAGTTGCTTTGTGTAAAAATAATTACATTTAACATTTACACTCATAAAAATCATTAAAAAAATGATAAATCGAATTATTTCATCCTCCCAGCCTAGAATTTAATTTATCTAGATCAATTTAACGTATCAGGATAAGTTTTTTTTTAAACTATAGCTAAGCGCCTTACAAAAATAAGTATTGAAAGCCTAATTCAACAAATTCAACATATTACTATAAATATTTTCATAAAGCTGAAACAACTATACACCGAACCGAAAATATCTCCCTGGTGAAATACACTAAGTATATAGGCTGAGGGATTATTTTGAAAATGATTTATTCTGATTAGCAAAATATGTTTTAAAAAATTCTTATTCTCTTAATGTTTATAATTGTGAGGATACAAAGTTGTTTTTAACTACCTGAAGTTATAATTGTCTAGGTAATTTCTAAAGTTTTTTTTTCCTGACACGAAGGAGGTAACTCATGTCTAGTTATAATCAGTCCTTGCTATACAAATGTTTTTTAATTAAATTCGTATCATTACTATTAGCATAAAAAAGATTCCGTGTCACGGTACACGTGAGAAACAATGTATTGGAATCCCATAAAACAAAAACTTCAAATTAATTAAATTAACAATATATATAATCACAAAATAATTTTCGTAAAAATAAAATCTACTTTTTTCACCTCAAAAAAAATGTAGCCAGTAAAAAATACTTGAAAACATACATATAATACTAGCCTAATTTGACAACAAGTTTCCAATGTATATGTGTGTACTCCAGTACTGTACTACTAACTAGTAGAAAAAGACATGCGTTTCGGGGCGAGACATATATGTGAAGAGTCATTTAGCTACATATGGTCAGAATTTTTCGCAGGAGCTGGCTTTTTGTTCAAACTTAAATCTCGGAATTATTGTTTATATGCTAATTTTCTACATAAGTTGCTTCTTTTAAACCTTAGTTTACGAGAATTTCGAGAGAAGACTGCCAAATATAAAAGTATATCAATCAATATTAAATAAACAATAGTGCAAATTTTGCATTATTTTTCGAGTGTTTTGGGAGAAAAAAAAACTTTTTTACCGAAATCTACCGAAATGTAAATTGATTAATAACCACTTTTATTTAATTGCTATTAAAAGTGTAGTTTCGAATATAATTAAATTTCGAGAGTAGCCCGCCAAATAGAAAAGTATATCAATCAACATTAAATAAACAAAAGTGCAAATATTGCATTATTTTTCGAGTGTTTTGGTAAAGAAAAAACACTTTTTTACCGAAATCTACCGAAATGTGAATTGATTAATAACCACTTTCATTTAATTGATATTAAAAGTGTAGTTTCGAATATAATTTAATTTCGAGAGAAGCCCGCCAAATATAAAAGTATATCAATCAACATTAAATAAACAATAGTGCAAATTTTGCATTATTTTTCGAGTGTTTTGGTAAAGAAAACACACTTTTTACCGAAATCTACGGAAAGATAAATTGATTAATAATCACTTTTATTTTATTGATATTAAAACTGTAGTTTCGAATATAATTTAACTTCGAGAGAAGCCCGACAATTAGAAAAGTATATGGATCAACATTAAATAAACAAAAGTGCAAATATTGCATTATTTTTCGAGTGTTTTGGTAAAGAAAAAACACTTTTTTACCGAAATCTACGGAAAGATAAATTGATTGATAATCACTTTTATTTTATTGATATTAAAACTGTAGTTTCGAATATAATTTAACTTCGAGAGAAGCCCGCCAAATAGACAAGTATATCGATCAACATTAAATAAACAAAAGTGCAAATATTGCATTATTTTTCGAGTGTTTTGGTAGAAAAAAAAACTTTTTTACCGAAATCTACCAAGAGATAGATTGCTCAACAATCACTTCTATTTTATTCAAATACTAAAAGTGTAATTTCGGATATAATTTGATTTCGAAAGAAGCCCGCCTTATCAATATATGTAGCAGTAAACATTAAATAATCGAAATTTCAATTTTTGCATTATTTTTCAAGAGGTTTGGCAGAAAGAAAACCTTTCTGAAAGAATCTCACATTATTTGATCTGGAATAAATGGGGTCATAAGCAAGGGCTTCGTCTCGATCTGAGGTATACGGAGGTATAAGTTCTCCAATGTTACCGACATTACAGTTTTCGCAAGGATAGTCTCAAGTCAAGAATAAATCAGTAGTGACCACTGGCGGTAAAGCCGGGAACTAAAAAACCGGTATTCCGCAGAATTTTTCCTGGTTTATTTTACTTTGTTTTCAGCAAAACCTTCTTTAAATTGATGAATAATTGAATCTTTTTTTATTGATATTATGTTTATTAGTACTTCCCGCATGGCGGGCTTCTCCCTTTTTTAACATCCAAAATTTTCAGAATTCGATAATCTCAGATTTTGTTAATAAAAAATTCTTAAAAATGAAAAAAATTAATTTTGAAGAGAAGCCCGCAATAGATTTCGATATACTTTTAACAGTGCAAAAAACAAAATTTGAATTAATGCATTATTTTGCGAGTGGTTTTGCTGAAACTATTTGGAGGAAGTTACCGTTTCACCTTAAGCTACTAGAGAGATCAAAAGAAAGTTCTTTATTCAAACGTACACGAATTATACTTTTAAGTCAATTAATACAAGTAAATTTTTTGAAGAAATTCTATATTATCATCACTGAGATGGTGATATGATTCCATGCTTATGGCACTCCGCGTAAATGACGTGGTTAACTCACAATCGGAAAAGCGCGCCTTCGAGGATCTCTTCTTAACTAAAAGTTGAATGAAATTGATGAACCTAACGACACATGCTACGAGTGCTTTCATAACCCTGAGCATATTTAAAAAATATTTGATCGATCAGAAAGTTTTCTGTGAACTGTCAAAGAAATGATTTGAAATTTGCAATAAATAATTGTGCAATATTTAAATTAGAAACTTGCTAATCTTTGTTTTTCTTCACATTAACTTCGTCGCTCGTTGCTGGCGTGGCAAACAAATGCAACTGTTGCACATGCGTAGTGATTTAATCGACTCTCGCACGCCTCTCTCGGATCTCCTCTAAAGCTCTACCGCCCCGTCTTGCAGTCTCCTATAAGCTAACCTAAAAATATGCTTGAGTCATGTACCCATGATATAATTCTATGGTTCGAGTCCTAGTGAAGCGAAGGTATGTCGCCTGCAAGCATGTGGAAATTTTATTTATAAACAAAAAAAAGGATGAAAACAAGATTTTCGTTCCTGCGCCCTCTTTGATCAAAATTAAACACTTCCGAGACTGCGTATTAATATCGAGTCAAGCTATGTACAATTCAAATAAGTTAAATAAGGAAGGCAGATAAACCAAGGAAGCGACAGGACAGAGGCATGGCACAAAAAATATGAACTTCGCTCGAGACACGGATTCGACTAATCAAAATCTGAACACTCTACCAGACACCCGTGCCGATAGGTTCGCTCGATCGAACCAACACAGCTTCCAATAGCAAATCGGCCCGCATCATGCCCTAGCCGACTAACGTACCGGTCTAGTCGAAGTTAGGTATAAAGTAAAACAATTGCATACATTTCTTGGGCAGGCGAAGGCATTTGGCGCGCGGCTTACCTCGTTCAGTTTAGTGCTGCGGAGGGAAAGGAGTTTGGCTCGCGTCTCTTGCACCTGAGAGCATTGAGGTAAAATGTGTTTGGCTGTTTATCTCCAGTGCTCTGTGTCACCTTCCACTATGGCACCAAAAACACAGAGGACAACAGAAGAACCTGATTTCACCTGCAGCGATCGGATTAACAACCTAAGGCATGATGACGGTGGAGAACCCACTGACAAAGACACAAACAATAAGCCCACCGGAATAGTTGGAATGAAACCTGCAAGACAATATAGACCACAAATTGTCATTAAGGATAAATTCAACAATCACTTCCTGGTTATAAAGGAAATTATTGAGTACAAAACTTCCAAAAAGACATACTTTAATACGAAAATGCAGGGATTATCAGTAGAGGCTGTCGACAAAATAGATTATATGGCAATAAAGAAGAAATTACATGCAAGAAACTCAGCATCCTTCACCCACCCCTATTAGGAGAAAGAATTGAGGCACCTCGTCATCCAAGGACTACCAATAGTATACACACAAGCAATTCAGGATGAGCTTTAAAAACAAAGTATTAGAACTGCAAAGTAAAAGCTGCCAGTTGTAAGCCTGGAAAAACTGTGAAGGAAAAATGACAGTAGTCACTTGCATAAAATCATTTAAAGTTGAGGAGGAAAGTGTGGAGCAGAGAGGGCAAGGAGGACTGAAGGAGCACGGGTCCCTTGAATCGACTGCAGGCCGCAACTTGGATTGTGGTCCACAGAAAAATTGACCGCGGGCCGCAACTCGGCTGCACGGCCTATTAGTTTCCATTAGGGCGACCTTTCGGTGCCGATTGTAAGTGCATGTTTCTGCACCCACACAGTATCAATATCCACACACATGCCTCTCTCGAATAATACTGTTTTGTTTACAAACCAAGAAAAATCAATTCCCCACTAGTACATCCTCCATCCCAGTCAAAATTTTATGTTATCCTAACCACTCCCTTTTCAACATCTAAATATAAATACGAGTGAAAGGGGGTTGGTCGTTAGGGACTACAAGGAGAAGATCCTTTTTTAGAACGAATGTTATTGAAAGACTTCTTAGTGCATAGCTCCCTCTATTCTGAAACTACGCTAAATATTTTTTTGTTATTTGCAAAGTTAAATTTAATGGATGGTGTTCTTGATTCGATTCCTAGCGTATCGAAAGGACGAGATCTTTTTTTCTAAAAAACTTTCATTTTAAAATTAATACTCTGGTCAAAAGAATTTAATAATACAGTATTAATAATGTTACCTCGTCGAGGTTAACCCCTGTACAGCACAAGTAAATAACTGTAAAGAAAACTAATTTAAAACATTTTATTTCATTATTTTATATAATTTATTTAGTTTTATATAATTAAAGCAAGGTTATGATGATGTAATGACGTATTTTTATGCAAATAATCCTGCTAGATTTTGTAAAATTTAAGCTTTTGAAGCGCCTTCCGAAGCGTTAAACAAAAATGTTGTTTTTAATTTATTCAGTTTGCGTTTGACACTTCCTGTCGTTTCTGAAAGAGATTAAATTCTATATATTTTTACTCACAGCCAATGCGAACTTTGAAAATTCTTCACATGCTTGTTTTTAAGGAGGGTAGGACAAAAATTATAGTGTGTTTCAAGGGCGTACATCTATTTCTTCTCGTGTAAGTGCTACGCTCACTTCGCTAGATCTTTATGACCTTGATACATAATCTACTATTAATACAAGCTTTCTTATCGAACATATAGACAATTGAAAATATTCAATTTTTTTCTGAGCAATAGATTCTGAGGTACAATTCCAATTTATATTTATTTTATCTAAACAGGTAAAATAAATGAATTAACTCAATGTATAAAGTCCATATATTTTAAATTTAATAAACATTCTTTTAGATAAAATAATTACTTCTTTGATTTCATTAAACCTTAAGGTTCCATTAATGTTTAAACAAATTACTAAAATTTAAAATTATTGAATTCAAATAATCGAACTAATTAAATCAAATATATATTTATCCAAAAAAATGGAAAGAGCTCTAAAAGAATGACTGAAGACTGCAGTGATTGAAAGTAACTGAAATGATTGAAGGGAACTAAAGAATTATTAAGTCATTCCAAAGAATTTAAACAATTCGATCTGTTGGATTTCAATAAAGTAGAGGAAATAAAACAATGTTTAAGAGCTGTAAACGGTGTAAGGCATTTTAATAGATTACAAAGGATTTATAATATTTAGAGATTCCAAGTTTGATTTTAATGACATTTAAACAAATTAAGGTTTGTCAGAAACTAGAAAACGATTGTTTAGGACCTATAAGGTTTTAAAATATTTTCGATTATTTAAAGGACCTGATAATATTTCCAAGAATTTTAATTATTTCAAGGGATTTAAAAAGATCTGAAAGTATATAAATAAGTTTTTCAAGGTATTCAGAAAATAACGCTAAATTCGTGTAAATTTATCCTGTATTCTTGAAAAACTTGAATACATTATAATACTCTAGAAATTATTTAATTTAATTAAAACTGATTGAATTTCATTTTTTTGTTCATATTTTACATGCTTTTATTTGACGTGCTATGTGGTAATGTTGGTGAGAGACAAATATCTCATGTCAATTTTAAGAGCTTCTAGGGCTTTACAAAATTCACATAGGATATTTAACAAGAACTTTTAATAAAGATAAAACTTATTTTGCAAAGAATTAAAAAATAATATAATAATATATTGAAAACAAGTAGAAATCAAGGACCAAATATCAAATTCATGTACAATTTCTTGTTTTGTACGATAAAGAAAATATTATTACTAGGCAACTTAAAAAAATATTTTGCTTCTAAAATAAAGATTTTTGTTTTGTTTAATTTTAAAATTTTTCCTTTGAAAATACTATTTCTTTATACGATACTTATGCTTTAAGACCACCATATAATTTAAATAATTAGAACTTACAGAGTGAAAAAGAATAATTTTACATTTTTTTTTCTTATTTCATGATTTAACTGGTAACTGTTTCGTGTTTTTAGATAATAAATTATTACACTTTGCGAGATCTTACAATTATTTACATTTGCGCTGAACCTTGATGACGTGCTCCTCATTTCTAAAGAAACTACTATACAAACAGGAAATTTGTATTTATTTTAATATTAAAAAAATAATGTATTTAAAAACTGGGCCTTAGCACTATAAAATTCTAAATTAGGCAGGGTACTAAAGTCATGTTCTCCACTGCATTCTATATTAATAACAAATAAAATTGCCTTTGTATTACACTTCAGTACTATAGGACCCTATTGTTTTCGACAAGACTTACTATGGTTGCAACTTTTTCTTGAAAATAAATATTTCCTAACAATTTTTCAGCGATTAGACTGTACACAACTACAAACAAAAATTCAATACAACATTCTAAAAACAACATCTTAAATGCAACTTTTAACATTGTGGTGCGCAAATGTTAAAACTTATAATTATAAAAGTGGACTTTTCTCAGAAATAGGTAGGGTATTATATTTAAATTTTATTACAAAATTTTCGTGACACAGCATGGAATCATAATTAAACAGAAAATCATATAAGTAAACACTTTTGACTTAGAATTGGTAATCATTTTCAATATAGTGATTAAATATTATCACGTGAAGTAAATTTTTCTTGCAGGTAGAGATTACTCTGAATTTGCTATGAACATTAAGTACATTCTGTTTCTTCTGTGAGTTTAAATAAATTATTCAAAAACTTCATAATTAACGAGCTTAAAAGGCATTAATATGGTGAACATTTACAAACTTTTTGTTTTTATAAATTATTTATTTTACAGAAATAATTAGTTAAATACTTCCAATAGTAAATTTGCAATGAAATACATTCTTCTTTTTAAAATTGATAGTTTCATTTGAAAAATTATTCTTTTTGCTCAAAAATTTAATGATATCATTAAAGATTCTCTTTTGTTAAAAAAATGAATTCGTGGGTTGAAAAGTTCATTCTTAAAATTAAAAATTAATCTACTTGTTTAAATTTTGAACTATTTTGACAAAAATGTTTTTATTTTTTCTTGGAGATTCATTATTCCAGTCGAGAAGTCATCTTCTTTGCTTGAGAACCCGAACAAAAATGCTTCGACTTGAGTTCGACTTGAATTGCTCCCTATCAAGACATGCTTAAGTCGAACTTTTCTACTTCAGCATATCTCAGTTTTGAGACGGAGGCAGACTTTAATCTATGACTTGATGACAAGGTTACATGTCTTGAAGACATTAATTTATTTATTGAGTCGAATTTTCATGACTCCAATACGTACGGCTTATAACTTCGAACGTATACCTGTCCTAACAGAAAGGATAATTCTAACGGTCATAAAAGCTAATCTTTGTTAATGATTAAGCGATTTGGTATATTTC
>NC_046664.1:50532253-50534085 GCF_010883055.1 Belonocnema kinseyi
ATTCTATTGTAATCTGAAAAACACAAAAAACAAATAAAATTTTCGGACAAAAATAAAAAAGAGGAAAAAAAATGAGAAGGCAGTTAACCACATCCCCTTCCTTCTCTTTTTCCTTTTTTCGTCTTTATTATTTGTATTATCATCAAACTACGATAAAATAAAAAAAATATAAATAAATAAAATTGCATTACCAACGTTTCTTGCCTTATTAAGGCCAAAAAAGTTTAAGTGGTAGAGATTGACAGCATCCACGAACAGGTGCTCTCTCTTTGATACCTGAGAATCGAATGCGTGTCAGTAGGCCAATCTGTTGTAAACACAATATGAATATCTGTCACAATTACATCAGAAATAGAGAAAGTAAAAGAAAAACAGAATTCATGAAACAGCCACGTTAAATGTAATTAATTATATTAGCATAACTTTTGTTCAGGTCATCCAAATCGGTTTTTAAATGAATTTATAACATTTTTTGTTTTTTAATATAAAGCATTTCCATGAATTCCCTCTTCCTCTCATTAATATCACTATGCAAAATTTGAACATTATCCCAGTCAAACTCATGGTCAACATTAACAAATTCCTTTGTATGTCTGGCAAGAGCACTCTTATAACAGCGTCCTAAACGAACATCACTTTTGTGCTCGTCTATCCCAGTATTAATAAGTCTGCCAGTCTGTCTCACGTAATTCATCTTACAGATCCTGCGAGTGATCTTATAGACAACACCACCCTTTTCAAAATTATCTAAAGGATCTTTGCAAAAATTTATCACCGAACCTATTTTAAATGGAATGAGGAAAGTAGTATGAATTTTTAATTTTTTAACATAAGTTCAATAGTTATAGAAATTTGACCAAGAAATGGAAGAATAAAAGTATTAAACGAACCTTATTCCTTTAACTTTTTCTAATTATCTACAAGCGAATCATTATTCTCTTTGTTTTCGATTTGTTAAACTCTAATTGCAATATGTTTCTCAATTAACTTTTTTGGATAAAGATTCAGAAAAGGGACATTCCCAACAATATTTAAATTTCTTGTGTGAAATGAATAATGGGACAAACCTAGAGCTCTATCAACTAAGTTTTTAATTACTGCAATTTTCTTTTGAAAGGACTCAGCAGAAAGGAAATTAAAAATTCTACTTAAATATGTACTTTTTCTGTACCAATAGGTAATAATATTGCCATCCCAACCCTTAATTACTTCTATGTTCAAAAAACTGATTTAATAATCCTGTTCTATTTCATGAGTAAGTTGAAGTTTTGGATGAAAACTGTTAAAAGTATCAATAACGATCTGTAACTTTTTCAGAGGAACACATAATAAGGTATCGTCGACAAACCGAAAATAGAAAGGCAAAACAAAATCTAATTTCCCGAAAGCAATAACATAATCGAGTACGGGTTTTTATATCAGCCCATTTATTTAAAATTGCCTTTTTAACTAATTCAAGGGGTACACTCGAAAACATTGCAATAACATTCAAAGAAATCATTACATGGTCATCCGGAACATTTTTTTGAATACCTTTTTGAAATTCCCAGCTATTTTTGAAATTATATTTAGAAGTTTTGATAGAGTCCTTGAGGATCTAATTAAAATTTTGTTCTAAAAATTTCGTGGGAGTATTAATAGTTAAAATAACTATTCTTAAGAGATAGACATCTTTGTGAATCTTTTTCCAACCATAACATCTTGCAAGAACTGTGTGTTCAGTGTTAACATCAGCTCATCTTATATCCTTTCCCAGAAGTCCTTTTAAAGTCCTTTATTGGACGTTAAAAGGGATTTTTAATTTGGATTTTGTATCGAATTTCAATTGCTTA
>NC_046664.1:50534185-50536432 GCF_010883055.1 Belonocnema kinseyi
TTAACGGATTGTTTTTTGTATTATACTTATTTGACGATGATATCGAAAATGTTGTTTGTTTTTACGTATTTCTAACGGCTTAGGAGATCCTTCTAGAAAGTTACAATTCTTATTTTTTGGAAGAAAATTTTTAAGGGTTATACTCCTTTAGACCCACTGAGTCTGAATTTTTAAATGAAAAATAACTAATTTAATAATTACAAATTTTTCATTCATCAATTTTAATCTCATTTTTGAGCCAAAAATGGTTCGATAATCTCAGCTAAGACAAGGCTCGTCTTGAGTCGAGTAAACGTCGTCTTATCCAAGAGAAGGCTCGACTTAAGACGAGTAAACGCCGTTTTACATGTTGTGTCCATAAAACTGAGACGAAGGCCTAAGTCTCGACTCAGTTTTGAGATCAAAAAGAAAATTTTCTTCTCCATTATTTTAAATAACTAGATAATTTATATGACTGTAGATTCTTAGCGGATGTAACCTTGCGGTGTGAAGAAAAAAATGGACTCTAAATGACAGCTCTTTCGATCATTTTGGATTGCCTCTGTCTAATGAAATATTTATTCTTATTCATAGCAAATATTTATATGCACAATTGAATCATTCATTTGAAAGAAAATGTATATTTTTTACTGCTTAGTTGCAAATATAATGCTGAAAATTCTCATTTTAAGACCATTGACAGTTAAGTCGAAACAAATTTAACACTAGCATTTGTCTATGTCGTTGATTAAAAATTGGTTTGACATTTTACAATGAAACATATTATAATGGAACGTGAGGTTTCAAATTTGTGTGGCATCTAAAACACATGATGATACATTGCTAGCCCAAAGATATGGAAATCGTTGATGGAATTTCTTCTGTGTAGCAGTAAACATATTATTTGTGCAACGCATTATTGTTGAAGCTTCATCCCACCGCGACCTAAATGTAAGTAATCATTTTCTTCAATGATTAGAAAACTGCTAGTATATAAAAGAGACAAGCATTCAAGACTTTTTCATTCGCTGCTCAATAATTTCGACAAAAATCAGTTTTGTGTCACTGGTAAAATGAAATATTTTATTTTTTGTCTGATCTTCATTTCTCCGATGTCTCTTCATTCTGTTCGTAAGTAGAATACAATGTAATATGAAATAATATAAAATGATATAATATGATAAGGAATGATATATGGTATGGTATGATTTGATATGAAAATGTGTAATACAATATAAAATTGACCATATATGGGTGTGCTTAGATATACGGAAAAAATTCACTTAGTACACCGAGAAAACGACATCTCATAAATTGCAATATATACCGCAAGTCCTGCGCTATATAGCGTAATTATCGCATTATAATATCGTAAAATCGTGATATTGTACATTGCAAGTTTTCACATTATATATCGCATAATGGTGCAATCTATAACGTAAGGACTTAGGTTTGTTATGTTGTCACATTGTGGCATGCTATTTCATACTACTATGTTTGTATTATCGAGAATGCAAATACAAAAAGTAAAGAATAGGTGATACCCCGCGTGAAAAAAGTTTGCATGGCTCAAGCATGGCAAGACACCCATGCTTAGGACACGCTGACCACAAATGTATATACTTAAGAACGTGTTTGTGTCAGAGTAAATGAGCTTGCATTAAAAATGAAAATCTTAGGTTTGCAAAAAGCCGACATGTCTCTAAATGGTCAGTTTATTACCCGGGTGCACTGGGTCGCACACCAGGTAGTTTAGCACATATACTACGAGAACTTTAAAAAAATTTTAATTGTGCCAATTGCCAAAATAACTACCATTATTGAGTCGACGATCCGGGTTCACCAGATTGAGCACCAGGTAGTATAATACGTATTCTACAAGAACATTTTACAAATTTGAATTTTGTGAATGATGAAAACATTTCCAAATGGTTAGTCGATGACCCAGGTGCACCAGGTCACGTCCCAGGTATCTTAGCACGTATTCTACGAGAACTTTTTCAAAACTTAAAATATTTCAGTAGCCGAAATAACTAAAAATTGTGAGTCAACGATCCTGGTGCACCGGGTCGAGCACCAGGTTGTTTAATACATATTCAACGAGAACATTTTAAAAATTTTAATTTTGTGAATAAAAAAACAGTTCCAAATGGTTAGTCGATAACCCGGGTGCACCAGGTAGCGCCCCAGATATTTTAGCACCTATTCTACTAGAACTTTTTCAAAATTTAGATTGTCTCAGTAGCCGAAATAAATAAAAATTGTGAG
>NC_046664.1:50536532-50539408 GCF_010883055.1 Belonocnema kinseyi
ATTTTTTTAATAAAGAAAAACAGTTCCAAATGGTTAGTCGATGACCCGGGTGCACCAGGTCGCGCCCCAGTTCGCGCCCCAGGTATTCTAGCACGTATTCTAAGAGAACTTTTTCAAAATTTAGATTGTCTCAGTAGCCGAAATAATTAAAACTTGTGACTCAACGATCCGGGTGCACCGGATCGAGCACCAGGTTGTTTGATACGTATTCTACGCGAACCTTTTAAAAATTTAAATTTTGTGAGTAAAAAAAAACAGTTCCAAATGGTTAGTCAATGATGCGTGTACACCAGGTCGCGCCCCAGGTATTTTAGAACGTATTCTAGGAGAACTTTTTCAAAATTTAGATTATTTCAATAGCCGACATAACTAAAAATTGTGAGTCAACGATCCGGGTGCACCGAGTCGAGCACCAGGTAGTATAATGCGTATTCTACGAGAACTTTTAAAAAATTTAAATTTTGTGAATAAAGAAAAACAGTTCCAAATAGTTAGTCGATGACCCGGGTGCACCATGTCGCGCCCCAGGTATTTTAGCACGTATTCTACGAGAACTTTTTCAAAATTTAGATTGTTTCAGTAGCCGAAATAACTAAAAATTGTGAGTCAACGATCCGGGTGCACTGGGTCGAGGACCGGGTTGTTTAATACGTATTCCTTGAGAACTTTTAAAAAATTTAAATTTTGTGAATAAAGAAAAACAGTTCCAAATGGTTATTCGATAACCCGGGTGCACCAGGTCGCGCCCCAGGTATTTTAGCGCGTATTCTACGAGAACTTTTTCAAAATTTAGATTGTTTCAGTAGTCAAAATAACTAACAATTGTGAGTCAACGATTCGGGTGCACCAGGTCGAGCACAAGGTAGTTTGATACTATTCTACGAGAACTTTTTACACATTTAAATTTTGTGAATGATGAAAACCATTTCAAATGGTTAGTAACGACGCAAATGCACCAGGTCACGCCCCAGGTCGTCTCTAATTTTCAGTCATTTTGGCTTTTGGAATAATCTTACATTTGAAAAGTGTCTCGTAGAATACGTACTCAACTACTTGAGCTGCGACCTAGTTCATCCAGATCGCTGACTCACCATTTGGAATTGTTTTCATTATTTACAAAATTTTTTATTTTTTAAAAGTTCTCGCAGAATACGTATTATACTACCTGGTGCTCGATCTGGTGCACCCCGTTCGTAGACATACAATTTTTAGTAATTTTAGGTGTTGAAGCAATCTTAATTTTGAAAAAGTTCTCGTGGAATACGTGTTAAGATACCTGGGGCGCGACCTGGTGCACCTGCTTCGTCGACTGACCATTTGGAATTGTTTTCATTATTCACAAAATCTAAATTTTTTAAAATTTCTCGTAGAATACGGATTATACTACCTGGTGCTCGATCTGGTGCACCCGGATCATCGACTCACAATTTTTAGTAATTTTAGCTGTTGAAACAATCTAAATTTTGAAACAGTTCTCCTAGCATACGTACTAAGCTACCTGGGGCGCAACCTGGTGCACCCGGGTCGTGGACATACAATTTTTAGTAATTTTGGCTGTTGAAACAATCTCAGTTTTGAAAAAGTTCTCGTAGAATACGTGTTAAGATACCTGGGGCGCGACCTGGTGCACCTGAGTCGTCGACTGACCATTTGGAATTGTTTTCATTATTCACAAAATTAAAATTTTTAATAAGTTCTCGTAGATTGTGTATTATACTATCTGGTGCTCGACCTGGTGCACACGGGTCGTCGACACACAATTTTAAATAATTTCTGCTGTTGAAACAATATCAATTTTAAAAAAGTTCTCGTAGAATACGTAATAAGATACCTGGGTTGCGACCTGGTGCACCCGAGTCATCGACTGACTATTTGGAATTGTTTTCATTATACACAAAATTTAAATTTTTAAAAAGTTCTCGTAGATTACGTATTATACTACCTGGTGCTCGACCTGGTGCACCCGGGTCGTCGACACACAATTTTTAATAATTTTGGCTGTTGAAACAATATCAATTTTGAAAAAGTTCTCTTAGAATACGTAATAAGATACCTGGGGCGCGACCTGGTGCACCCGGGTCGTCGACACACAATTTTTAGTAATTTTGGCTGTTTGAACAATCTTCATTTTGAAAAAATTCCCGTAGAATACGTGCTAAGCTACCAGGTGCGCGACTAGATTCACACGGATCATCCACTTACTAATGGTAGTTATTTTGAAAATTAGCACAATTTAAATTCATAAAAAGTGCTCGTAGAATATCTACTACAGTACGTGGTGCGCGAACCGGTGCACCCGGGTAGCGAACTTACCATTCAGAGACGTGTCGGCTATTGGCAAACCTAATATTTTTATTTTTCACTTAGGTTAATTTTCTCTGACACTTACATGTTCTTAAGAATATTCATTTGTATTTAACGTGTCCTAAGCATGGGAAACGGACAGGAGCAAGGTTTGTGCCATGCTGCCATTTAGCCGTAAACCATACTTCAGCCAGATATTTCAAAGTGTCTTGCCATGCTTGAGCCATGCAAACGCATGATTTTTTCGCCTTTCGTGGTATAAAATTCTGTTCGATATTTGTGTAAAAGGTGATTTTTAGCGAATGCGACTTTTCTTACTCACTTCGCTCGTGCAAAAAACTTCTCATTCGCTAAATAATCATCTCTCACACACGTATCGAAATGTACTATTTTTATTGATAAAACTAATAGATAATATGAAAAATATGCATTTACAGGGTGGCCGTCTTAATCGACAATGAAAATGCCGAATTTTTTCTCAAGTTTTTCCTGGTTCGCAAACATTTTTCACCGTCAATAAAACTAAGAAAATTCGAATTTTAAAGCTAAACATTTTTCCATTTGAAGCAATA
>NC_046664.1:50539508-50564619 GCF_010883055.1 Belonocnema kinseyi
AATATACATCTATATTTTAGTTTCCAATGCTCTATAAATTAAAGAATCAATCAATGAACTCTAAAATGTTCAAAATTAGATTATTTCAAGAAATTTCAAGGGTGAAACATTAAAACTTAAAAAATTTAATTTGTGTAAAACGGAACACATCCCAACTTCTAAATGTCTGTTAAAATGAATCGAATTTTTTCGACGGTTTTTGGATAATCCTGCAAATTAAAAAAAATCCTTGAAATGTTCCAGATTCTTTTTTGACAAGTTTCGAAATATTTTGAAATCTTTTGAAATATTCTCATTAAAATAATTTTTCAAAATAAAAAATCATTTTCAATTTTCCTAGGAATCACAAGAAAATGTTTTTTGATTCTTATGAAGCCCTGCTTAAAAAAGCTTCTATTTTGTTTAGATATGCAAAAATTTATGTTTTATTTTAAACTGGACTGCTACTATTCTGACCGAAATTTCAGTGCGAATAGTCGAGTTTTCTCGGTACAAATAATTCGTTAAATTATTTGAAACAATTTGAAAAGTTTCGAATTATTCTTAAATCTTTTCAAAACTTCTAAATATTTTTTTAAATTACTGCAAGTCTTCCAAATTTTAACGATCTAAGCTTTTCCATGTCAAATAGTTTAGTTTAAATTTGCATACTTTTCAATATTTGGTTTTGATTTAATCCTATTCCATAAAAAGACAAATATTGCTAAATATTAAATATTTGTCCTTTGTCTTTATTAAAAAAATTTCAATTGATTGTGTTGAAAATAAAATATTTTGGACGGAAACAATATTTCAAATTTAATGAAATTTCTTAATTACGAATATACAGGGCGTCTAAAAAGTCCCAGGACGGTTGGATATTTCCTCAGGTAAAACAAAACCCCTATTTGAAGTAGAAAAGCTAGGAAAGTACCCATAAAAACATGTTTTTAATCAAAACATGTTTTTGATATATTGTAGTGACTATTAAAAAATCGGCGAAAAACCATACATTTTTCACTAGCGTTTAAATAAAAGCTAAGTTAAATCTTCGATTATATTCAGATAAGGACAAATAGATGGCTTTAATTTAGATAAATGTTCAAATCAGATTTTATTTAAGATATAGTAGAATGTTTGATAGATTTTTAGTATTTTGTAACAGAACTTGAGTACCCAAAAAAAATGTCCATATATTAACTTCTCTTTTTTCAAAAGTTTGACATGATGTAACATTTTTGTTGCTGAATGCGGAATCTGCCTCCTACAATATATCAGAAATTACCAGGAACAACCAGAAGAAAACCAAGGAAAAAAACGAATTTTTTGCAACACTATTTAACACGATCTCATAAAATTAAAATTATTTCTTTACGCATAAGTTGGCTAATTTAAGAAATCTAAAAGTTGATAGGATCGTTACAAAAACTGTTTTTAAAAAATCTGTATTTTTTCCTACAGAATCATCTGTTACAGCGTCCCTTGATCATACCACCTCTCTCTCTAAAGGTGAAGTCCATCCAACTCAGGAACTAATTCGTGAAACTGTTTATGGTGATTAAAAATCCAGATACAATAAAAAAAATATATTAGTGTATACTGTTTCAACGTGGTCCGGATGCTTTTAAATAAGCCGCGACTAATAGATATGTATTAGATTAAATTATTTAATTTTCCTGAAATGGTAACTTCGGCTTACAATTTTGAGAAAAGACCACTGATTATAAATATTTGAATACTTTTCTTAAAGGTATATTGCTATTTGCATAAAGTCCTAGCGTTATAGAAAATTGAATTTGTACTTGTTTTAATTATGAATTTCCCAAAAATATTTTACAGAATATTTATCTTTACAGATGATGTATTTGTTTAAAATACGCATGTTCGCAAAATTATTGACCAAATTTTGAAGAAAGTACCCTAAATATTTATAAAAGATTGTTGGGATTCAAAACCTTAAAAAATGTAATTTCTTAGACAATGATTAGTATACTTGTATATTATATGACAATTTTTAAGATACCTATAAAATGCATTTTGTAAATGTTTAGTTCGTAAGAAGGTCGGACTTCGAGACAACGATGAAATTTGTAACGCAAAAGGCATTACAGTGGGATTATACCGAGGAGGAAAGGTTTATAAAATAAAAAAATTTCAATACGGTAATTATAAAACTGATTCACAATCTAAAACAACCGTTATAGAGAATTCTAGCTAAATGTCTATTTTTCCCCTAATTATGCAGTGTTCAAGAGATTTATTAAAGGTTGCTTTGGATGCGGAAATCGTCCAACATTACCCCCCTCCATTATGAAAGGTATGTACATGAATGGTATTCTCAACGATTAGTCTGAAATTTACATTCCCTGCCGAATCTTTATCTCAAATAGCAGAATTGTGACAATTGAGCAGCTGAGTATAAAAAGGGCAAGTGAAACTATATTCCAGGCAGTAGGAAGACCCTGGCTATTTGAAAATAGATTACGAATTTTATCTGTTTTAAAGTATATTCTGGGAAGAAGTTGTATTGCTTAAATTTTTCCTCGAACAAGGTAATTTATGTTTTCAACCTTTTTGGAATTGTTTACATAAAAAAAACTAGTCTTCAGTAAAATCCAAATTTTTTCTCTAACTTCCGTCTCTAACAGCTTTGCAAATTTGTAGACTCTTTCTAGCAATTAAACAGGAAATGACGTGTTATAGTATTCAGAATATAAGGAAACTAAGACATTGCAAAAATATTGAGTTTCAATCTTCAAGCGCTTCTTTTATCGTAAAAGTTTGAGCAACGAAGGCCTTTATATATAGAGTTGTCCATTAAAGTGCAAAACAGTTTTCAGTAAAGTTTCGGCTCAATAGAATTCATATTTATGAACATATTAATGTCTAAATTCGCTGAAGGCAAAACGTTTCGTGCACGTACGGTAAAAGATTATTGTGATATTATTATGATTCTTAAAATTATTCGCCGGCGCACAGTGGGGAAAATGTTCATTTTTTGTATCAAAATACTATTTCGGCTGAACCTGTAAACCGATTTGGATGTTTTTTTTAGGCTGATCAAATTTTGAAGCAATTTGTCAAGTCTAATTTTTAATTTAGTTTTTAAATTTTCTTTATAAATAAATAAATATGACGAAAAAATGGCCATTTTTCTATTTGACGTTCACAGTGCTCGTCCATAATAGAAAAATTATTGTAATTGCCAAGGTTTTTCATAGACTTAAATTATGTAAAGATATTCCATCATGATACATTGAACAAAAAAATTGTTTACGGACAAATTATTTGTTAAAAATGCGTTTTCTATAATTTTCGATAATTTAAGGTTTTTTTAAGTTACATTGTAAAAAATTTGAATGGAAACAATATATTATTGTAAAAAAATCCTCCTAAGCTTATTATTATTAACATTATAAAAAATTTAATAAGCAAATGCATTATTCGGGCATTTGTCGTCAGCAAAATTCGTTTTCCTCTATGTCAATTTTTAAAAATTAGAAACCTCATGATAATTTCAGAAAAATTCATAATTTTTTCTATACATTTTAAGATTTCTTTAAACAAATTTATTAAACTAATGCATTAGTTGGGCATTTACTGACGAAAAAACTCATTTTTTTAAAATTTCAGTCCTTTGAATTGAGAACCTCACGATAATTTTAGTACCATAGATAATTAGTTGCTTCGTTTTATGTTTTTATGAAACAAATTCACTCAAAAAATGCATTTTTCGGGCTTTTGTCAACGTAAAAACTAATTTTTTTTAAAGTCAGTCCTTCTAAATTCTGGAAAAAAGTTTTTTTTTATTCCGTACTTACAGTCGGCAAACAAAAAAGGGTTTGAATGCAAGAAATGATTAAACAATACATTTAATAACAACACAATCGTACAGAATGCCTAAATAATTCATTTTTAAATTAAATTTGTTTATGATATCAACAAGAATAGTCTTAGGAGAAATTTTTAAAATTAAATTATTGTTTCAATTTAAATTTCTTCCACTATAAATTTAAGAAACGTTAAATTATTGTTAATTGTAAAAAACATATTATAAACAAATAATTTGTGCATAAATTTGCTTGTTAATTTTATTATGATCAAATATCTTTATATAATGCGTATCTATAAAACGTTGGTGATTAAAATAGCTTTCCTATTATTGACAAGCACCGGGAATGCCAAATAGAAAATATTTTCATTTTTTTGAAATATATTCATTTATAAAAAAAAATTTTGAAATAAATAAAAAATCGGGCTCGACAGCTTTCTTTAAAATTTCATCAGCTTCCCTTTAAAAAGAACATATAAGTCGGTCCACAAATTCAAGCAGAATCGCATTTTGATCGGAAAAATGTACTTTTTCCCCGCTGTGTAGCGTAAATACAATAAATAATAAAGCAATCGGTTAATATCAAAGTGTTACAAATAAATAGATAATATTGCATTATGTGAAATAACTATTTATACCATATCATGTATACTAGAATGGTTCTTCTATGGAGACAAATAAAACAAAAGAACCCAAGACATTAAACATCTAATAAATGATCACCGAATTCTTCACTTCGAAAATTTATCATTTATTTAAATTCGTGCAATTTGTAAAACCGCCATCTGCACTTTTCCCGCAAGTATTTTAGCATATTGTTGACACGCAGGGATGCTTTTTAGGCCATTAGCAAGTGAAAGCTTGGCACCTTCAAGAGCGCCGATGATAAGGACGATTAGTTTAACAGAATATTCCGGGTACAATCGTTGCAACTCCCTTATAAAGTCTCGATACATCTGTTTCTTTTCATTCTCCTTGGTTATGACCTTTTTGTCAGCTGGTGCCGAAAATTCGATAACGAACATGGTTCGCTTCATGAAGTCAAGAAGAGCCATGTCAGGCCTCGAGTGAGCAACAGAAACAATTGTCGAAAATATAAACTTTCAGTATATGCAGTAAATGAAACCCTCCGTACCAGACTTCAATCCGGGCGATTTAAGGAAAGCAAACGTTAGCTCACAAGACATTGACTGATCCTTCTCATTTCTGTGGAAGATACCGTGCATCCTCTTATCGAGGAGCTGTTCACAAAAGTTTTTCTCTTGTTCTTTCTTAATCCGGGCTTTCAGGAGTAAGTACTCGAGATAGATAAGATTTGATGCATTTTGTTCACCCGTAATACTGAAGTCAAGTCCGAGTGTTTCAGCAGCCTCCTCCGCTGCTTTGTAGAGAAACGCTCCTTTGCCCACTTCTTCGTGATTCCTGACCATTTTAAGAAGAAAGTCTCTTTTATTTGCACCTCTATGTACTGTACCCAGAATAATTCTGTTGTGAAGACATTCAAGACTCAATACTCCGCGACCACCTTGATGGCGTGAGATTTACAGTCGCGGAACCCAAGACTTAAGATGCATGATTTTGTTCATGTTCGCAACCTTTCTTGTCCCGATATCAAGCGATCTGAGCTCGTTCTTCGTTCATGGAACTACTCCAAATAAATAGAGTACTCCCGAGGCGGCAAGCATGTTCGTTGCAGATATTAGGCAGTCTGATAAGTCCCTGAAAAATGAAACACGGAGACGTTTTTTGGCCAAAGTCGGTTTTATTTTTCAACATACTTTCCTTTTAGATCGATACAGCGAGTCCAAAGATTTTCTAACTTTTTGATACCGTCCGAAAAGTATTCGATCGGAAGGTCTGCAAAATACGCTTCAGTTTCAGCTACAAGCTCCTCATTTGAGTAAAAACGCTTACCGGTGAGCCATCTCTTCAGGTTAGGGAAAAAGTAATAGTCGCTCGGGGCCAAGTCTGGTGAATACGGTGGCTGAGGAATAAATTCGAAGCCGATTTCATGCAATTTTGCTTGTGCAACTAAGCATGAATGAACAGGCGCATTGTCGTGATGATAAAGCGGTGTTTTCTTCTACAAATTCGGTCGTTTTTCGGCGATTTCGATTTTCAATCGGTCCAATAATGATGAATAGTATGCTCCGGTTATGGTTTTACCTTTTTCAAGATAGTCCACGAATATTATGCCATGTGCATCCCAAAATACGGAGGCCATAACCTTTCCGACCCATTGTTGCGTTTTTGGACGCTTAGGAGCACTTTGGCCCGGTGGAACCCACTGTTTTGCCTGTTGAGTTGACACAGAAGTGTAGTAGTGGATCCAGGTTTCATCCATGGTTATGAATCGGTGCAAAAACTCGGACGGCTTACACGAAAATAATGCCAAATTCTACTGGGAAGTTGTAACACGAATTCGTTTTTGGTCCACTGTGAGCAAACGTACGGCCGCAACGAAACTCGTTAAACCACTTATGAATCGTTCCAATCAACGGTGCAGAGTCCGCGTAATACTTATCCAGCTTGGCCTTGGTCTCGGATATCGTTTTCTTGCGAAGATATTAGTGTTTGATCAAAACTCGAAACTGAGATTTTTCCATATTAAAAAAAAACTCGGAGGTTAGTCACTTCTCAGTGCTGTAACTTGTAAATGCGTAAACATAAATGGCCGAAGTTTTGAGAGGCGTCATTTGAAGGATCAAGCTCGACGAAAATGGTTCACATTAGTGCATACCAATGCCATCTCTTCGAATTTTCGGGTACTTATCAGACTGCCTAGTACTTTGTTCCTCGATGACAGTTCGGAAGACGAAATCTTTCGGATGAGGCGTTTGTATCTGTTTCGGAGAGTATCCTTTCTGTATGTCACATCCTGAATGCGGCTCTGTGGCACGCCCAGGTATGTATGAGTCTCTCCAGCGCAAAGGTGTCGTATAGCGCTTCTATCAACGAGCTCAGGATCTTCAGGGATACCATTAACTTTTCTTCGCTTCAAATAAACCTTGGTGCATTTTTCTACCCCAAATTCCATTCCAATTTCCTTAGTATATCGTTCGACAATCCGTAGAGCCATCGATAGGTCACGCTGGTAGAATGCTACATCTTTGCAGACACATCTTTTGATGAGGAAGTTCTCCCGACATCTGGCTACGCCTTTCTTTGAGCCTCGTTGTTCATACATTTCTTGCCACACAGGTTCAATTGCCCGAATAATCCTATCATTTAGGGTAACTGTGAATATCTTGAAAAGTGTGTTCAGAAAAGTTATTGGCCTGTAATTCTTCGGATCAGCTAAGTTGCCTATTTTCGGCAGGAGTATTGTGCGCCCTTCCACTAACCACTCCGGGTGGGCATTCTTTATCAGGTGTTATGAGGGCAACACATAACTCCTTGAAGCTATTTATATTTTCTGAGACTTTGTCCAGTCTTTGCTGAACTTCGTAGACTTCTCTCCAAAATACTTCGACCTTCTTGGGTTTGGGTGGGTGTTCGACAGTAACTGGAGGGTCTTGGAAGAGTCGAGATGGGTCAGAGAGAAACTGTTGATTTTCTCTGACCCACCTGTCCCTCCGCTCTAGACTTCTCTTAACATCAGATAGTATCCGTATTCTCTCAACAATATGCTGCCTGATGGTCAGCAGCTTTGACTTGTTAGGTGTGTGATAACGGGTCTGGACTTCGGGCGTGAACTTTCGAACCTTGGCGGTAAAATTCCTTCCAGATGTGATGTAGTCAATCACACACTGAATGTGGGACGCGTACTGTCTTGCCCAGCCTATCTTTATGGCAAGTTGATGCATTCGTCTTTTGGTCTTATGATCAACCGTTGGTTTTGTTTTACGGTTCGCATCGGCCAAAGCTCTCGATGCATTATACACACAATAATTGATAATCCAGAGGTCGTATTTACCGGAAAAATGTCTACGAAGCTCTTCATCCATTTCAGCCAGATCTTTAGGCTTGAGGGAAACCTTGGTGTTGATGTTTCTCTGGGTCGTAAAGCATCGCTCTTCATCTATTGGATACCTGCCCGCGGTTGGTCTTAGTGTCGCCTCTCTTTCTCTGTTGCAGGCTTGTTCTTGCTGTGGTAGAGTAGGCGTTCCGCTTACAAAGCCCCTTTTTCAGAGTAGTTCAGCATGGTTTCGCAGACGTTGCTACGAAAAGTGCGATAGCTCCGGGTGTTTCTCGTACCACAGAGCATGCCGTCGTGCCATTTACTCCGTTTAGGGGCCACACTCGCATCGTAGCACTCTAGCAAGTCGTGATTCAGTCGCTCCGTCCACTTTGAACCGCATCTACTACAAC
This sequence comes from Belonocnema kinseyi, assembly GCF_010883055.1. Lineage (NCBI taxonomy): Eukaryota > Metazoa > Arthropoda > Insecta > Hymenoptera > Cynipidae > Belonocnema > Belonocnema kinseyi. Next base: position 50,547,631 of record NC_046664.1, read on the forward strand.
TATGTTTGGTGCTGTTATTGTTATTTCCACGAGAAGCTAGGGAAAGGGGTTCGTCCATCCTTGTAAAGCCCCGCATGCAAGGATAAAGCTGCGTACTCTGAGAGGTCGCCCGGTATCCCAGTGTCACCGTTCTAGATACCTCACCCAGGTGCTATTCAGCTTTCGGTACGGTTTTCACACCTCTGCTTGGGGCTCAATTCCTTCGGGACCACCCCTAGACAATTGTCCGCGTCTGCCGATTTATTATTGTAACCATATTCAGCAGAAAGCCTTGGTACAGGGATCCTCTATCCGCAACCCGAGGACGCGTTCGGTGGCGGGGTATAAGCTAAACTAAGAGATCCACTCTGTTGGTTCTATCACTAACTTATAGCCCTTGGGGAAAGAGTAATTTCGTGGTATAGTTTATTTGTCATTGGGCTTCTAAAGAATATAGGCGAACTTTTTGTGAAATCGATGGTGGTCGAGTTCTTGGAAGGGAATTCTTTAAACCCTATTTATTATTCATTAAATATGTATTTAGCAGTAAAGCTTGCCTGGAGTGATCGGAATTAAATAACTAAGTAGGAGCATATCGATAGTGTTGAATTTTTTTATTGTACAGGGCAGGGATAGTAAATGCGTAGTTGCACGATGTGGTTCTCGTAATATGAGATACCTGTGGTTTTCATAAAACTGTGGCTGCGCGGGGAAAATTGGTTACAAAAGTGTTTGTGACTACTGCAAAAACAGAAATATCTAAATAGCAGTAAATTTATACTTTGAAACATAGAATAAAGTTTTTCATTATAAATGATACTTTATTTTGCATTTTATTAATTATTTCCTGGGGTATCTCATATTATGAGCATAGTTTGATGAGTTCGGAAAAGGCACTTTTTTACATTTTTTGTATTTTCAGCATTAAAGAAATGTCAATAAAATTTTTTATTTGAGCTCCTTATGGCAAACTAAATTTCATTTAAAATTACCTATATTACTTTTAAATTCAGTCCATAGAGTTCCGACAAGCACGCCAAATAGAGTTGGTACCTTGTACAGGACCTTAAACTCCTGGCGAAATAATTATAAATACCCTTTTTTGATCCTGCACCTTAATTATTGTGAGTAGGCTCATAATTCAATATAGTTTAAAATAATTAATAAATTTATTTTTTTCACTGAATCAGTTACAAAAGAGGAACTCATACTTGAAAGAGGTTACCAGGCAAAACATCGTGGAGTTGTAATTGCAACATATGACGGAAAAGCATGGAAGGGTCAACTTCTAGTTCCAAGCAGGGCGCCATATTGAAATTTTGGTTTCAAACCATCTTTTTATGGATTTGAGTCCTATGAAAATTTAGTTTTGATGATAGAATAAGATTATATTGTAGTAAATATTTTTTTCTAGAAAATGAACTGTTATTCAATCAGTATATTTTTTTAAATCTTGTTTTGAAGCAATAAGAAAAAAAATGTAATAACAAAATTTGTTTGAAGAAAAGTTTCTTAAGGTTTTCGATTTTTTAAATCAAAAAAATTTTTTTATTTGTTGCAACGGAACGTGCTAGTATGTACTTCTTTTCAAAGTATCATGAGGATATAATTGTTTTAGACTTATATACATTTTCTTCGTGCAGTGAAAAGAACAGAATGTATGCTTTGCACCGCTAGTTGTGAAATTAAATTTTAACTATGTTTTTTAATAGCTAATATAATAGTATATAATAATACACTGTAAATAAAATAATATTAATCATACATAATAAATAAAAAGATTTGGCATTGATAGAAATTTTTATTTGATAACCACGTTCTTGAGATTTTTCCTATGTGCTGACCAATCTAGAGCTGGGGGAGCCGATGAAAATGGATTCAATGCGATGGATCGGCGGGATCTCGTGACATTTGGGTGGACGGAGCAACTGAATCACGACTTGCTATACTGCTACGAGGCGAGTGTGGCCCGTTAACGGGGATACATGGCACGGCTGCATGCTCTGTGGTGCGAGAAACACCCTGAGCTATCGCACTTTTTGCAGCAACGTCTGCGAAACCATGCTGAACAACTCCGTAAAAGGGGCTATGTAAGCGGAACGCCTACTCTACCACAGCTAGAACAAGCCGGCAACAAAGAAAAAGAGGCGACACTAAGACCAACCGCGGGCAGGCATTTAATAGATGAAGAGCGATGCTTTACGACCCGGAAAAACATCAACACCAAGGTTTCCCTCAAGCCTAAAGATTTGGCTGAAATGGATGACGAGCTCCGTGGATATTTCTCCGGCAAATCCGACCTCTGGGCTATCAATTATTGTGTGTATAATGCAGCGAGAGCTTTGGCCGATGCGAACCGTAAAACAAAACCAACGGCTGATCATAAGATCAAAAGACGAATGAATCAACTTGCCATAAAGGTAGGCTGGGCAAGACAGTACGCGTCCCGCATTCAATGTGTGATTGACCACATCATATCTGGCAGGAATTTTACCGCCAAGGTTCGAAAGTTCGCGCGCGAACTCCGGACCCGTTATCACACACTTAACAAGTCAAAGCTGCTGCCCATCAGGCAACATATTGTTGAGAGAATACGGATACTATCTGACGCTAAGAGAAGTCTAGAGCGGAGGAAGAGGTGGATCAGAGAAAATCAACAGTTTCTCTCTGACCCATCTCGACTCTTCCAAGACCCTCCAGTTACTGTCGAACACCCACCCAAACCAGAGAAGGTCGAAGTATTTTGGAGAGAAGTCTACGAAGTTCAGCATAGACTGGACGAAGACTCAAAAAATATAAATAGCTTCAAGGAGTTATGTGTTGCCCTCATAACACCTAATAAAGAATGCCTACCCATTACTACCGAGGAGGTGAAAAAAGTATTAAGAGGGATGAAGAACTATTCCGCACCGGGACCAGATTGTATCAAAACCTTCTGGTGGAAGAAGTTTTCTTCAACCCATCAGCATTTGGCCCGTATTTTCACCTCATATTTGAAGTTGGAAGAGCCGATTCCAGAGTGGTTGGTGAAAGGGCGCACAATAATCCTGCCGAAAATAGGCAACTTAGCTGACCCAAAGAACTACAGGCCATTAACTTGTCTGAACACGCTTTATAAGATATTCACAGCTATCCTAAATGATAGGATTGTTCGGGCAATTAAACCTGTATAGCAAGAAATGTATGAACAACGAGGCTCAAAGAAAGGCGTACCTGGATGTCGGGTGAACCTGCTCATCGATAGACGTGTCTGCAAAGATGCAGCATTCTACCAGCGTGACCTATCGATGTCCTGGATTGATTATCGGAAAGCTTTAGATTCTACATCCCATAGACTTATCATCTGTCTTTTGGAAATCTTAAAGGTTCATCCGCAAATAGTTGGGTGCATAGAGACATTGATGCCGCTTTGGAAAACCAGATTTGCTATCTCATCTGGAAAAAATCGAGTGACAACTAACGAGGTCACGTTTCAGATAGGTGTCTTTCAGGGCGACACCATGAGCCCACTCCTCTTTTGCCTTACATAATTGCCACTATCTCTAGCACTGCGCCATTCCGACGGGTACTTGTGCGGCAAACCTGCAGATCGAAAGTACAAGGTCACTCATGTATTTTACATGGACGATCTTAAGATCTATGCTAAAAGCAGAGAGCAACTGCATCTAGCTCTGGGGATTGTCGAACGATATACTAAGGAAATTGGAATGGAATTTGTGTTAGACAAATGCGCCAAGGTTTATTTGAAGCGAGGAAAACTTAATGGCATCCCTGAAGATCCTGAGCTCGTTGATAGAAGCACCATACGACATCTTTGCGCTGGAGAGACTTATACATACCTGGGCGTGCCACAGGGCCGCATTCAGGATGTGACATCTATAAAGGATGCTTTCCGAAGCAGATATAAACGTCTCATCCGACAGATTTGGTCTTCCGAACTGTCGGCGAGGAACAAAGTATCTGCAACGAACATGCTTGCCGTCCTGGTACTACTCTATTCATTTGGAGTAGTTCCATGGACGAAGAACGAGCTCAGATCTTTTGATATCGGGACAAGAAAGGTTATACGCATGAACAAAAGCATGCATCTTAAGTCTTCCGTTCCGCGACTGTACATCTCACGCCGTCAAGGGGGTCGCGGAATATTGAGTCTTGAATGTCTTTACAACAGGATTATTCAGGGTACAGCAAATAGAGTTGCAAATGGAAGAGACGCTCTTCTTAAAATGGTCAGGAATCACGAAGAAGTGGGCAAAGGAATATTTCTATACAAAGCAGCGGAGGAGGCTGCTGAAACAGTCGGACTTGACTTTAGTATTAGGGGTGAGCAAAATGGATCAAATCTAATCTATCTCGAGTACTCACTCCTAAAAGCCCGGATTAAGAAAGCACAAGAAAAAAACTTTCGTGAACAGCTCCTCGATAAGAGGATGCATGGTATCTTCCACAGAAATGTGAAGGATCACTCAATATCTTGTGAGCTAACGTTTGCCTCCCTTAGATCACCCGGATTGAAGTCTGGTACAGAGGGCTTCGTTTTTGCATGCCAAGACGGTGTCATTTCCACCTTAACATACCGTCGCCATATTTTGTGCCAAGACATTCCCGATGATAGCTGCAGAGCGTGCAATGTTAAAGTGACATAAAATTAAACGCCGAGTTCATTTGCCAAACGCTTAACACCATAAACCATTAAGTGGGGGGCCACATGCAAATGGAACTTAAGATAAATTTCTCAATTAAATGAATTATAATTTTGATAATTTAAATATTCAATAAATATACAAAATTATTTGAGTTCTATTTCTCAGCATAAATGTCTATTCAATAAGCGAAAAAGATAGGTATCCCACAAAATCATAATTTCTGTGTGTTAAAAATTAATTTCGCTGATGGCTCTGATTAATTTTTACGCAAAAATAAAAAATAAATATTTTGCTTCTTTATTATTTCGAATAATAATAAATTTTGCATCATTTTGGATATCCTCTATTTAAAGAAATATATATTCCTAATCCTGGCACATTTTTATTTGTAACAATGAGTCATAAAATTGATGTAAAATGTATTTTTTGTTACTTTGTTGCAAATTTGCCCTTTTATCAAAAACTTATTTTTTTATGGTATTATTTAATGAAAGAAGATACATTAATACGGGTTTTTAGCTGCAGGATAATTTTACAAATTTTAAATAAAAACCTTGCATTTTTAAGAAAAAGTCATTACCAAATGGTGCACAGCAGAAAATTGGTTTGGACTGGTTGAAGGTTCCGTCTAATACTTTACCGACTCTCAAGATGTGACAAAATTCAACTTCAAAATGATGAATTTTCCCTAGATATGTAACTATATTTAAGGGTTTCTTATGTTGAGACCATTGATAATTCTTCTGAAAGGAATTTAAGACCAGCTTTTGTCTTTGTCGTTAAAACGCAGGTATTATATATATCAATTGAAAATGCTGGGATTCGCAGATATCGATTATGAAATAGGACTAATCTACATAGAAGTTGGAAATTTATAGTTGGGTTGACAGTTTACAATGAAATATGTTACAAGGGCATAGTTAAAAAGAAATTAAATATAATTAATAGCAGCGATATCTTTTGAACTCCCATGATTTTTTAAAAATTATATTGAAAATTTGTTTATTTTTCCCTATTTCGTATTAATCAAAAATTTCTTTATAATGTTTCAACCTTGTATAGCACCTGAAGCAAATGCTGACACATTGCTAATTTAAAGACATGGAAATCGTTGAATGCAGGTTCTTTAGTGGAGCAATAAACATACGTTTTACGCAACTTATTATTGATAACGCTTTATTCCAAAGCTTAAATGTAAGTAATCATTTCTGTTAAAGATAAGAAAATTATTAGTATATAAACTTGTTAAGCATTCAACGCTTTCTTAGTCGCAGCTCGATGACTTGACATGAAAATATATGACACAATATAAGAATATTAGTTATGAAATTACACTACACGTATAGCTACTTCTATAATATAGTCATAAATGAAAATATTTTAACACACCGTATATTAAACTCATTCTTAGAACAAACTCAAACACCTAAAGCATTCATATAATTACCTTGAGAAATGCAGAAATAATTTTTATAACGGTTTGGAATAACAAAATTAAATCAGTATTGTGGCTGAGACTCGCCACATTACCCCGGGACTTAGGGGTTTCCATTTTAAAATTTTGTCTAACATCATTTTGGCGAAATTTTCATCGTAATCATAACTTAATGACATTTTTATAAAGTAAAATAAAATCATCAATCTTTCACTGTATTCTACAATAAATACTGCTTTTGTAAGAATACTAAAATAATATTTTTTAACCTGCAAAACATTTAAATACGTTTACTTAAACCAGATCTCTAAAAAAACTCATAAAATAGCGTTTTCTTCATGCATTATCCCCATTCCGCTCTTAAAACAATGTAAGCGAACACAAGCCTATGTCTTAACCCTGGCCCCATCATAGGTACCTCAGACAGACATGGTTTCATCTTCCAGTTCAAGAAAATACATAATAATAACTTCACCTCAGAGGTCCGGGGTTCGATCCCTGAGTCAGTATATCTGGAAATTTTTTAAAGAGCATTGGTGTCTCAGTTGGTTAGACGCTCGGACTTCACCTCAGAGGTCCGGGGTTCAATCCCAAACTAGTACAAATGTAAATTGTTCTATGTACCTTTACCAAGGTTCTGGTGGCTCGGAACCCACCCTAACCTGTAGGTTCCCCCATCGTTTACTTGACTGCAACCTAGTCCGTTAATGATGGGGTAAAACCCAAGCTTTGTCCAATATGTCGGGGCAGACTGCTCTCATCAGATCACTTGATTTCATTATAAAAATGCGTCCGTGAATGATGATGTATACCGGGAGAGTCCCGTGTCAAATAATCAAAAATAAAATCCAACTCTAACCAGAAATGACTTCGACATGTTGGGCAGTAACCATCTTAAGCCTGTGACAAAAATAATAGTGAGACATTTTCTCGTTAGCCATTTGCAGCCAACCACCTCGATAGAAACACCGTGGGAGAGCATCAATTGGGATACCACAATGAAAGAGAAATTGGTGCGTCTCTATTACGAAAGTGCGAAGTTTGAAACGAAATTGGAAACAGGTTACAATTTAAGAACGAAATTTGTTGCAAAGTATTCTAATATACAAAAAGTCGCACTGAGAGATCTTATCTCTAAGGTTACGGACATCAGGACTAATCTACACGTTACAGAAGACCGCGTAATGAAGATTAAACGACAGGTTGATTTGGCGTGGAAAAACGACGGCAATGAACATCTGCTAGAAGAAGCCGCGTCAAACTGTCAAGCAGGAGCAACTGACGTTCTTCCTTAACGTATTGATGAACCAACACCAACACATCCTCGAGAGGTGGATGGCTTTATACAACCAGAGGCAGAAGCAGAGGTTCAGGAACCAAAAAAGCGACGAAAATAGACTTATCATATGAACAGAGATGTTATGCGCCTTTATTTTTTGACAGAGAAATATGGGCAAAGTGTGAGGAGAGAACGTCCTAGACTCTTCTTACTCAAATACCCAGAGCTCGCCACAAAAATAAATGAGCAAAATCTGGTAGATCAAAAGCGCTCAATATCTGTAAACAGACTGCTTTCGGCTGTTGAAATAGTTGCTATCAAAATGTACGTGGAACAGCAGCTTCCTATTTATGAACTCGCCTTGGAAGATGCGAATAACGAAGACTTGATTGATGCTGAAGGCATTGGTGCTGGGGATAATAAACATCATGTACCGGATCCATTAGAACCACATACATATATTACTAAGGATAATGTGGGTGGGCTATCCCAGAAAAACTACAGCACCTTGAGAGAAATTTTGGTCATGCTTTACTAGAGTTCAGATATGTAGAACCAACACTAAGGCACTCTCTGTCCAAAATAAACAACACAAATGATCTGCGTGCACTAATAGCACATCTAGACAGCAAGATTTTACCTACGTATTTGAACGTAGCACAAACAAATCATGTATACTCATGTACCCTCAGCACGTCGAGACATAAACATCAGCAATATTGGATGAAATTTTAGAACTCTCAACGACAGTAACTTCATGTTCTCACTACCAGACTGCGTCGGTACAAGAAAAGTAGTGCATGAAGGCAACACAGTCAAAGCTTTTAGACAGATGAAAGAAGGTTCTATCGTGAACTGAGAGTAAAGTCAAATAACCAGCAAGGCACCGAAGTCCCTCAATTGGAAGATATGACTAACTACTGGTCGGTTGTTTGTGGAAAAATTAACAGATGCAATTTGGACAATGCGTGGTTCAAAGTGGAGGAAGCAAGGGTAAGCAATATCCCTCAAATGCAACAGACAAATATCACAGCTTTAGATTTTTCAGCGTTCTTGAAAACGGCAAGTAATTGGAAAGCTCTAGGTCCGAACATGGTGCACAACTTCTGGTAAAATTACCTGACGATTGTGCATCTTGCGTTGGCAAGGTGTTTTCAGAAGACCATTGAACACCCAGATCTGATACCAGGCTTCATGCTCCAGGGTACTACGTATATGTTACCAAAAAGAACCAGACGCTCGAAATCCATCTGACTTTCGACCGATAGCCTGTCTTTCAACAATTTATAGATGTCTTACAGCTGTCATTGTAGATAAGGTATATTCTCATTGCGACGAGAATCACATTCTTACGGAAGAGCAAAAAGGATGCTGTAAAAACTCGCGAGGCTGTAAAGATCTACTCACTATATACGCTATTGCCATGAATCAAGCTCGTAAGCATCATGGCAAACATTGACTGCAAGTAAGCGTTTCCCTCCGGGCCCCATGACTATTTGCTTGAAGTCCTAAAACTTTACAAAATCTTCCCACGCATTATTGACTTTCTAAGCCATGTGATGAGGCTCTAGGGTACAAGAATTAAGTATTTTGATCATGGACAACCAAGGATAACTAGATCAATACGCTTTACGACGGGTATATTTCAAAGAGATACCTTCAGCGCACTATGGTTCTGTTTAGCGTTGAACCCATTAAGCAAAAGACCAAACAGGATGTCTCATGGGTTCAGAATTCATGATAATGAGGATGGTCAAAAAATGACATCTCTGCTTTACATAAATGACCTGAAGCTGTGCGCTAGTTCAGCCCAGAAACTGCAGCAAGTGATCGATGTCACAAAGCAGTTTTCCAATGATATCCACATGAAGTTCGGACTAGATAAATTTAGAACAATGCATTTAATCAGAGGGGAATTAGGGACCGCAGAGTTAGATAACGAGTTCGAAAATGACATCGAGGCAATGGCTGCAGGCCATATATGCACTCGCACACTTACACACTGGTATGCTACGACTTTAAAATTAGTAAACATATTGAAATTAATAAGAAAATGTAATTCTAAATAATTTTTTTAATTGATCCAAAAAGTGATTGCTATGTTGTCAAGTTATGTTGTTATGTTATGTTGATACTCTTAATACACTAAACACAAAAATCTGGTATTTTAGGTACTACGTGTAAAATAACACCATCGTCCGATGTTTTGCAACTGCAGTCAACTATGCTACACTTGTATATTATTTTTCTGCAACATTTCAGATCTTTTTTACCACAATTTTGCTCAAAATAAACTACTAATAAATTCTGCAATGTTTTAAATCCGTTGTTTTGATATCGCATTTGATTATGTTGATCATGGGACTGTGATCATGGGATCATGGGAACTGTGGGAGGGAATTAAGGTCAAAAATAAGTCTCAGAAAAGAGAAAGAGAGCCTCGATAATCTTCCTGAGCCCGATATAGAAAAATGGATAGGGCGTATGGAGCGCCTAAAAGAATTTAGAGACCTCGTGCCGCTTCATTTAGAGGAGGCTCATGAGAAGCAAACTCGTTATTATAACCAATCGCGACGTGATTGTAATTATCAGATAGGAGATAGGCGTTGTAGATGTCAAAAAACTGTCTGAGTCACAAGTTAAACAGTTGCGAGACTATTTTAACAGCAAACGAAATGTTGCGCTTTACAGTACCATCTGTCAAGCGGATCTTGACCACACACCCTTAGATTCGTTCTTAGATGGGGCCTTGAATATCAGAGCAGAAACCATGGAGGAATTAGAAATACCATGGAAGCAGGAAGCCATCCATGGCGAGCACCCCAACATGTTAGATCAAAATGAAGTGGATAGTGAGGCATCTAATATTTGGCTAAGAAAGGGTGTTCTGTATCCAGAAACGGAAAGATTCGTTATTGCGATACAGGACAAGGTGGTCAGCACCAGGAATTAACGCAAATATGTGTTACATCAAGACGTGGTTGACCGGTGCCGATTATGTAGAGATACCAACAAATCCATCGAGCACAGTATTGATGGCTGTCGCGTAATGGCTCATAGAGAATATACGCATAGACCCAATGATGTAGCGGGCATTGTACATCAACAGTTTGGCCTAAACCTAGGCCTCTTAAAAGAATGGATGTCCTTCTATGGATACATTTCAATGCCCGCTTTTGAAAGCGAAGATTACATCTTACATTGGGATAATACTATGCAAACGGATCATTACATCCGGGCCAATCGACTTGACATCGTAATGCGATAAAAAAAGGTGGAAGAGTCTACATCATTGACATTACTTTTTCGCTTCACTGAAATTTTCAGTCAACCTATACAACCAAGATACACAAGTAGAGCGAGTTTAGGCATAAAGTAAAGACCATATGGAGGAATGTGAATCATGCATCTATTCATCCCATTATGATTTCGGCTACAGGCAATGTGCACGCAAGATGCACTGAACATCTTGAATATTTGAGAGTCAGTAGAGTATCGACAGCAGCTCAGAAGGCGGTTTTATCAAACATCTGTCTCATTGTAAGAAACTTTCTTGACCATCAGGAAGCAAACGACTAAAGACCCGTGAAGTGGCCGATGGTAGCGCTAAGAAAGCATACAGAAGTGACTGTTGTCACCTCCAACGCTCGTGACCGCTCGTAATTGTATACCTACAATATCATCGCAAGAGGTTTCATGCATCGTAACAAATTATTTGAATTGAGTTATAATCTAATCTCAAGAGTCCCATGACTTAGTCCGTGGCTATGATGTATAATCGGGTTTACTCTAGTAAAAGTTTAATAAAAACAAAATAATAGTCAGGCATAAAGAGATAATAATAATAGTTAGAGTGAAAAAAGTTTGCATGGCTCACACACGGCACTAAACTTGGAAATATCTGGCTAAAACATAAGTCTTGGCTCAATTGTCACATGGCAGGTTCATCAACCTAGCATGTCCACAATCGAAATCTCTACAATTCTATGTATGGGAATTTTAGGCTTCTCGGGGGCTATTCTACCGATTTTTAGGCTTCCCTACTTTTCCTAAAAATTTGAATTTTGACTATATAAAAATTGGAAAAAAAAGTTAAGCACATCATAATTTGTGGCTTTTTATATCTCGAACAAGCCAAAAACTAATTTTCAATAAACACAAATACGAAAAACAAAACTATCTCTTGTCTAAAAAATTAAACTTGAAAAAACAAAGAGCACCAGCATTTTGGGTTTATTTTGGGATTCCAAATGCAGAAAAATATTTTCTAAAAAGCACCGATTTCCTGTTAAAAAGACCACTTCCTTGAACCAAATAATATATATCAAAATCAAAATGTATCCGAATTTTTGGCTTATTTTAGGCTCTCGAGTGTACAACACAACAATTTTAAAAACCATTTTCATGTACAAAAAAACTATTGTCTAGTAAATACTTAATCCTGAAAAAATGAAGGTAATGTTCGGCAATTTTGGGCTCTCAGCTGCTTGAAATTTGTATTGAAGAAGTACCCCTATATTTAAAAAATCAAACACCTATCTATAAATACAAAATTGAATTTCCAACCAGCCCAATGACCCGAGTAAAAATGCTTCGACTTGACTTCAACTTGAAATGCTCCTAATCAAGACACGATGAAGTCGAAAAGGTCGACTTAAGCATGTCTCAGTTTTGAGACGGAGGCAGACTTCAATTTATGTCTTGGAGACAAGTTGCTGTGTCTCGAAAATATGCATTTATCTCTTGAGTCAAACGTAATTACAAAATTTTTACCTAAAAATTAAGGGTTATACGCTTGCAATGAAACACTTTAGGAAAAAAATTACTGCATCATTGATGCTTCCAAGAATGGTATATATTTTTCAAAATGAAAACTTACTTTTATGGTCATATAAAAGACCATATTTTTCCATGTCTAAATCAATTTATTTCTATTTAAATGCACAAAAATAGTTTTTGAAAAATAAAAAATCCAGAAATAACATGAAAAACAGTTTTTTAAATTTGTAATTACTCTTTCAAACCTACACCGTAGCTGCAAAGGCCTGATCGGTGCTCATGGCACATCGGGCGATTGCAAGCGATTGCTTGTTCACGAAGAAAGCGTCGCCGTAAACAGTAGGCCATCTACAAGAACAAGGGACTATGAAATTGTGAAAAAAATCTATTTCACTTTAGATGATAAACTTACGTTGGAAATTGAACAAAAATCACTAATATCAATGGCACAAGTTTTTGTTGAAAATCACTTTTTGGCTTACTGACAGTACAAGGGATATTAAATACCCCACAGTTTTACAAGGTTAACTTTGAGCTTGTGCCTGACGTATGCTGACGTTTGCCGCTCTATACTAACTCACTTTACCGTTAATTAGTTATGTAAACTACTGGTAAAAGTCGACACGTCGATTTTATCGAATTTAGTACGGTTAATTCGAGATCAAAAATTGGTTGAAGTATTTTTTACCTATAGTGCCAGTTGAGGGTTAAACTGTAAAATTCTAAAAAAGCTTTTTTCAAAAAAAAGTTTATCTCGTGATAACCACGGGTTGTTTTTGAACGTTAAGAATTGGAGCCCAAAAATTGGTGTAGGTATTTTTAAGGAGCCTAGAAATCAGAGATTCTTTGTAAAATATACAATTCTAAAAAACTTTTGTTCTTTAAAAAGTTTCATCTGCGTGGTAACCAGGGGTTGTTCTTAAACGTAGATGGACACAGCCCTATAATCATTTTTGGTATTTTAGAAACTCTATTTCAGTTCTAAAATTCTAAAGAGAATTATGTTTGTAAAAATTTATATTTCCTTGGTAATCGAGTGCTGTCTTTTAACATTAAGGGGTGAAGCCCAATAATTTGTGGTCGTATTTTTTCAAGCGCCCAAAAATCAGGGACTCGATTATTACTGCAAATTCTAAAAAAAGACTTTTTTAAGAATGTCTTATCTAAAGAATAACCATGGGTTGTTTTTGAACGATAAGGAGTGGAGACCAATAAAGGGTGTAGGTATTTTTGAAAACCCGAAATATTAGAGAATCTACTTGCATTTTAGAATTATCATTATGTTCTCAATCCAAGAATAAAATTAGAAAACCCCCGAAATCGACCCTTAACACATTTCACAGAACATATAAGAAATAACTACAAGTGAAAAAGTCGAGAAACATTCAAATCGAAAGTAGTCAAAATATTTACATTTAAAAACTGTAGGTTATGCACTCAATCCAGTAATAATATTAAACAACCCCAGAAATCAAACCCTTTTTAAATAATTTATAATTCTTTAATGATTCATTTAATCTTTTAACGACTTCTTAATAATCTTATCTTTTCAAATGATTCTGTCTTTTTCTAAAGTTATTTTCAACTGAATAATTGCCTTATCTATCTCAAATGTAACAATGTTAAATGTATCCATGATGTTATGTTTTCAAATGATTCTTTTTTTTCCTCAAGTTATTTTCAACCTAACAATTGTCAGAAGAAGTAAAAATTTTAGTTAATATTTACAGTAAAAGAACCTCAGATTTTGTTCTAGGCCCAACAATAATATTAAACTACGCCCCAAAAGCCATCCCTAGTACGTTTCACGAAACAGTTCGAAAGTAGCTAGCTTCATGGATAACATAAATTTTTGAATACATAAGTCAGACTCCCAGATAATGTTTCTTTACAATAATTTGAGTTTTAAGCTTAAAAATGGAAATATTTTTTATTTTGAACTGTGAAAATAGAAGTAAAGGTTTTTTTAGGGGTTTTCAGATCGAGTTACTTCTAAACTGTTTAAAACATAAACTAGGGGTTTTTAAATGTAAATATTGTGACCATTTTTACTTTAAATACATTTTAGCTATTTTATATCGTCTTTCACATAACTGTTTCGTGAAATGTACTAGGGTTCGATTTTGAGGGTTGTGTATTATTATTGTTGGGTTGAGGACATAACAATAATACTAAACAAACTCAGAAATCAACTCGTAGGTTACTTCACGAACATTTCAGAAGCAACTGGATGTAAAACAGCCAAAATGTATTCCAATTAAAAATGGTCCAAAAATTTACATCCAGAAGACCTCAGATTATGTTCTTAGATCAATAATAATAATAATAAATAATCTCCAAAATCCATCCCTAATAAATTTTACGAAACAGTGTGGAAGTAAATCGATGCAAATAGCCAAAATGTAGTCAAATTAGAAATAAAAACAATATTTTCGAGAAATGTACTAGGGCTAGATTCTGGGAGTTTTTTTAATATCAGTGGTGTTAAATACATTTTGGCTGTTTTACATTAAGCGGCTTCCTAACTGTTTCGTGAAATGTACTAGAGTAGATTTTGGGGTTTGTTTAGCATTATTGATGGGATAGGAACATAATCAGAATTTTACAGCGTAAATGGAATCTCCAATTTTTAAGTTCTTTACAAATACCCACATCGATTTTTGGACTTTATCCCTTAACGTTAAAACAACTTTGGTTATCGCGCAGATAAGACTTTCTCAAAAAATAATTATTTTTAGAATTTTCTAGTGTAGACAAGATCACTGATTTTAAAGCTTTTCAAATATACCAATACCGATTTTAAGGCTCCACCCCTTTACGTTCAATGAAAAACCCTGATTATCAGGCAAATAAAACTTTAGCAAAAAACTATGTTTGTTGAAATTTCGCAATGTCAACAGAGTCTCTCAATTTTGGGCTTTTCAAAATAAAAACTCTGATTTTTGTGCCTCTACCATGAACGTTATGAAATAACCCTTTTATACCAGGAAGATATGACTTTTTTCAATAAAATAATTTTATTCAGAACTTTATTGTATAAATAGAGATTCTGGTTTTGGTACTTCTCAAAAATACTGATTTCGAGTTTCGGTTCGAACGCTTAACGCGTTCTGATTTATTTTGAGTTTCATAGATTTTATTTTGCGCCAGGAGGTCGTTTTTTGAACAGGGGTGGTGGTTTTTGGAAAATGTTGTTCGTGCATTTGAGAGCCCAAAATAAGCCAAGAATTCTAGTGTTATCATGTTTTTTTCAATTTTGAATTTTTACATAGGGGTTAGTTTTCTTTTAGCAGGGTTTTTTTTTTGATAAATTGTTTTTGGGGCGTTCAAACACCCGAAAATCGAGAAATTCGGATTTGATTCATTTTTGGTCTTTCAATTTTTATGACAAGTGGTAGAACACATAAATTAGGACCAATGAATATTAGGGGAGTCCAAAAATACATACAAAATTTTATTTTTTATTTTGATAAATATCGGTCGGAAATTTGATCGAATCCTCACACACTAAATTAGGTATAACACGTATTTCGCATAAGAAAAAAATACGTTTTTGTATATTTCATTCAGAATAATTAATATTATCTAAATATAGTCGAAGCTCAACAGTTCTCTTCACATTTAGCCATAGAATACAAAAAAATGATCACTTTTTGAATATCGCCCCCATAAGTCTGTTTTTAGGATCCTAAAGAAACCCCATTAGTGAAAAATGAGTTTTAAGAGGATTTTTTCGCTAATAATAATTTTTTTACGTTTTTTTATAAAAATTGTTGCTTGTACATGAAATATAAGAATTCATCAATGTTACCAAGAATGATTGTTTAAACAATTTATTATTATTTTTATTATAATTTTCTTAGAATACTGCTACAAATACTGCAGTTTTTTCAATATTACTTTCAGTCCAATTTTCAATTTAAATTAATTAAATAATTAATTAGGGTCAAGGAGATTCATTATTTAAACAAATTTATTATTAATATTGCATTTGAATAATGCTACAAAGCTGCAGTGTTTTCTAAAATTTTTATTTTTTTGTCCAATTTTCAGTTTGAGTGAAGTAATAATTATATCAATGTTACAAAAATACTGGTTTAAACAACCTATTATTAATTTTAATAATATTCCCTTTGTTTAATGGTAGAATGTAGAGGTTTTTCTTAATTTTTTAAACTATTTGTCTATTTTTTATCAAAAGTGACTTAATAATTAAGTATATTTAAAAAAATAATGCTTTCAATAATTTATTGCTGTTTATATCTATCCTTATATATACTAATTCCTAATGGGTGCGGTTTTTTTTCGTTTGAATTTTGTACCTTTCTGTCCCTTTTCACTTAATTAGGTAATAATGAATTGAAGTTAACAAAAAAGTTCTTAAACAATTTAATATTATTAATAACTATCATCTCTTACATAGATGCTATAAATTTGAGGCTTTTTCTAAAATCCTTAACTTTGCCTCGCCTTCGTATTTATTACATAATAATAAAAGACATATGAAAAAAAATTTCAAATATTCTCCTCTTATTAAAAATTTGACAAAAAGCGGAATTAAAAAAAATACGGTGATTTTCTAACTCTATTCTATGAGAAATACACTAAAAACAATAAAGCATTGTTTAAACAATTTATGTCAAGTTTAAGTATCAATATAAGGTACTACTGTGTGTACAAAAAACAATTTTCATGCAAAAACCGGAAAAGAAATCATAATTAGTGTTAAGTTTCGCAAACCCTATTTCTTTATACAAGGGGTTTTTTGGATTATATACGAGGGTAGTTCAATAAGTCCTTAGAATGAAGTATAAAAACAATTTTTTTTGGGTAAATTTTTTTTTATTTTTCAACATAATCTCCTTGGAGCT
>NC_046664.1:50564719-50584300 GCF_010883055.1 Belonocnema kinseyi
CTAGTCGGGAGTGGTGCTGACTGAAAACAGATGATTTGGAGCGATTCGCGCGCCATCTGTTGGTCATTCTAAGGACTTATTGAACTACCCTCGTAAAACAGACTTATGGGGATAATATTTAAAAAGTTGTTTTATTTGTATTCCATGGCTAAGTATAAGATAAATGTTGATTTTCAACCTGATGATGAATGAATTAACTGTAAGTGTTTGAAAAATAATAATTAGTGAGAACAAAATTGAAAATTGGAGACTTTTCTTACTATACTTTTTTGTGTAGTTATAAATCTTATAACACTTTCTAATTTGCAACTAAATAATTTCGACAGAAATCAGTTTTCTCTCCATGGCAAAATGACATATTTTATTTTTCTTCTGATCTTCATATTTGTAATTCTCTTTATTCTATTAGTAGGTAAACAAATAAATCAGAAACATACATTTTAATATGGTACAAACAAATAAATAAACAAAAGTATGTTTTTGCGGATTTGAAACGTTGAATTCATTAAAATCTATATATTTGATATCTAACGACGTTACAGATGAAGAGTTTTTTTGTTTCCTGAATAATGTTCCAAATAAGGGTTAGCCCATTATGATTCCCGACCATTCAATTAAGTTGGGATTAAGACTTATGTAAAATAGATGCAATTTAACAAACTTTAAATCAATGCCTGGACATTTTATGAAATGAACAATTTCATGTCAAATATTGAAGGCTAACACGCATTTATAAGGAAAAAGATGTTTTCTAAAATTTTATTCAGAATTTTGAATATTAGGTGTGTTGAGTTAAGACTTGAATTAATTATTTCTTTGAACTACTTGGAAAGTGGTCAAAATGTTGAATATCTAAGAAAAATCCGCAACTTTCTAACATCCTTCGAAAACAATATTATTTGAAATAATACTTAATCGCATAAACAATTATGTTTGTTTGCTTCGAATAATTATCAGCTAACACTAATAAAAAGTTAAAAATAAGTTTAGAACTTAGAAAATCATAAATTTACGAGGCTTTTAAAGCAATTTGTAAATTATATTTTAAAAAAAAATTTAATAAAATCAAAAGTGGATTTTTTAAAATCTAATTCTAAAATTTGTTTTTGAAAAATACCAGAATTGGTTCAAATGCTTAATTTAACATTTTGTAACTGCTTCTCACTACGAAAAATTAAAAAAATTCATCCTAATATTTATGAAATCACTAAACTAAAAAAGTTAAAATAAGAAAAAATGGAACTCAAATAATGGAAAATAATTATTACACACTTTGCCTGGTCTCCTCTGGAAATTATATATAATGTCTATGCAATCTTTGTAATAGAGAGTATTACATATTCTACCAAATTTAAATAGGACACTTAAAAAAAATTTAGATGAAAATAAAGCTTTTTTAGCAAAGAATTAAAAAAATAATATGATAATGTGCTGCAAACAATTGAAAATCGGAAAGCCAAATCTCAAATTCGTTTACACTTTCTGGTTTGGCACGATAATATAACTGATAATAATACAAGGAAGTATAATGAAACAAATTATTTCTAAAATAACGATTTTTTAATAAATGTAAAACCATGATATGATTTAAATCATTAAGACTTAAAGAGTTAGGAAATAATCGTTTTACAATTTACATTCTTATTTCATACTTCAGTTGTTAAAACTTGTGTGTTTTCAGATAATAAATGATTACACTCAGGAAATTTGTATTTATTTTAATATTGAACAAATAATTTATTTCAAAACTGGACTTTAGTTTCATTTTATTTTATACTAGCCAGGGTGCTAAAGCCATGTTCTATATTGCATTTTATATTAGAAATAAATAAAATTGCTTCAATGGTTTTTAATCTTTTTTTGAAAATTTCTTCTTTTGATTAAAAATTAATTTTTTATGTTATCATTTAATGGGAAAAGGTATAGTAATTTATTTATTTACTTTTAGGTTCTTTGGATTCTTTTCCAACAAAAAGTTGGCATTTTTAAGAAAACATCACCAAATGGTGCAAAGAAGACCATTTTTTTAGATGTGATCAGATGGATGAAGGTTCCGTACAACACTTGACCAATTTTTAAAATTTGCCAAAATTTTGCTTCAAAAAGACAAATGTTCTCTAGATGTGTAACTATGTTTGAGTGTGCATATATAAGACTAAAAATTTGCATTTCGAGACCATTGACAATTGACCTGAAAGAAATTTAACAACAGCGTTTGTCTGTGTCGTTAAAACAAAGATATTAGACAGATGAATAAGAATGATGAGATAGGTGGATGTCGATAATGAAATGGGATTAATCTACAGAGAAGTTGGAAATTTATAATTGGATTGGCAGTTTACAATGAAACATATTGCGAGGGCCTATTTAAAATGAAAATTAATGGAATTAATAGCTGTATTACTTTTTAAGCTTTTGTGATTTTTTTCAATTGTATTCAAACTGTGTTCATTTTTCCATATTTCGTACTAACAAAAATTGTGTACATAGGGTTTCGTCTTTGTATGACATCTAAAGCACATTATGACAAATTGATTATTTAAAGACACGGAAATCGTTAAACTGAGATTCTTCCGTGTATTAGCAAAAGTGCGTCTTACACAATTTATTATTGTTGAACCTTCATCCCACAGCTTGAATGTAAGTAATGATTTCTTTCAATGATTAGAAAATTCCTAGTATACATACGAGTCAAGGATTCAACACTTTCTTAGTTGCAGCTTTATAACTTCGGCAAAAATTAGCTTTCTCTCAGTAGCAAAATGACATATTTTATTTTTCTTCTGATCTTCATTTCTGTACTGTCTCTTCATTCTGTTAGTAAGTATAATACAATGTAGTAAAGCGAAGATACTCGGTTCTTCATTTTATTTAAATAGACAACACGAAACTTCAAAAAAAAAATTTTCGCCTGGACAATTAATTTATTTTTAAAAGGCGCTAGACAAACATTACTTTTGCCGCCCTGAAAGACCCAAAAATCCTAATTTAGGAAAAATAATTAAGAGGTCTCAAAATAAGATAAAACAAAAAAATACTGGTTATAGTTTGTGTAAATTATATAATTTATAAAATTTATTCTATTTGCGGTTGCGCCTTCTACGGTTGCGCCTGCACTTGGGCGACATCAACCCGCCTTGCTCCTCGTTGTTCGTAAAGCTTGTCCTTGATGAAAAATGATGCTCCTGGGAAGAACTATCCTCCATCCCCCTCTTGAACTTGAAACTCGGTGAATTTTATTAAAAAAAAATAAAACAAAAAAAAACCCTAAATAATTAACAAGAGTGACTTACTCCTTTTTCCTATGAAAAACCCATGAGAGTGTGTTTTACAGAACATATAAATATAAAACATTTCAAAAAGAAATAAAGAAAACATTAAAAGAAATAAGATAAGTTGGCCCTCGTCCGAGCCTCAATTGTCTGTTTTTTTAATGGCTATTTCCTCCGGAAGGGGAAGAGCTGTTTACAAATAAATAAAACAGAGAACATATATAAAATAATTTGCAGGTTAACCCTGCAACATTTATCTCCTCCACCCTTAGAGGAAATCCTGGGGATTCGTTTTTCCCCCTGCTACCGAACAAGAACAACTCGAGTGGTAGGCGGCTTAATTCCGTACCATACTTCCTAAATCAAAAGTTAAAAAACTGAAGACCGCCCACTCCAAAGCGGAACCACACACTCTCATGTTCAAAATCTAGGAAATCAACATAAAATAAAATAAATAAATAAAATAAATTTTCAAATCAAAAGACTATCGTTATGTGTCGGCAAAACTGAAAAAAAATCATAAAACTAACCACTACAAAAGAAAAAAAAGAAATAGCCTAAACCCAATTCTGCGGGTAAGACTATGAGAAATATGTTGGACACATGCATTAGTCAAAAACTGTAAAAAAAAAAGAAAAATCAAAATCACAACAGAAAAACATTCCAGGCGGAGAGGAGATGGAACGGGGAGTGGGAACGCAGCCAAAAAACTGGAGATACCGCCCTTGGTAGCCGAAAAGTACCCGAGTCTAGGGTCCTACACTAATACCGTTGGTGACGGAACCCACCCCGCTTACAGTAGGTGTAGTCCCGGCGGTGAGTAACCTCCTGGCCACAGGTCTCACTAAACAGAGTGAGGGGTTCTGGGCACTATTGCTATATATGTCCTTTCTTCCCACAATTGTAGCAATACAAAAAGGACATATGATGTCCAAAGCTGCTGGCTGTCTGTCTTCCCCTCTTCTCTTTGGGGAATTCTGTGGTGAAGAGAACCAGATTGAGCAGCCGCAGTCACGATGGTGGACCCTCCCTCGCTCAAATACCGTACAAAAAAGTTTTAACTTTTGGGGGCAGTCCTCCCATTCGTGACCCGCGGCTAGGCAACTAGCACATCGTCGGGACTCATAGGTCCACCTTGCTGCGTCCGATTTCATTGCGTTGACTACCGTAAGCGGTTCTCGTGCTGTTCGAGGGAAGGCATCTTGTTTCGATTGAGGAGAATCTATCTGAATTAAACAGTAAGAAACGTTCTGGGCGGGGTAAGAGGGCTCGTCCCGGACCGGCTCAGAAGGGTCCCCCTGGACTGCTCTGGGCGACGTAGACCGTCCGTGCGAAGTCTCCTCCAACTCCCGTCAATGATTTCTCATCTTCTCTAAAGGAAAAAAACGACTCTCCAGATCTGAGAACCAGGGCCAGACACGTTGTTCGTTTGCCTCCTCCCAGAGCCGATCGATAAGTGAAGTAAATCTGGGCGTGGGCTCCGGCCTAAGGACCACGACACCCTCGACCACTTCTCAGAGTATGCGCTGGCTTTTGGGGTTCAGGGCTGCGGCATTTTAATCCGAATCCCCCCCCCCCCCCCCCCCCCCCCCCCCCCCCCGCAGAGCCACCAAAGCATACGGGACCTCCCTACAGTCGATGAAAGGTCTCTTGGAACCCAAAGCTCTTCAACTTATGATGACGCCCCTTAACAAAAGAAAATAAAACATGCCAATCTCCATGCAATATGCAAACAAAACTAATCCTATGAAGCACAATGAATAACATTAACATAAGGGAAACCAGATTGAGTAATACATCAGCCTGATGCAATATATATGGTTTAAGATCCTTAACGTGAAAAGCACCGAGCGCCCTTCCATTGGCATTTGCCAATTCGTATACCAGGAGTGTCCGTATTCTCATGATGCAAAAAGGACCATGGAAACGCTTGTTCAGTTTGGCCAATATTTTCTTTTCCTTTGACGATAATACCGACAAACGCTTCAAAACTCGATCTCCTATCTGATAATTACAATCACGTCGCGATTGGTTATAATAACGAGTTTGCTTCTCATGAGCCTCCTCTAAATGAAGCGGCACGAGGTCTCTAAATTCTTTTAGGCGCTCCATACGCCCTATCCATTTTTCTTTATCGGGCTCAGGAATATTATCGGGGCTCTCTTTCTCTTTTCTGAGACTTATTTTTGACCTTAATTCCCTCCCACAGTTCCCATGATCCCATGATCACAGTCCCATGATCAGCATAATCAAATGCGATATCAAGACAACGGATTTTAAACATCGCAGAATTTATTAGTAGTTTATTTTAAGCAAAATTGTGGTAAAAAAGATCTAAAATGTTGCAGAAAAATAATATACAAGCGTAGGATAGTTGACTGCAGTTGCAAACCATCGGACGATGGTGTTATTTTACACGTACTACCTAAAATACCAGATTTTTGTGTTTAGTGTATTAAGAGTATCAACATAACATAACAACATAACATGACAACATAACCATCACTTTTTGGATCAATTAAAAAAATTATTTAGAATTAAATTTTCTTATTAATTTCAATATGTTTACTGATTTTAAAGTCGTAGCATACCAGTGTGTAAGTGTGCGAGTGCAGCATCACAATGTTTATATTTATCGTATAGGCCAGATACACATGAACATAGGCAATCAATGAGTTTTTGCCTTTTTCTTTTTAGAATTGTAGATCAAAGTTTAGAAAAGAAAGGTTAAAAGATAGCGAACATTTTTTTAAAATAAATTCGAGGTTCTTTCAAGAATCAGCAAGAAAAAATATACCTTTTTACTAGCACTTAAAAAAAAGCTTAGTTGAACCTTCGACTCTATTGAGATAAGGATAAGCTAAAGGCTTTAATCTATTTGAAGGTTCAATTCAGCTTTGATTTAAGCTATAGTAGAATGTTACATTTTTTTGTAATATTTAAAGGCACTCAAGTATTCAAAAAAAAAGTTTTTATCTGTTAACCTCGCTTTCCTTAAAAGTTTGAGATGATGCAGCTTTTGTGTTGCTGAATGCGGAATCTGCGTCCTAAATAAGATCATGAATGAACAAAAATAACCAGAAGAACAACAACTATTTTTTGTAAATTTTAAATAAAGGTTTCAGAAATGAATTTACACATAGTAATACTAATTGTTAAATAAAGTTAAAAATAGCAAATATAATTCAGCGGGTAATTTTTTGATTACAGTCGGCGCTATTTATCTTGCCGCGGATGGGACCGTAGGGGAGTACTTTTCCTGGAAACGATGTTCCCCCACTCTCGAGTCTAATATTGATGCATTGTGCTTGATGCGTATCTCATTATCTCATTTGAAATAAAAGTCTTCACTTTTACTTAATTATTTAACTTGTTTTAATTAAAAATTTAACTTAAAGTGAATTTTTTTCTGCAATTTTTTAGCTTCTCTCTGAGGTAATATCATTAACAATTATGATAATTTGTTCAAACAATAATTCTTGTTAACAAGATTTAACTCTTACCTGTCTCTAATTGAAAATTTGAC
This sequence comes from Belonocnema kinseyi, assembly GCF_010883055.1. Classification (NCBI taxonomy): domain Eukaryota; kingdom Metazoa; phylum Arthropoda; class Insecta; order Hymenoptera; family Cynipidae; genus Belonocnema; species Belonocnema kinseyi. The sequence continues at coordinate 50,571,518 of NC_046664.1, forward strand.
AAAAAGTGTCAGAATAGGAAAGAAATTCTTACCTCGCACTGAAGAAGAATGTTCACGTTGGGTTTCATGACCGCGAATTAATTTTAAGAATATGGCCAAAAACGTGGACTGTTACGTTACATTCAATCGCATATTTTGACATGAAATTTTTGGAAACACATAGAATTCGATATTTTGGATATTTCATATGCATGTCACTAAAAGAATACATTTCAAGCAACATTTTTTATAATAATATCCCTAATAAAATATAATAATATAATAATAATAGTATCCCTTGTTATTTAGGAGTAATAAGTGTTTAAACATGGACTGTTACGCTACATACTTTTGGCAGTAGGTTTTTAAGTTTCTTCACAATATTGAAAAAGTCTGCTCTTTTGGAAGACTACTCACAACATCTAATACACAATTTTACGTTACTGTTACGTTACAAAAAAAGACTGTTACGTTACCAGTGCGATTGATGTTGATACAAAAGCAAACTTAAGTATTAAAAGTGTTTTAATCGTTTAATTTTACAACGAAAAACATTGATTAAGGTGTCTTACGATTATATATTTAAGTAGCAATACATAAAGTAATAATAGATTCGATTATACATCCAAATATCTGATATGAAATTCTAAAGTAGAAACAAATCTTCAAATATGTAGTGCACTCACTAAATTCATTGAAATTGAGAGGCAAGGTTAAAATTAGGTGACACTATAAATTTTATCCTTGTTTTGAAGTGTGGAAAGTGAAAATCACTCCATCAATTACTTGAATCTGATGAGCCGATGCTATGTCACGGATATTTTTTGCACTGTTGAAAATAGCAGATGCGTTCAAAATGCAATTTATGTCAAGAAAATCACTCTTAGTTACTTCTTCGATAGCGATTTTAGACTCGGTTACATTGAATGCTGCAACAAAATCTGAAGCACAATGTGTAATACATTTGCGAAACAAAATATACTTTCTCACTATCATCTTGACAGTTGCACCAATACCATCGATGTAACCCTTCCCATGAGAAGTTTCAAAGTAGTTCCAGTAGATTTTGATACCGAACTCGCTTTTTAAAACAGGAACGACGGCAGCGACGAACAATTAAAATATGTTTGAGGTTAATAAATCAGCATGGTTATGATATTTTGATTATCAAGGAAAAAGGACTGTTACATTACAGATTGCTCTTGTCTTAAAACACTGATGCGAATGAAAAACATTGCTTATTTTTTATACTTTTTGAAAAATTGACTGAAAGTACTCGAAGAAAATTGGGAATTTTCCTTTTGTCAGCGTGATAGATTTTTCGTCAAAAAATATTTTCCGATTTTGGACTATTACGTTACATAAAAAAGCTCACTATTTTTATTTACATTGAAAATGCCGATAAAATTTTATTCCTCGAATATATTGTTCAGTTACTTTGTATACGCCCAATTCTATCTGAACAGAACTAATAGCACGAAGAAAATACCAGTCGATAAATACAACATCCCTTTTTGTTCTGCGTTGTATTTTTCTCCATTTTCACCTACCAAGCAGATACGAAGGAACAATCTTCAATTCTTGGAAGAAACAACGGGTCTCGTGTTGACAACTATTTTGCTTGATTATATGAGGTGTATAACCTCAAAATAATAAAAAAAAATACTCGCCAAATTAAAAAAAAAAAATTTGCTAATGGTTTCGTTCTCCGCGTTTTTGGCCATTTGCGAATGTTTAATTGAGTGTCACAATGTATAGTCTTGTGAGATTAATATTTGATTGTTTTTTACACATTTCAAGCTTACTCGCAATAAAGAAAAAACTGAAATTGTTGTAGCAATGTTGACACACGGCCAGATCAAATAAAACTATTGCATCGCAAATACAGAAATTGTAGGGTCGTTAAGAAAATTGTTTAAAAAAAATTATATTTTTTCTTACAGAATTCGTTTAACCAATGCCCTCTGATCCTATCGCCTATAGCTCTCCAGATAACATCGTAGGAAGCATTGAAGGTAATTAGAAAAATAAATGCAATAAAAAAAATAGGGAATACTGGTCCAAGGTGGCCCGGATGCTTATAAATGTGCTGCAACTAATGGATATGCATTATATTCAATTTTTTTATTATTCTGAAATGGTAACATTATCTTGAAATTGTATGAAAAGAGCCTTGATTATAAATATTTACTTTTCTAAAAAGTATATCGCTAATTGTGTAAAGTTATAGCGCTAGAGATTGTTACAAAAAACATGTTTACAATATTATCGACAACTTTTCAGGGAAGTTCCCTAAATAATAATAATCAGGGTTTTTTTTTCAAATTAGAAGTCAAAGTAAGCTTTTCAACCTCCCAGTGAACCTATGTGCTCTTATGGTCTTTTTAAATTGAATTTCACTCGAAGTAAAGTGCTAGATGTACACTTTAGCTAACCTTGTTAAAATTTGAAGTACGAGGGTAGTTCAATAAGTCCTTAGAATGAAGTAGAAAAACAATTTTTTTTGGGTAAATTTTTTTTATTTTTCAACATAATCTCCTTGGAGCTCTATACACTTGGTCAATCGCTTTTCAAGTTTTTTTTAACCTTCAGAAAAGTGCGTTTTCGGAAGTTCCTCAAAATAATCACTTACAGAGGCAATGACGTCTTCGTTGTCTGGAAATCTCTGTCCACCGAGCCATTTTTTCAAGTTTGGAAATAAGAAAAAGTCGCTGGGGGCTAAATCTGGTGAATACGGAGGGTGTTCGAGCAATTCGAATATTAGTTCTTCAATTTTAGCCATTGAAACGAAGCATGTGTGAACTCGGGCGTTGTCGTCATTCCACGTGCATCCCAAAAAACTGTAGCCACAACCTTACCAGCTGACTTTACGGTCTTTGCCTTCTTTGGAGCTGGTTCGCCTGTGGAAATCCACTGTTTGGATTGCTCCTTTGTCTCAGGAGTGTAATGGTGTATCCATGTTTCATCCACAGTCATAAATCGACGAAAAAATTCCTCACGATTCCGACTTATGCGCGCCAAAAGAGCCTCAACACCATATCGTGGATTTTATTGATGATTTCGGGAGTACTTGCTTCTACAGGCCTTCCTGAACGTGGTTCGTCAGTTATTGATGTAGGACCACGCTTAAATTCATTTACCCAGTTATAAACCGTTGCTAAGGCAGGGGCAGATGTGCCATGAACTGAGTCCAATTCATTTTTTATCTCATATGGAGTTAAACCCTTTAAATGAAAATGTTTGATTACCGCTCCGAACTCGTTTTTTTCCATTTTTCTTAACGAACAATTTTTTTTTTCGATTGGTTATAAAAACACGTAAACTCAGAAGATGTGGACTGTGACTGCACCATATATCTAGTCGGGAGTGGTGCTGACTAAAAACAGATGATTTGGAGCGATTCGCGCGCCATATGTTGGTCATTCTAAGGACTTATTTAACTACCCTCGTATATACATTATTTTTTTTGAGAAAATAAAAGATTTCTGGGATTTAGAAACAAATTAAAAATTCGATTTCTTGGAAAATAATTAGTATTCATTAAATTTATATTAAAATTTCATAATTAATAAATTTTTACAAGTTTCAAAAACAAAATTACAATTGGAAATGGAAGCGGTTGGCATACAAGACAATGATGAAATTTGTAACAGAGCAGGATTTCCAGTGGGATTGTACCGTGGTGGAAAAATATATATAATAAAAATCCAAACGGTAATAAAAAAACTTAATTAAAATCGAAAAGGAATTTTATAGAGAATTCTTCCTAAATAGCTATTTTTTTCCTTTAATTATGCAGTGTTCTGAAGACTGATACAAAAGTGCTTTGGGTGCGCACTACCCCCAACCGAAACTCAAGGTCTGTATATGAATGACAATTCTCAGCTCTTAATTTGGAGGGTGCGAAATTTAAATTCCCTTTTGAATTTTTCTCTCAATCAGCAGGTTTTCGACAATTAAGCGGCTGGTTATAAGAAGAACCAGTAAAATTGTATGTCTGGGAGTCGGAAGATCCCGGCTATTTGAAAATGGGATATGAATTTTATATTTTTAATGTGAATTTTAATAAAAAATTGGATTGCGCAAATTTTTTCATAAATAGGGTACTTTATGTTTTTAACCTTCTTAGAATTGTTTACAAGAAATTACTGTTTTCAAAAATCCTAAATTTCTCTTTTCGCAAATCAGTCTGCGACGGCTTGGTCAATTTCAAAAATTTTTGCAAAGAATTAAAAAGAAAAAGACGTGCCATAGTATTCAGAAAGTAAGGAACAAATAAAAGATTAATTTACGCTATAAACAAAAAAGTTACTAAGCAATCGGTTAATGCCAAAGTATCACAAATAAATATATAATATTGCATTGTATAAAATAATTATTTATAGCATGTTATGTGCAATAGAATAATTCTTGTTTTTGGATAAATAAAACAAAAGAACATAAACCGGTAAACATCTAATAAATAATAATCAAATTCTGAAATCAGCGACTTTTTGAAATATTAAAATTCGTACAGTTTGTAAAAGTGAAAGTTCAAAAGAGTGAGCTTATTTTTTATGTAGAATACTTTGATATTACCCGATTACTAGATTAGTTTCCATCTTTGGTGTTGGTACTGCTGGTACTCTCGTCATATAGTCTGCTCACCAGACCTTCATCGGCTAGCCGAATTGGACTTAAATAATTTCTTATTTACTAGCTGTTGTCTTTGTCAGAAAAACCAAATATTTTAAAAACGTTAAAAGGTTCGAAGTATTTTATTCGAAGAAAAATATACGCAATGAAGTTTTGTATTGGAATGCACTTTAGAATAATTGAGGCACGTAACTTTATTTTCTAATGGTCAGGTGACCTTAAAGTCCTAGATAAGTGATTCTACATGTTATTTTTTGACCTATAACAGAATTATTTATAGTCAAATTAGAATTCAATATAATGAAAAATAATTAATGACTAGATTTTTCTTACTGTATTAGTTACAGCAAAGGAAATCCAACCTACATTGGGTTTTACGGCGGTACATGGTGGAATTATAATTGCGAAACATAATGGAGAAAGATGGAATGTGCGGCAATAGCTGCAATTGGCGCATACGCTTCCTCGCCCAACGGGTAATTGGAAAACCAAAATACAATTCACAAAAAATACATAATAAAATTATGCCTCCTACAGCGGTAGGAGCATGAATAAATAATAAGCGAACATATTTATTAGTTTCTAAAACTCAAAAAAATAGAGTTTGAAAAATTGAATGAGTTTAGCTGTAGCAAATACTTTTTTCCGATATAATAAGCTTTCATTTATTAAATTATTATTTTTTCAATTTTATTTTGAAAAAATAAGACAAAATTTAAAGAAAAGTTCCTCTAGGTTTTTAATTTTTAGCATGAAAAAGTATTTTCTTGTTGAAGCAGCACGTGGTAATATGTACTTATCTTAAAATTATTATTACTATATAATTGTCTAGGACTTATAACAAATTTTTTAGTGCAGTGAAAAAACCAGAATATATGCTTTGCACTTCTAGTTGTAAAATTAAATATTAATTGAATTTTGTAAATATCTAATATAATGATAATATAATGGCATATAATAATAATAATAATAATAATAATAATAATAATATAAAATAAAGAGCCTCGGTGGCTCAGTTGGTTAGACACTTGGACTTCACTTCAGAGGTCCGGGGTTCGATCCCTGAGCCGGAACCTCGGGAAATTTTTCAATGTACCTTTACGGAGGTTCTGGTGGTTCGGAACCCACCTTAAGTTGTAGGTCCCCCCATCGTGTACTTGACTGCAACCCAGTCCGTCAATGATGGGGTCAAACCAGGCCTTGTCCAATATGTCTGGGCAGACTGCTCTCATCAGATCACTTGATTGCATTATAAAAATGCGTCCGTGACTGATGATATATACCGGGACAGCCCCGTGCAAAAATGACCAAATAAAAATCCATCTCTAACCAAAAATGCCTTCGACATGTTGAGCAGTATAAGCCTGTGACAACATTTCAACACTGAAATGTTCTTTTAACATAAAACAAATAATGTTAAACTAACATAATAAATGAAAAGATAAATCATTGACACGAATTCTTATTTGATTACCACATTCTTATAATTTCTCAAAACAGGGTTACTTTATTGCTCGCAAACAGCACACTATAATAACAAGCTTTCACTGGTATATCCATAAGATTCTAAATTTGACACAGACAATGGATGATCTCAAATGTGGCATTCTCAATTGTATTCTTCTTTGTGCTTCAATGTAGATAGGTCGTATGGATTTAGGAAGATCAGAGTTTTGGCAAAAAATCTAAGGAATTCGCTAAAGGCGAGAGCCTGAGAAAAACTTCAATTCAGGACTTACATCTTCTCTTAATTCCTGGCTTATTCTGGAGTTTAGAAAACTTCTAGGTTACTTTTTTTTCAAATTTTATTGACTCTTTAGATATCTATAATAATCTAAGAAAGTTTTTGTTTTGTTTTATAAATTGTTTAAAATTTAGAATTTCAATACATAACGGGCGATACAATATAAACGTAACGCCTTTATATGTCGAACAAATGACCAAAAATCTTTTTAAATTTGAAACACTTGAAAACTTACTTTTTACATTCTTATTAAAAAAGGTATTAGATTTGTGTAAAATTCCCCCCCCCCCTCCCTCAGTTTTTGGTAAATGTACACATTTTGGGTCCCCCTGAATCCGAAAAACAGGTTTTTACTTATGCGTCTGTATGCCTGTATGTCTGTATATTTATATGCATCTATGTACTTATGTCTGTCTGCCTTTATGTGAGCACGATAACTTGTGAAAAAATTATTCTGTCAGATTGGCGTTTGGTGCACTCTTCTGGTGTCCTAAGCTAAATCTCAAGTTCGTTAGCCAGCCATTTTTAATAAAAATTCAAAAAGTAAGCGCATTTTCTAATATTTTTGAGACCGCTTTTTTCAAAATTTGAAAATTCTCTGTACGCATATTCGCAGTATTGAAAAAGAAGAAAAATTTATCATAAAAACTTTTTTTTCATGAAACCAAAAATTACCAGAGATATAGAATTTACAAAATTCTAAAAAACACAAGAAAATGAACATTTGAAGCCAAATAACGCAAGATGTGAAAAAAATCAAAAACAAGAAAAATGTCGCTTTTTGAGTATCCTAGAAGATTATCATAACAACTTTTTGGATTTTTAAAAAATCGAAAATTCAAATTTTTACAGCATAAAAAATAATGGAAAATCCAAAAACTACATTTTGCGGTGAAACTGTGCAAAACACCGTAAAAGATAAACAAACCGAAATCGCGCATTTAAAGAAGATTCGATTTCACCAGTTTTAGGTTCCTCCGGCTCTTTCCTAGAATAATAAATATTTTGCCTTAAAAATTTGGGAATTGTAGTGAACGTGGTAACGGGCGTCCGCGTACAATTTTTGGTGAGTTATTTCAAAAGAATTTGGTCGATAATTAATCTTCTTTGTTTGAAAATTCATATATTTGGTTAAAAATGTATGAATTCAGTTGGAAATTTCTTTTTTTTCCAATAAAAAATTAATCTTTTTGTTCATAATCAAATTTTTGGTTTAAGATTCCATCCTTTCAGATCCAATTTTATCTTCGTAGTTTAAAAATTAAAATATTTGTTCAAAAACTTGTCTTTTCTTAAGGAATATTTTGTCTAATATTTAAATAAATTATTGAAGTTATCCTTTTGAGTAAAACATTCCACTGTTTCGATAAACATTCGTCCTTCTGGGCCTGAGCAAAGTTAAAATAAATACTAGCTTAATTCATATGTTGAATGATTTATAATTTTACTATGAAGGAATGAATTCTTTTCTTATATTTTCTTGATAAGAATAATTATTTCTTATATTTTAAAAAAGAATTTTTTTACTTTAAAGGTTTGTTGAAATCTTTCCGTTTCTTGAATTTGTTGAAACCTGATTATTCCTTCACCGAAATATTTATTTAAATCATTTAGTTCGATTTTTTGAATATTTTTAGAGGTTTTAAAAGAGACTCAAAGAAATTTCTCATTAATTTTCAATAATTTAAAGGATTTAGAGCCAGAAATGCAGTCATGAAAAATATTTGGATTTAGCAATATGCATAATATTTACAGGGCTTTTGAAATTTTTAAAGCTCATATAGGGTTAAGATACATTCTTCTCTGGTTTAATCTTAAATATACAAAAAAGTGTTTTCCGTTCAACGTATTCTATAAATAAGCAATCATAAAACACTTATTAAACGAATTTTAGTGATATTCTGTGTTAGGATTTTTTCACTTGAACTGAATGCGTACGTTAAAACATATATAAGCTGTAAAAATATTGTCAACCCGAATTTAAGTTTTCACAAAATCCATAGGATATTTGACAGAAATCGTGATTAAAATAGAAATCAGTGGGCAGAAAATTTTAATCAGAATATGACAATATATTGAAAACTACTGTAAATCGAAAGGCTAAATCTGAAAAACGTTTACCACTTTATCGGACCTTAAAATTACTTAAAATTGCGCCGAAACTTGAAAATATGTTCCTCAATTCTAAGTCCACTACTATACAATCAGGAAATTCGTAACGACTGATATTTTCCAAATTTCGAGTTTCTTTAGTGAAAAAACATTGATTTGAAAAATTATTTCTTTTAAATGGCTTTTTCCCCGGAAAAGTACGTTACGTTACGTTACGTTACGTTAAAAAGTTACGGAAAAGTACCTTTCGCTTTCTTAGATTCGTAACAAGATTTCTTTATAATTACACAAAAATCCTGTAATTATAACCACTTCTATTACTACTACCGCTGCTTCTTCTACCACTGCCTCTACTTTTTACGATTGCAATCGTAAAAAGATCTGCCACTTTTTCTGGAATTTGGAATCCTGCCACCTTAAAGAACACTGCTTCCAAGGGAGATGTGTAAGGTTTTTAGGTTGTGTTGTTATGGGATTGTAGGGATATAAAGATACTTACCTATGACTATGTTGCACAAGAAAAACTCACGAAATTCTTCTGTTTTTCTCGGTTGCACATTTTTAACATTGCGGGAAAGATAACCCAAAAAGTATTTGGCCGATTGAATGCTCCTTGCATATGCATATAATTTAAATAATAATATTTTTTTAACCACTCTACAATGAAAACAATTTAAACAATTATAGTTTAAATAATTTAATTTAAATTAAATTAAATTAAATTTTAAAAGATTCTTTAGATTCTTCATCCCTTATGAAATCCAAACATATACCCTTATTTTTGGGGTCTTACATGAATCGCCCCGCCCCCCTAAGTTTATGGGGTTATATTATTATGAGGTAAGGGGTTTATGGAGTCATCAGATCATAGGGTTACGAGATTAAGGGGAGGAGGCTGAATATGGTACAGGATAAATAACACAGTCACACCAAAAAAAAAGTGTGCGGATTTTGGGGTATCAAAAATCATTCAACATGCCATGGTTGAGCCATAACCTTAAAAAATGATGAAAAATCATGCACTGAGGCAAATAAATTTCAAAATAATGCCAGCGATGCAAATTTTCACTTTAAAAACATGTCGAGAACTCTGAAGGATCAACCCTTGCCCGATATCAACTTATTTAATATAACTTTACCCAACAGAACCTGACCTCACCTAACCTGAATTAACAGAAAGTTATTGAACTACACGTAAAGCTCTGGAAGCATATTTTCCCAGTAGCAAATTTTGTAGCCTAACCTAACCTAACCTCACGAAACACAATTAAACTGATTGTGTTGTCCCGTTGTGTTTGCGGTACCGTTTCATTCAGCTTGGGCTTAACCTGCAAAGAGGTCCAACCTATCCTAACCTAAAAAAACCTGACCTAACCTAACCTAACCTAACTTAACTTCACGTAACACAATTAAACTCATTGTTCGGTTATTGTTTAAAAAATTTTTTTAATTCATAATTTTATGTTTAATTCAACTGTTTCTCACTCATCATTTTACTTTAAACATTTTTGGTTCACATATGACTTAAAATTGAAGTATTTGGTCCAAATGGATTTTTTCTACTAAAATTTAAATTTCTTGACTAAAAATGTTACTATTACATTTTTCGCTTCAAAATCTTTTTAACTTCACTGTTAGAAAAAATAACCGCTTACTTTATATACAATATATGCAAATGATTTTACACTCATGTTAATAAAATTCAAAATAAATGTCTAAATTAAACGAATTATAAGTTTTATTATCTGAATATGAAATGCATATTAAGTTTTATATAAAATGATTAATAATGATTATATACGTAGCAGAAAAAAAATTTGCAAACAAGTAAATTTATTTACTTGAATATATTTCTTAGCATGAACGTCTATAGAGCAAGCTTAAAATTATGTATTCCCCACAAAATCATGATTGATGGGAGTTAAAAATTCATTTCATAGATAGCTCCCATTCCTTTTTAACGCAAAAAAATTTGTCTTCTCTATAATTTTTTATAAATTTTTAACTCCCTCATGGTCTCTCATGGTGATCGTTTCTATAAATTACAGTTCTTTTCACTATTTCGCATTCCCTATGTTTGAAGAAATATTTATTACTATTTATGTCTCCTTCTTAGTAGCAATAGGTTATTCATTTGGTTTAAGCACCTAAAAAAGGTTACATGATTGATATTTTATTTCTTTAATTAATCAAATTTGATTGAATAATTTAATTTCATAACAATTTATTAAAATTTAATTTGACAAGCTTGGTTTTAACACTTTGTCGAAAATTGGTTGTTCTGATTAAAAATTCATTTTTCATGGTAACAAGTTTGAAGATTTAGGTTAACAAGATATAGGTATTTTGAAGGGAAATGAATATTGCGAGAGAAAAATGATCAATTTTAACATAGCGTTAACCACTTTTTACGTTAAAATGCGATCTAGAACAGAGAAAAGAAAATTTCAAAACACAAATCATCATATAATTGGAAAAGGGAAAACCACGGGGAAAACCACGGCTAAGGAGATCCTTCTAGAATGTTACAATTTAAATTTGTCAAGGAAATCTGGGTAGAAAAAGGTTTGTATTCAGAAAAGTTTACGCTGACCATATTGGCCAAGACAAGCCTCGGCTTGATACAAGTAACCGCCGTCTCACCTCTCGTGACCATAAAAGTAAGACGAAGGCTTATGTCTCTGCTCAATTTTTAGACGCAACAAAATATTCATATCTTGGAGATGAACTCAAAACATCACTCAGTCGAACTCAAGTCAAAGAATTTTTACTTGGGAATTTTTCATTTGCAGGTTATTTTTATACTTTTTTAACAAACACCGGCCATTAAACAAAAATCATTACCAAATGGTGCAGGGCAGAACAATTTTTTGACAGATGATCATATGGATGATGGTTCCGTCCAATACTTAACCAAATCTCGAAATATGCACAAATTGGGCTTTAAAATAATCACTTTTCTTTACATGTGACCCTACGTTCAACGATGCAAATATGATACTGAAAATCTTCATTTTTAGGCCATTGTCAGTTAAACTGAAACAAAGATTAAAACTTATTATGATTAAACTTATTATGAGGGCTTGTTTGAAATAAAAAATATTATTATTTGTATGAACCAAAATTTGTACATATAGCTGCGAAAATGTATGTCATCTAACACAAATAATGACACTTTCCTTATTCAAAGATATGAGAATCATTGAATTGAGGCTCTTCCGTGTAGCAGTAAGTATACATGTTACGCAAATCATTGTTGTTGGAACTTCATGCCACCGCCTAATTATAAGTAATCTTTTCCGTAAATGATAAAATAATAGCAAGTATATATACGAGTTTAACATTCAACACTTTCTCAGTTGCATCTTAACTATTCAATAACCATTTTCATGTCACTGGGAAAATGACATATTTTATTTTTGCTCTGATCTTTACTTATGTGACTTGTGTTCATTCTATTCGTAAGTAAAATATAACGTAATATAATAGAATATTGAATGTTATAATATGATTTACTTTGTATAATACAATATGCTACGAGGGTGACGTAAAAAGCTACCTGCCTGATAAGGAAAAACAACTATCTCTGTTTTTTTCCACTTTATTTTCCAACATAATCTCCCTCAAGACTAATAAATTTCTCATAACGCTGTTTTAATAAAGTAATGCCATTTTTATATACCGATTCGTCAAGTCCCTCAAAATACTCATTTACAGCATCGATGACTTCCACGTTTCTCCGAAATTTTTTACCTCTCAGCCATTTTTTAAGGTTAGAGAACAGATGATATTTGCTGAAAGCCAAATCTGAAGAATATGTTGGATGGGGAAACAATTACAACTTCAATTTGTTGATTATAGGCATCGAACCGAAACAGTTTTTCAGATCAAATTTTGATCGACTGTTAGCAAACGCTTCACATACCTGGCATCATCTATCTCACTTACCTCTAATCTGCGGCCCTCTATCGCCATTTTATGAATTTGTTATCATTTCGAGAGTTGCGAGCTCAATGCCGCGTCCTAAACGTGGTTCGTCAGAAGTGCTCGCGCAACCTTTCTTAAATTCAAAAACCCACAGTTTAACCATCCAATATGATGGAGAAGAGACTTTCCGTGCGGAATCCATTTCCTCTTCAATTTAAAGTTGTGTTAGGCCTTTCAAATAGAAGTATTTAATGATCGCACGCTTCTCTGATTTTTCCATCTTTGCACACATACGAGGGTGGATTGATAAGTTTCCGGCCTGACCAAGAGATGGCGCCACTAGGCCTACCTTGAGGTGGCGTTCTATAGTACCATCCTTAGATAGC
>NC_046664.1:50584400-50590262 GCF_010883055.1 Belonocnema kinseyi
GAAATGTATCAGCCTTGGAGGAGATTATGTTGAGAAATAAAAAAAAAAATTCTTAAAAACGTTGTTTTTCTTGGTCAGGCCGGAAACTTATCAATCCACCGTGCATTGTTCAGTAGACTTTCAAATGTATACTCATAGAGTAATCAACTTGAAAGTTGATATACAATCTATTGAGATATAGTACTATAGACTACAAGCTAAAAATTAGATTTGCTGGCGCCATCTCTAGGTCACGTCTGAATTTTTTCACCCCACCGTTGTATTATAGAGGGTGTCTAAAAAGTCTCGGGGCGGTTGGATATTCCGTCAGGTAAAATATTTTTCAAAAAAGTGAAGGTCATTCCTAAAGTAGATTTCAACGAGGAATTCAATGCTGGCCGTCAGTTTGACCTTGAAGTTGACCTTCATGGCTTTTTGAAGGTCAAATTTGTTTTTTCAAATAAAAACCCCCTTTTTACATCTTCAATCGATAGAGCGGAAAATTCTACGTTCAGGTAAGTACGCAAATCAAAGGTCAATTGTAATGTTCAAGGTCAGTCAGAGGTTATTTTAAATTAACAAAGTTTTCCAAGAGGTCAGTGTAATTCCTGAAGTAAATTTCAACGAGCAATTCATTGGTGAACTCTGTATTGATATTGGCTACAGCGTTTCGAATATTGTAAAATCAAAATGAAAGGAAACAAAAGTACAGAAATTGTCAACATGAGAAATAGTAGGGGGAAATGGTATATGATGCAGATGGAATACTAGAGGCTTTCAGAGACTATTTTAGGAGACAATTCGGAGATGAAGCTATAGGACACCACAACTGCGATGTTGAACAAGATGCGTTGGAAAACTCAATTGAAAAAGTCTGTGTCACTGAGGTTAGGGATATAATTAAGAACTTGAAAAACGGTAAGGCTGCCGAGGTAGACGGTATTAACGCTGAAATGCTTAAACATGGTGGCGAGTACATAGCACATTAAGCACATTAAGCACCGTGAGTAAAATATATTCAAAAATACTTCTTCGTCAATGGATGGATCCTACAAGCTATAAAAACAATATATACAGGTTTTCGGCAATCGTTTTTGGCAACGAGGGGAGGGTGGGTGTGACTTAGGGGTAGTTTTTGGGTAACGTATTATATATTTTCGGAGAGCCAAAAAAGAGAAAAAAATACCAACTAACAGTTTCTTCTAACTTTGAATATTTTTAATGCTTTTTTCATACATATAAATGTTCTGCTGCATATGTCCACGTAGAAGGGTATTTTTGCGGAAATTATAAAGAAAGCGAAATTTTCAAGTGTCATGTGATTAATTTGAAGCATTAAAATATGTTTACATTGATGAAGGTAGTTTTTCCATTTTAAAAACCTTTTTGGTCACAGAGAGTAGTTTTGTAAGACTTAGGGGTAGTTTTTTGGCAAACGTAATGCATGTCATCATAGAGCAAAAAAGCCAAAAATTCTCCACTGAACGTTTATCGCATTATAATAATTTTTAGTGAATTTTCGTAGGTGGCGGCGCTGACTGAACGTCCTGCTAGCGCCGCCACCCTTCCATTTTATAATTTGCCTTGGTGGCGGCATTGAGAGGACGGACCTCCCGAAACGTGAGAGGCAATGGGACTCACGCTAATCAAGCACCCCAAAGGGAACAGAATTTACTACGTCCACGTCGTTGTTCCTGGGCAATCCTAAACGCAAACGTAAACTGCTTGGAAAAACCCTTGAAAAAACCTTGAAGATCATCACCAAGACCAATACAGAGCTCACTAATATATTTCTCGTTGAAATTTACTTCAGGAATTGCACTGATCTCTTGGAAAACTTTGTTAATTTTAAATAACTTCTAACTGACCTTGAATGTCACAATTGACCTATGGCTTGGGTACGTACCTGAACGTAGAATTTTCCGCTCTATCGATTCCAGATGTAAAAAGGGCGTTTCCATTTTTAAAAAAACTTGACCTTCAAAAACCATCAAAATGAAGGTTACCATTGAATTCCTCGTGGAAATTTACTTCAGGAATGACCATCACTTTTTTGAAAAATATTTTACCTGAGGAAATATCCAACCATCCTACGACTTGCAGAAACTTAATTTGTACACATAAATTCTTAAGTGTGCCGTCTATTATTCGTCGCTTGGATAATTTTAGGGAAATTGAAGGTCTTTCATCCTTTACAGTTTTGGGTGCGAAATCAGTCATTTGTCCCGTGCAGATAACGTTCTTTTGGTGGGCCTGTGTGACCAGAAATTCCATAAGTTTTCCCTACATTTTACATCTAAAGAGAAAATGCAACAACCCCGAAAAATTTCGGGTTCAAATTTAGATTTAACACGCAAATCTGCAAAGGATATGGCATTTTGCCTCCCGTACAATTCGATATGATATGAAAAAGACCTTCAATTTTCTTAGAATTACTCAAGCTAGGGGAAACAAAAGGTACACTAGGGAATTTCTGTCTACAAGTTAGGCCTCTATAAGTCTCAACACTCAGGAATATAACATCCGACAATAACTTAAAAATAAAATATTTAGTTTATTCAAGGATGTCTACAGCGATTAAGTGTGCAAGTTCTATTGGCTTGAACTTAATCCAAGCCCACCGTGATTACGCTTACCCATAATAACGGAAAAACTGTAAGCGTTGTAGCAATGTTTACAAACTACCAAATAAAATTAAAATCATTTCTTCACGCACACGTTGGCTCATTAAATAACTTTAAAAAAGTTTTAGGGTCGTTAGACAAATTCTTTAAAAAATTTTTTTTTCTTACAGCTCCAGATGAACAAGGGCCACCCAATAGACCATTTAATAGATATGGATATGGAAATATTGCAGGTAATTTAAAAAACAAAATACTATTGAAAATAAATATTAGTAAATACTGTCCCAAGGTGCCGAAACGCATATTATAATGGAGACGCAATCAGTAAATGCGTATTAGATTCAATTACCCTATTCTCCTGAAATGGTATCTTCGGTTTGAAATTTCGAGAAAAACCCACGATTATAAGCTTTTAGGTGCTTTTCTAACAAGAAGATTGCCAATTCTCTGCAGTTATAGTGTTATAGAAAATTTAAGGTGTGCTTGTCTTGATTTGAAACTTATCAAAATTAGTGAACCTATAATAGTGACAAAATAGTGAACCTTATCAAACATGTTTATACAATTATCGAGTAAATTTTCAAGAATTTTCATACCTGCTAGCTTATACCGTTTCTTGAAAAATTATTATGCCCCAAAAATAACAAATTTGCGCGTACCTTAGATAATAAAAGGAAAGTCAAATGCACTGAATGTAGTTTAGAAAAGCAGGCTTAAAAGATTTAAAAAAAAAAAACTTTTTTATACACGTTAGTGCTTATCAAAAATCAGCAAAAAGCAATATATCTTTTTGCTCTAGCTTCAGAAAAAGCTTTGTTGAATTTCGGACTACATTCAGATAAGGACAAATGGAAGGCTTTAATATATTCAGAGGATTCATTCAACATTTATTTAAGCCTTTATTTAAGCTGTAACAATTTTTGAATGAATTTCGAAATAAAAATACAATTAACAAGGTAATTTTTTACAATACAGCATCGATCTCAAAACTTCATTAGATTTTTTTTATGGTGGATACAATTTTTCTAAGCTAAACAAAATTTGAATAGGCCATTACATTCAAGAATAATTAAATGTTTCATTGACTGTAACAAATATAGAATCCTGTGAGAATAATATCTTTTAGTTTTTTTTACACATCAAGCTTACTCGTGATAACGGAAAGACTATAATTATTATATCAATGTTGACAACCAACTGAAATTACATGACTAAACAAACTAACTTTTAATTGAAGTTCTATCATTAATGATTTAAGGGCATCTTCTAAAATGATTATTATGTAGTATCCCTATCGTTGTCTACTAGCGTCACACTTTTCAAAGTGAATAATTAAAACTCTATAGCTGGTCCCTTATTAAGTCTCTGTTGTGCTTCATGCTCATTACTTCAAAGCATTGCCGTTATTATTTATGGAATTCTATTTTTATAGTAACGGTCAATATTCAATAAGGAGATATAATTTCTTCAGAAGAGGCGGTTCATACTATTGTGATAGAACTTCACTCCTAAGTTATTTTTGTTTAATCATCGAATTGTATTCCGCGCCTCTTCTTCCGAAATGATCATGTAACCGTTTAAAGGTCTTTATAGCAATTTCTTTTGCAAAATTAATCAAATAAATTTCATTTTTGCTTAATTATATTTAAATTTTTATATTTTAATTCGAACTTCGAAGTACAACACTAATTTTCAAAACACACAGCAAGTATAATATGTCATAAACTAAGTCTGATGTTTTAGAATCGATAGCGCAAATGACCTGTAATCATCTATTATATCCTTCTTATAGAAACAGGCGATTGTCTTAGATTTATGGGTCATACCCGCGATTTCAAAATAGTTTCTATAAGAACTCTTACTCTACGCGCTGCTGAATCAGGTGCATGGCGAGTGCTAAAAGCATTAAAGACTTTCGTGTTTATATCACTTTATGTAATTACATTTTTTATCCAGCTTCTAAGAGTCTGTGAAGTAAAAGTTTTGTAAGGTTTCTGAAATGATAATAATAACTTTTATTTTGCGCATCTTATGGAGCTAGTTATTTTGAAATCTGCCTTAATTGTTAACTCAGGATACAAGAGATTGTCTTGAGTGAAAAGCGGAATGCATAACGTAGGCTGAGGCCTATCAATTTTGGAGGTTTTGATTTGTTTCGGAATTTTTTATATTAATTCCACAATATAATTTTCTAGCGTTTCTTATGTATATGTTTATTGTAGTTTGTAGTCGATGACCCGTTACTGATGATAACAAAATCGTCAATTTAAGGGACAGTTTCTCTAAACATAACTCTTCACTCGGATCCCAGCTTTTAATGTATTTAGGTATTGGTGGACTTAACTTAGACACACATTTAAAAAAATCTTTTAACTCTATTATCTTCTGCTAACTCTCCACCATAAATTGATTAAATTAAGGATTGAAAATAGTTTAAAGAACAATAACACATACCCCTTTCGTATTATGCTGAGAGAAACGAGAAAATCTCTGGATTTGAACTTTGTAAACGATCGATATTTTTGGCTTTACAATATTTCACCATTTTCCTAAACCGCAATCATATTTCTTCTTCCTTCCTTTTGTTAGTGATAAAAATATAACATTTTACGTTTCTGCTGAAGCCTTGTTCAATTCGAATGCGCTTAAGGACACTCACTTCCAAGCAGAATAAGTGTCTTCCACATCGGATGCGATTCCTCATTAATCGAACGGAGCAAATTAATATTTCGATTCAAACATACAGGTTTCCATTCAGATAACAGCATGTAAATTGGAAGCGACGGTTTAGATGGCCAATAAGGTAGTACTAGAATTTCACTTGCGTTCTCAAATTTAATTTTTTGTAACACTCTCAATATTACAGGGATAGGAGGAAAAGCATAAAAAATATTTTTTCCAAATTAAAGTATTGACATTGACTGCGAGACTCTGAATACTGATTCCAACATACATAAGTTATACACTTTGTGTTTGTCCTTGTCGAAAAGAGATCAATATCTGACTAGCGAAACTCTTTTACTATAATGTGTAATGCTCTATCCGATAATTTGTTTTATCCTTCTGGTTCTAGCCTTCTTGATTTATAGTCTACTTAAAAAGTATCCTCAGAAAATATATACTAGGCAGTCTGATAAGTCCCTGAAAAATGAAACACGTCTCCAAAATACGCCTCAGTTTGAGCTATGAGCTCCTCATTTGAGTAAAAACGCTTACCGGTGAGCCATCTCTTCAAGTTAGGGAACAAGTAATGGTCGCT
>NC_046664.1:50590362-50597433 GCF_010883055.1 Belonocnema kinseyi
GTTAGTCGCTTCTCAGTGCTGTAACTTGTAAATGCGTAAACATAAATGGCTGAAGTTTTGACAGGCGTCATTTGACGGATCAAGCTCGACGAAAATGGTTCAAATTAGTGAATACTAATGCTATCTCTTAGAATTTTCAGGTACTTATCAGACTGCCTAGTATGATGCAAATACCCAAAAATATCTTTGTTCGCACAAGGTCCATATCTTCTTTGCAAGATCGTTTAACTGAGGGCATTGCAACCCACATTTCTGATAAGTATACACTAGAGCAGTAGTATTATATACCCTCCGAAGATCGTCCTGACTTTCAAATTTACTTGCGAAACATGTGAGACCCACTAAGGCCATAAGCTGTAGAAGATTATTATGTTTTAATCTCGCAGTCTTCGTCCAGAAACCATGAGCACGTTTACCCTTACATGCAGCTTCTCAACCAGTAGGGTATGCATCGTTAAAAATTTAAATACAAGGATTGAAACAAATAATGGTGTTTTTTTTCGTTTCGAATGTTTCGCTTTAACTATTGAAGGTCAGTTTCCGAAATATTCACTTTAGACATAGTTGCCTAAAAATCATAATCACTTGCTCGAAAAGCTAGATTTTTGCGTATTCGAAAATTCTCAAGTAGACCCGTCCGTATTTTAACGTACAACAGCATGAAACTAATGTTCCAATAAACGCTGCGAATTACCTGATCTCACATTGTTTAATATTTTCAAACCTTTCGATTTGAAAAATTACTTTAGACCTTTTATGTTTTTGAAGTTCAAAAGTCATTTCCTTTGAATCATAGTTGAATCCCAGATACCTACATTATATTGAAGGCATACAATTACATTTTCTTAAATTAATTACAAGCCCTAATTTTTTCAAAAGGTCACAAATTTGGTCAACATTACGCTGACAATTCACCACATTATTCCCGAGAAGGAGCATATTATTTTAATAAATTACCAATTCCAAACCTAGCGATCATAGATGTGAAACAACTAGCTTCATAAGAATTGAGAAGGTAAACGGTGATGTACTCATACCAAACGGCGAACAAGTATATTCGTACAGATATCCCGAATTGTGAATCTTAAAAACTTTCTATTTGTATCCGCGACCGAAATTCAATGATAATATTTTAGATCGATGGTTGCCATATAACAGCCTGGTCTTATTATTTTTTAAAACTTTTTATCATCTTCAAGTTTAAAATGCTGCGTTCATAGAAACTTCTTTAATTGCTCAAGGTTTAGGATTATACCATTAGAACAGTCTTTTACGATTCATTAAAAATTGTTGAAATAGATTGATTTTCGCATGGTTCTACTCTATCCTGATTTCTCTTTTGTACACGACCACGTGGTAACCTATCCCAGAAATTACTCTGTTTCTCCGACTAACGTCTTTAATCTTCTAATTCTCTTTCTAGACGATGTATTCTCCTTATAATTTCATCTAAACTTTCCATCAAATAAGATCTTTTCCTTTTTCTCATTTTAGTGACTTAAAGGTAAACTTTTGAAACTTGTATGATCACACCGTGGCATAACTTCAAAGAATGTGTATGATAGAAGTTTGTTTCTTAACTTTGAAAAGTGTGGCGCTAGTATAACCCGATAGGGATACCAATTGATAATTTCAGAAAAAGTGGCGCAAAATATAAATAAAATTATTTCTTTACACATAAGTTGGCTCATTGAATAATTTTGAACAAATTTGAGGATCGTTAAAAAATTAGAAAAAAAATCAAAATTTCTTTCTCTTGCCACCCAATCAAAGACCACCTAATAGAGGAATGTGTAGAAGTGGATATAATCCAGGTGATTAGAAAATAAAAATATAATTGAAAACAAATACTAGTGAGTACTGTCGTCAGGTGCCCGGATGCTTATAATAATTCAGCCGTAACCAATAAAAACGTATTAGATTTAATTTAGATACTTTTCTAACCAGAAGATTCCTAATTTTGTAAAGATATAATGCCACGTAAAATTTGATTTGTGCTTGTCTTGCTTTGCAACTCCTAAAAACATTTTGTAGTATATTTTTAGAAGTAATGTATTTGTTCAAGAACATTTTTAAACAATAATTGACTAAATTTTTGAGAAAGTACCCTAAATATTTGTTATTAGAGGTGTTTTTGAAACGTTTTGAGTCAGAGTAATTCTCTAGAACTAACGATACCTGAATTAGTTTCGCGCTGGAGGAAATAGTAATACTGACCCACCTGCAAACTTAAAATCGAGTGATAATTTTTTAGCTTCCTGAGAAAGGAAGTGAAAGGTGCACCTGATCGAACAACAGGCAGTTTAACACATATCTTTTTGAGAGAATTTAAAAACAATTAAATGCGTCAACAGCCAAAATAACTACCAGTGGGGATTCGACAATCCGGGTGCACCGGATCCTGGAACAGGTCTTTCGAGACGTCAGATATAAATACTTTTTTGAAATTTCAATGTTTTTAATAATTATTAAAAATTCGATCATCGAGTGCACCAGGTAGTTTATACTATTTCATGATAAGTTGTTATGTCGCAAAAATGACATAATCTCGCGTGCCTTAGTTTCCGTTAAAATAAATGCAACTCAAAGATATCAAAACAAAGCAGGTTTTTTTGTTTTGCGTACAGGACGTCCTAATATCATTTTCTGATACTGAAAAAAAGGTTTGCCGCAGCCTTTTTTGAAAAAATTCATTCCAACTGTCAAAAATTCAAATGGCCCTATTTTTCTCGGAAATAAAAAGAGGAATGAAAGAAAGTTGAAAGAGGACAATTATTCTTTTGAGAAATATATCTGCAAAGCGCTTTTTAATTATAATTCCACTTCTTTTTCTTCAAAAAACTTAATTTTCGATCTGGATATCAATTTCTTATTTTTTATCTTATTTCTTATTCTCAGAATAATTAGTTAAAGTAGAAAAGCTAGGAATCTGCACATACCCACACCTTTTTAACACTGAAGAATTTTTATCCTCAGCTTATGACATTGTTTAAATTAAAAAAACATCTTCAGAAAATTCGAATAATAACATTGATCTCTCCTAATTTTGTATCTGTTATACAGAGAAAAGCGAATTTTCACCGTTTTAAATTAAAAAATCACATTTTTCCAGAAACGGAAATGAGTTTAAAAATTTCTTTCTCCTTTGGATGTAACTCATTTCAGCGGAACCGTGGCCGTGAATTCAATACAATTTAAACATTATTTTTTCAATCTAAAATAATAGAAACCATAGAAACAAATGCATGTCTTACATTTAAAGAGACTAAGCATCAAGCTTTAATTTGACTATTAGAAAATAAATTTCAATTCGGTGATCTTACAATGCGAAAGAAAATTATCACTCCACTCTATATTCACTAGGGTCAATGCATATACCACTTAAACACTTTAAGGGTGAGGGGGGTATGGCAAAATTCCATGCTTGTCCTTGAGAGAGACCGAGGGGGGGGGGGGTGGCTAGAATCCACGTGGACACAGATGTCCCTAAATCTGTAGAAAATATACTGAAATGAGACAAGGTATACTGTAGGTATACTCGAACTTTTATATTGCGCTCACCAAAATTTCAGATTCTTTGTTTTCATAGTCAACAGTACGATATTCGTTGACTGACTAACAACTGTTGGTGCATTTTGCAACAATTTATCGTTACATTGGTCAAAAATTCGAGTGAAAAAAAGTCATTTTAGTACTCTGGAAACTCACGGGGGATAGTTGTTTGAATACTCAAAACTAACAAGACGTTTGACTGGCAGCTCTAGAGTGGTGCCAAAGTTGACTGGCAGGCTTTCAAACAAGTCAAAAATTCGAGTGACAAAAAGTCAATTTAGTACTCTTGAAACCCACTTGGAATAATTGCTTGAATGTTAAGAACTCGCAAAAAATTTGACTGGCAGCTTCTGGGTTGTGTTAAAGTTGACTGGGAGGCTGTCAAACATGCCAAAAATTCGAGTGAAGAAACGTCATTTTAATACTCTTGAAACCCATTGGGGATGATTCTTCAGGTGCAAAGAACTAACAAAAATATTCACTAGAAGCTCCTGAGTGATGCCAAACTTGACTGACAGGCTGTCAAACATTTAATAAATGACAGGGTGACAATTAGAAGCTTTATTTTTGTTCTCTTGAAGCCCATAGGGGATGATTGTTTAGGTGCAAGCAAGTAACAAGAATTTTGACGGATAGCTCCTGAGTGGTACCAAAGTTGACTGGCAGGCTGTCAAACATGCCGAAAATTTGAGTGACGAAACGTCATTTGAGTACTGTTGAAACCAATTGGGAATGATTGTTTGAAGACGAAGAACTAACAAAAATTTGACCGGGAGCTTCTCGGTGTCGTCAAAGTTGACTGGCAGACTGTCAAGCATATAAAAAATGACAGAATGAAAATTAGAACAGTCATTTTAATACTCCTGAAACGCATTGGGGATGATTCTTTAGGTGCTAAAAAGTAAGATAGTAATTGATTGGCTGTTCCTCAGTGGTGCCGAATTTGACTGGCAGACTGTCTAGCATGTCGATAATTCAAGTCAAAAACGTGATTTTAGTACTCTTCAAACCCATTGAGGATAATTGTTTTGTTGCAAACAACTAACAAAGAATTTGACTGGCAGCTCCTGTGTAGTGCAGAAGTTGACTGACATTTTAATCAGCAACCGAATAAAAGTTTTGTCCTTTTCATTAACTAAAATTTATATCTATAGGATACTTCTCTAAAACTAACATGTATATGAAAAAAAGAAACTACTTGAATTTTTGGCATGTTTGATAGCCTGCCAGTGAACATTGGCATTCTTGGTCGTAGTTTTCCACTGAAAAACCATCCCCCGTGGGTTTTCAGAGTACTAAAATTACGTTTTTTCATTTGAATTTTTGATATTTTTGACAGCCTGTCATCCAACTTTGGCACCATTCAGGAGTTGCCAGTCAAGCTTCTTGGTAGCTGCTTGTGCCCACAAAATCATCCCCAATGGGTTTCAAGTGTATTAAAATGAAGTTTTTTCACTTGAACTTTTGACATTTTTGACAGCCTGCCAGTCAACTTAGGAACCAATTAGGAGCTGCCAGTCAAATTTCTTGGTATTTCTTTGCACCTACAAAATCATTCCTAATGGATTTCAAGAGTACGAGAATGAAGGTTCTAATTGTCATCTTTCCTTTTTTCATAGGTTTGGCAGCCTGCCAGTCAAGTTTGGCAACACTCAGGAGCTGTCAGTCAAAATTTTTGTTAGTTTTTTGCACCTTAAACATCATCCCCAATGGGCTTCAACAGTATTAAAATAAAGTTTCTTAACTCTAATTTTTGGCATGTTGTCGCGAGCTCCCGGACATTTCGAAGACTAATAATACCTATATTTTCATTAAATATGTCCACGTGGACAAAGTACAAGGGGGGGGGGTTGTTTGTCCAGATTCTAAGACTGTCTACGAGGGTGGGGGGGGTGAGAAAGTGGTGAAAAATCGTCCACGTGTTATATGAATGGCCCCCTACTTGTGAATAAAATCTTTAAGTTGGGTCAAAAGTCCCGAAGGCCACCGCAACGTTGACCCATTCCTACCCAACTCTAAATTAGAATCCTCTCATAGATTACGTTTTGAACTATACAGTGCACCGTCCAGTGCATCTAGTTCGCCGGCTAACTCTTTGGAGTTATTTTGATTGTTGGCAGAATAATTTTTTTAATAGTCTCGTATATATCAAACTCACTAACAAAATTTAGGACAGAGTCATTATCAAATTAGGATATGTTGAAAATTGCGAATCAAAATTAAATAAGTTTTTCATCTTTTTCTGTTATAATTTTTCTTAATTCTTTTAAGAAAAAAATGTTAATTATTCTAGCTATTGCATTAATCACTTCTGTAAAAACACTAAGCTGCTTGGAGAAAGAACAAATTTGTAGGTGTGCCTCACCTGGTCTTCAAAATTGTATTTTTGATACATGAAGCATCTTTCACTACATGGATTCCAAAGAATAAAAACAGTTATTATATTTTCCAGGAATATTCAACAAAAAAGAAAAATGGGTTTAAATGATATATAAAAGCATGTTCGCTATACCTGATTCACATTAAAAAGTACATAAAGGGGCTATAGAACTTTCTATGCTTTAGTGGCATAAAAGATATAATAAGAGGGAGTAAAATGTACTGACTATAGTATAGAAAATCAGGGTTAAAAGATTTTTATTATTATTATTATTATTACACCATTAGGCGTGACTCACTCGGCAGAGGAAAGGAGTAGTGTGTGGAAGGGATAGAGAATTTTCAGATTGATCCAGAATTCTCGTGCTATTTAAGTAAATAACACGTTCGTTCCGCAACACTGCTCCGACCCAGGTTGCTGATCAATCTCTCTAGCAATCACTCAAAGCGAGGAACCTTACGAAGTCGTCATGTAAGGTTCCCCACTTGGGTCCATTAATAGCCAAGGTCTTTGTTTCAGGCGTCATTCACTCTACTGACACTCTTGCCGCCATACTTTCCTGTCCTGGCATACTTCTCTAGCTTCTTTTATGTCCATGCATTTTTTCATGCAGGCCCTCGTGTTTCTGTGACTTCTTATGTCTCTTCTAAGTAGGGTCTCATTCACACATTCTAACCATTCTTTCCGCGGTCTACCTCTGGGCACGCTGCCATTTACTTTACCTTGATACACTTGTTTCGTTAGTCGTTCATTTGGCATTCTCTCAACATGTCCGAACCATCTTGACCGATTTCTTTCCCATGTGTCTACTAGCATCTCTTCTGCACCACATTCTTTTAGAATTATCTCGTTACTTACTTTGTCCATCAGGGTTTTCCTGCTTATTATGCGCATGAATCTCATGTCAATTGCGTTAATTTTACTCTTATCTTTTTCTTGATAAGTCCATGTTTCGCTACCATATAGTACAGTCGGTACAAATATAGAATTATGCATTGCCATTTAGCTTTATTTGATATATTTTTACTTCTGATAAGAATAAAATATTGCATAGTGTTTTTTCACTCTTTCCTTCGAACACCATAGTTTTTGTTTTATTTGCGTTAATTTTGAGGCCCATGCTCTTCATGCTTGCATCT